>NW_012104621.1:2486368-2553857 GCF_000951045.1 Mandrillus leucophaeus
TCCTCAGCCTCCTGAGTAGCTGGATTACATACCCTCATACCCAGCTAATTTAAAAATTTTTGTAGACATAGAGTTTTGCTGTGTTGCCCAGGCTGATCTAAAACTCCTGGCTTCAAGCAATTCACCCTTCTTGACCTCCCAAAGTGCTGGGATTACAGGGGTGAGCCCCTCCACCTGGCTACCAGTACCATTTTAAAAATGCCTTTCCCCCACAGCACCTGGCGATCCCCAAATCATCCTTTTAAGCTTCTGCTCTGGGAAGCTGTCTCTCCTCTCCCAGGCATCATGAACATCTCTTGGTCTCAGGGCTCCTCAGACTGTACCGTGACCACACATTAGTTGCCTGCCTCCCCTGCTACATGGGAAGTTCTATGAGGCAGGGATGGGCCTGTCCAACTCTGAATCCTGGAACAGGGATCCCAGGCACAGGGACTGGCATAAAGTGGGTACTCAGCATACTTTTTCAATGAATCAAAGAAGGAATGAAGGAGTTAGTCTAGCCTGTGGTCTAATGCATCAACTTACTATGTCCTCTGTGGTGCGTAAGTCATCCCAATTCTTCCATGGCTTTGTCAGCTGTAGGGTGACCTTGACTGAGTACTCAGGGAACATTATAGGGCTATCGTTTTCTTCAATAGTGTAATAACTAGTTAGGCTGGAATTCACACTAATGTTACTTTGCTCTTTATCTTTCTTATTATATTAATTGGATAAACATTTATTTTCCAGCGTCTCTCTATTCATCTTATTCCTGATTTCTCAGTTTGTCAAAAGTTGTGCATTTATCTTTTTTCTTCTAGCTAAATATGTAAGTTGATTTTCCAGTTTTCTTTTAATATCTACAGCTTGATCACTTAAAAGGAACCATAGATTAGGATATAGTCTCTCTTTTTTTAAGATAGGATCTCGCCATGTTGCCCAGGCTGGTCTTGAACTCCTGGGCTCAAGCAATTCTTGCAACTCGGCCTCCCAAAGTGTCGGGATTACAGGCATGAGCCACCACACCTGGCCAGATTACTGCATAATCTAAAGCCAGTTCTTTTCCAAAGTGGTCCCCAGGTTTCCCCAAAGTACTAATTAAAGTGTGAGCTATTGTACCATCATTGTACTGCCCATCATTGTTGTGTGATATCTTATTATATAATATTTTTTCTTTTAATGATATACTTTTTTTTCTGGTATCTCTGTACTACTGGTCACTTTCTTGTGTTAATATGTGTATGTCATTTTAAATCCACACAATTTTGATGATTGTTACTTTGTGGTATGTTTTACAGTCTGGTAAGATAAGTTACCCCTGCCTGCCTCCTTCATTAAGCCATCAATTCTTTAATATAGGTTGGCTTATTCCATAATTTCTGTATAATATAATTAGATACTGGGAGTATAGCAGTGGTAGTAGGTAGGTGAGGGTTGTAAAAAGGAGGGAATCTTACAATAAGACTCAGTTTAAGGCATTAATGTCTGGTGTGGAGAATGGATAAGCAAATAAGACCTCAAAGTCAGAGCATCCGATTGTGAGTTATGACCTATTGCTGTCAACACAGAGCCCAAGGGAGCTGAGGTGGTATCAGAGGTGTTGGAAGGAGCCAGGTTTGCTGACTGATTACCTTCTTCTGCTCTATCCAAACTACAGAGAGGAAAAGTCTAGAGTTAGAGCAGATCCTGGGAGAAGGTCCAGCCCTCCTCCTGGTCAACATCTAATGGGACAGACAGATGGCCTGGGTCACGAAATGAGTGCAGCCCACTCTTTATCCCCGTTATAACCAAACTCAACCCAACCTAACCCTATCCAACCCAACTCAACCTAATCCAATTCAACCCATCTAATCCAATACAACTAAATCAAACTCAACGCAATCCAACCCAACCCAACCTAATCCAATCCAACCCAATCCAACCCAACCCAACCAAATCCAGTCCAATCCAGTTCATATTTGTTGCATGCCATGGATGATTTCAAGGACTGAACAGGACAAAAAACTGCTCTGAGGGCTCTGGTATCTCTCTCAAGTGACCAGGACCCTTGACCTTAGATGCCAGGGAACCCCTTTCTGGGTTTGGAGAGCTTGGCTGGAGTCTGGCTTGCAGGCAACAGCCTAGGCTTAGGCCTCTCTAGGAGTTACTCCTCCCATCACTGAGGGACTCAAATGGGGTCCAACTTAAAACCCCCCTCCCATCTAGGCAGTCTTTTGTGACTAGCTTCCTCCCAAAGGGAATTTCTGTTGAAGTCTTCAAAATGGTCTGTCTGTTCTGTATTATGGCTACTCTTACAGATGTCTGTCTTCCTCCTATTATTTCTGGCTTCCTGCTGTCCCAGGCACTCTCTGGAGTGGGTGGCAGGATGGCTGAAGAGCTGCGTTAGACTCAGTGCCCATCCTGGAGGGACTCATAGTCCAGTAATAGAGACAGTGTGCGGAAGCTGGCTTGCATGTTAAGGAGCTTGTCCTGAGTTTCCTAACACAGTGCAAGCAAGCATCTGCACTACCAAAGTAGGGATGTCCATTTCCACTAGGAGACGGGAGAGGCAGAGGGATGTGAGAAGTGTTTGTAAGAGGTTCATTTCTTCAATAACATTAAAAAAATTGGTAATAAAAATAATACATAGTTATTATCAAAACTAGGGCCAAAAAGAGGGGTTTAAAAAGATCACATATTATTTGTGACTCAAAGATAAACCCTGCTAGCATTTGATGAACTATGTTTCAAGTTTATTTTCCACCCCTAAGTATGCACATAGATCATAATATGAACAGAACATTCCGTACATTGCATTTAGTTGATGGCTTTTTTCCCCCTTAACAATCATCTAGACACCTTCTCTGGAACATTAAATATTCTTCTCTAATATTTTTTGTGTTTGTAATAGTATTTCATTGTTTGGTTGTCCTGTAAACTTTTAGGCTGTTTCTCATTGCTCACTATTATGAACACTATTGTGACGATCGTGGTCTCATAGCTTTGTATTTGACTACTTCTGCAATTATTTCCTAGCACAACACAATTTCCTAAAACAAATAGTTGGGTCTAGTGCATGCCCATTTTTAAGGCTTTTGTTGCATTGTTCAGAAAGGCAATAATAATTTATACTCCCTGCAACATCATATGAGAATGCCAAGTCCCCCCTGCCTTGTCTACTACTGCTGTTTCTAACCCAAAAGGAGCAAATGGCAACAGGTAAAGGAACAGTGCCAGCATCCTTCTCCAAATGGTGGCCTTACTCGAAAGAGCTTAGGGCCCCTCCCACACTCCCTCTCCACCCTTCTCCTTCATTCATCCATTTTGCATGTGTCTATGGAAGAGCTAGAAGAAGGTTTTTCAGGAAATTAGAATGTGAGAGCTCATGTCATAAGGACCTTGGTGGTCATCAGCCCTCCAGTACCTTGGAATCATTTTGAGGATTCCAAGGGGACCTGGTGCCCAGTCCTCCAGCTCTTCAGGGATTCTTCATACATCTGAGGTGAGATCCAGACACGAGCAGGTTTGAAAATCTCCTGGTTGGAGTCTAAGGTGCAGCCAGGGCTGAGAACAACCAATGCAGTCCAACTGCTTCCTTTCAAAGGTGGTGATGCTGAGTCCTAGAGAGGGACTTCTTGTCTTCCATATCTGTAAATTAGGGCAATTCCTACTCTAAGGATTAGTGAGCATCAGGCCTGTCACTGGTGATCAGTTCCATGCCTCCTTACTTCACTGCTCCCACATCACTGTGGGTTCCTTGAGGGCAGGAAGCCGTTTTTATTTATCCATGTTTCCCCAGCATCTGACATGGCACTAAATGGACACAATGAGCATTTGAATAAGTTAATGAATGAATCATTCAAAGCCTGGGACTGTGGAGATCTTAGTGAAAACCCAGCATTATGAACCCTTGACCAGCAAAGTCTATGTGCGCCTCCAGCCACACTGAAAGACCACCCTGCAGCCATCCACTGCAGGATGATGGGGCTGGAGCAGGGTGAGAGTAGGCATTGCCTATAGTATATATGTCAAGAATAGAAGGTTTCATGAAAGAAAAGTTAAACTGTGCTTTTTTCGGCATAGGAAAGTTACAACCATTTTATCCCACAGAAAATAAGAGGAGAGATCCTAACTGATGACAAGCTGAACCCAAGTTCTTGCAAGTTCAACAGCATTACACACAGAACTTCTGAAATAGGCCCAGCCAGCTGTTTCTCCCCTCCAACTACAATCTTAGTGGCTGGCTAGTTCTAACTTGATTGTCTAGCTCAGAGAGGGAAAGTGAGTAGCTCATGGTCACAGTTCAAGTTGGCAGGAGAGCCAGGTCTAGAACCAGGTATCCGGACTCCCAGACCAGTGCTCTGGTGCTTCACATGAACCTAAGAAAATACCAAGAGTATGGCTGGGGCACAGTGGCTCATGCCTGTAATCCCAGCACTTTGGGAGGCCAAGGCAGATGGATCACCCTGAGGTCAGGAGTTTGAGACCAGCCCGGCCAACGTGACAAAATCCCACCTCTACTAAAAGTACAAAAATTAGCCGGGTGTGGTGGTGCACGCCTGTGGTCCCAGCCACTTGGGAGGCTGAGGCAGGAGAATCTCTTGAGCCCAGGAGGCAGAGGTGGCAGTGAGCCAAAATCACACCACTACATTCCAGCCTCGGTGAGAGAACAAGGCTCCATCTCAAAAACAAAAACAAACAAAGAAACAAAAAACAACAACAACCAAAAAACAGTATGATCTGTGCTAATAATTATATAGTGCTTTTCATGTGCCAGGTGCTGTTTTAAGTTTTAGTATATAGGATATATATATTTGTTATATATACACACACATATATCCACATACATATATATGTGTGTGTTTCATGTATAAATTTTATATATACATTTATATATACACATATGTATGTGTATCTGTGTGTGTATTTAATATATGAAATTCTCACCACAGCCTTGCAAAATGAAGAAATTTAATTACAACTTGACATCAGCACACAGGTCTGTCTTCCAGCCTCCATCCTCTCCACCCTAGAACCCATCCTCCACACTGCAGCCATAGTAATCTTCTAGCTTCTTGCTACTCAATCTTCTTGCTTCTAGCTTCTTGCTACTTGTGGTCCACGGACCAGCAGCATCAGCATGACCTGGGAACTTGGCAGAAATGCAGAATCTCTGGCTTCACCCCCAGAACTCATAAATCAGAATCATACCATCTAGGGGACAGAGGATCACATTTTAACAAGATTCCCAGTGATTCACGTGCATTTTTAATATTTGAGCAATACTCTAAACCAGCTCTCATTGTGTTGCTCCCTATTTAGAACGCTGTGTCATCTTCCCACGATTACCGCCTGTGGTAGGCAGGGTCATGGCCTTCTGAAGGACCCACACCCTAACCCCCAGGACGTGTGACTCTATCAGGTTCTATAGCAAAGGGGAGTTAGGCTGCAGATGGAATTAAGGTTGATAATCAGCTGACCTGAAATGAGGGAGATTGTCCCAGATTACCTGGATGGGCCCAATGTAATCACAAGGGTCCTCAAAAGTGGAAAAGGGAGGCAGAGGAAATCAGAGTGGTGTGATGTGAGAGGACTTAAGCATCCTTCTTTGCTGGCTTTGAAAACAGAGGAAGGGGCCACAAGCCAAGGAATGCAGACAGCCTCTGGAAGCTGCAAAAAGCAAGGAAACTGATTTTCCCTTAAAGCTTCCAGAAAGAAGCATGGTCTACTGATACCTTAATTTTTTATCTCAGTAAGACCTGTGTTGGACTTCTCATCTCCAGAACTGTAAGATAAAAAAAAACTTGTGTTGATGTAAGCCACTAAGTTTGTGGTAGTTTGTTATAGCAGCATTGGAAAATAAATACGGCCTTCTACCCCTTAGTGTGGCATTTGAGGCCCTCTGAAGTTCCACAAAGTGCTGTCTTGGCCTCATCTCCCAGAATACCCCTTCCCACACCCTGATCTCAAACCAACAGAGCCTCCAGAGTAGCTAGAATATGGGAAGGGACACTCTGGTTATTTCTCTCTCTCTCTCTCTCTCTCTGTCTCTGTGTGTGTGTGTGTGTGTGTGTGTGTGAGACAGGTTCTCACTCTGTTGCCCAGGCTGGGGTCCAGTGGCGCAATCACAGCTCACTGCAGCCTTGACCTCCCTGGGCTTAAGTGGTCCTCCAGCTCAGCCTCTCGAGTAGTGGGGACTGCAGGTGTGCACCACCATACCTGGATAGGTATTGTTATCTACCTTACCTTTTTTTTTTTTTTTTTTAGATGGGGTCTCACTATGTTGCCCAGGCTGGTCTCAAACTCCTGGCTCAAGTGATCCACCTGCCTTGACCTCCCAAAGTGCTGGGATTACAGGCACCATCACACCTGGCTGGGGTTATTCTCTGTACCACCAGCACCTAGCCCTGTGCCTGGCCCGTGGCCAGTACTCAGGCAATGCCCTTTGAAGGAATAACCCAGTGGAACCCTATTATGTTCAGGTCACCACCAGCCACGGAGGAGCCCATGACATGCCTGAGGCAACTATGGCAACGGCGCGGGACACAGTGGAGACTCCCAGAGCCTCAGGATTAACAATCCTTTGCTCTTCTTCTGCTGTGGGCAAATCACTGTACCTCTCTGGGCCTCCTTTTCCCCATCTGAGAAATGAAGGGGTGGAAAGGCAATTCTAAAAGCATCGTTAGCATGAACATTCTAGGACATCTGAGTTCAGTTTGGCCGCATTTTGTGGCAGTTGGGGACAGTGATTCGGCTCAGCTCTGCTCAGCCCTGTTCATCCCACTGCTGAGCACATCCTTCACTGTCATCCCATTCACAAAGTGGGATACAAAACTGCACAGCAACTGAATGTATTTGGTACAAAACAGAGACTACAGCTGCACATTCCCCCTGTCTAGTTAAAATGCCAAATTACTCACTCTCCCACGGAAAGAAAAAAGGAGCGGGGGGAAGAAACCATTTCTCACTGCAGAGTTTTTCCATGTGACATATTTTCTAATTTTATTTCAGGTCTAACTGTCTACAGTAGATGGCTCCATATCCCCTCCCCTTTTAGGATATGAGCTTTCATTAAGGAATGAAATGGCTTTATTTGTTTAATATTTGCAAGTGTGGGTTGATATCAAATTGCAACTGAATGTCTTCATTTTCTCTGCTGGGGGAAGTTCTCTAAGATGCCCTGCACTGGTTTAGTGGCTCGGATTCCTTGGTTCTAGGCCTGGTCACAGGAGCTTGGCCAAGTCCCTTCCATTCTCTGGACTCAGATACTCAATCCACAAAGTGAGGAAAAGGCTGGCTCATCACGGAGATAGGGTGGCTGGATTGGAAGCCGTGGCTGATGTGCCCCGTTTCTAAGAGTGGTTCCATTTGAGACTGCGTTGGAATAGTATGCATCTCAGTTTATGTCTGTGCGCAGCTCCTGTCATCTCTGCACTGTTGCTTTAGTTCATGGAATGGCTGAGAAATTTTTCATACCTGGAAAGAGTACTGTAGCTTTGTTTTAAAGAAATTAATTCTGGCTGGGCACAGTGGCTCACACCTGTAATCCCAGCACTTCGGGAAGCTGAGATGGGAGGATCTCTTGAAGCCAGGAGTTTGAGACCAGCCTAGGCAACATAGTGAGTCCCTGTCTCTGCAAAATAATAATAATAATAACATTAATAAAAATAAAACGATCTGGGTGTGGTGGCATGCACCTGTAGTCCCAGCTATTCAGGAGGCTGAGGCAGGAGGATAAATCAGTTGAGCCCAGGAGTCCAAGGCTGCAGTGAGCTGGGATTGTGCCAGCGCACTTCAGCCTGGGCAACAGAGCGAGACCTTGCCAAAAAAAGAAAAAAAAAAAAATTAATTCTGCCCCTGCAATGTCTGGTTGCATGCAACCTCTCCTTCTATCTTCTTGCCCTACCTGGCTTCAGGCCTGTGTTACTTCTTTCTGATGGGTTGCTACAGCAGCTCCCTGGCCAGCAGGATCTCTCATCTCTCTGTCCTCTAGCACAGCTTCTCACTGTGAGTCAGAGTAATTTGTCTAAAACACAGGTCCCATCACTGTCACATCCCCTCTCAAAACCCCTCCATGCTTTCCGTGACGCACAATACATTCCACACTCCTTGGGTTGCAGTTCAAGGCCTCTTCTCCTCTCACATCCTTCCCCATGCCCTGGCTCTACCACCCTGAACTGCTTCCTGGTCTCTGAATTGACCATCCATGTTCCCTTCTCCAAGCCTTTGCTTGGGTTGTTCCTCAGCCTACCCTATGGAAATCCTCTTCTGCATTTTCACCTTGACAGACTTGCTGCTCAAACTGTGGTCCCTGAACCAGCCACATGGGCATCACCCAGGAGCTCATTAGAAACAGAGTTCCAAGGCTGGGCACGGTGGCTCACACTTGTAATCCCAGCACTTTGGGAGGCCAAGGCAGGGTGATTGCTTGAGGCCAGGAGTTTGAGATCAGCCTGGGCACCATAGTGAGACCCCATCTCTATAAAAAATGAAAAAATTAGCCTGATGTAGTGACATGTGCCTGTAGTCCCAGCTACTTGGAAGCCTGAGGTGGGAGGATCACTTGAGCCCAGGAGGTTGAGGCTGCAGTGAGCTGAGGTCACACCTCTGAACCCCAGCCTGGGTGACAAAGGGAGACTCTGTCTCATAAAGAAAGAAAAAAAAGAAAAGAAATGCAGGATCCCAAATCCTGCCTCAGACCCACAGCATCAGATCTAGACCCACAGCACCAGATCTAGACCCACAACATCAGATCTATACTTTAACCAGACCCCCAGGTGATGTGTGTGGCGCTCAAGCGTAAGCTGCAGTGCTGTGTAGTTTGGTGGGCAAATGCTGGAGCTGGGCAGTCAGACAGCTGGCCTGGTTCGAGGCTCTGCATGTATCAGTTGGTGACCTTGGACAATGTACTAATCCTTTTGAAACCTCAGTTTCCTCATCTGTAGAGCAAGGAAACTATAAATGAAATAATGTCCCAAGCTCTTAGCATAGTGCCTGGCACATGGAAAAGCCAGTGACCAGTAACGAGGTTCCATTTCAGTGCTAGCTGATGTTGTGCCTAAGCTGTCCTGCATCCTCTCTCAGCATTGCTTGTGTCGGGTTTATTTTATCGGGGTGAGAACTTATTTGCAAGTCCATCTCGCTGAGGATGGGGAGGGCCAGGAGCATGTCATTCATGTTTGGAGTTTAGAATCATTGACCATCCAGTGGAGGGAGATAAACAATCGTAATCCGATGTGGGGAAAGTGAAACATAGCTAAACAAGGACTTTGCAAAGTGGGTGGGATCAAATTCATTCCAGAGTTTCTGCCCTTGGTAGAAATGGTCATTCTGCCTGTTGTAACCTGGGAGCTTTCTCATTCATCCATTTGTTCACCCCACTTTTAGGTAATATGTATTGACTGTCCTCTGAGTACAAGCAATGTTTGATATCCTGGGCAGAAAATGAAAAGCAAGATAGGCTTGCTGCTTGCCCTCTAGGATCCTATAGTCTAGTGGGGGACATTGATGCTAAATAAAGGATTGTACAAAAAGACTCTTTATGTTCATAAATGGTAGAAAATGTTAGAAAGCACAATGAGAGCTATGAAAGCACATGCCGGGACACTCTCTTCTGTACCAGGGTGTCAGGAGAGTCTCCCTAAGGAATGAGATTTAAGATGGGATCTGAGGGGTGAACAGATTTAGCCAGGAAAGGAGCTAGGGCTGATGGGCAGCAAGATGCGTGGAATGTTCCAGATACAGAGGAACACAATGAAGAGAGGATGGAAGAGACAGCCTGAGTGTGACTCGAATACGTAACACGTTGAGGGAGGAAGGCAGGGTGAAGTCTCTGGGATGAAAGCAGGACCTTCGCCCAGGAGCTGCTTTTCCTAGCCTGGCCCTGGGGGAGCATCTTGGCTTCCTACCGTCCCTCAGTCCTGCAGAACTACCGCCCAGGGCCACCCGGGGTAAGGGCCTTTGTCTAGGTAGAGTGCAGTCAAGTCCTGGATTCTACTACCTGCCTTGCTCCTGCCTCTGCTTATCAGACAGTGAATTGCTTCAGGGTGGGGGCAAAGGGTCTCTACCTTTATATAGCATAAGAGAACAGAATTTAAGAGACTTGCAGTAAAATGCCAGGAAAGCAGAGTCAGAAGAGAGCCCTGAGCCAGCACAAAGAGCCCCTGGTCCACTTTGGCCTCTCAGGGCCTCCCAGGCCATGGCAGCTGTCTGGCAAAGAGGTGGTGGAGGTAAGTGAGAAAGGTTTCTAACAATTGCGGTCTGTGGTTAGACTCCAGTCAGTCCTGGCTTTGCAAAGCTTCCTGCCATCTGTACAACGAAGAGGTCAGACCAGCGCTAAAGTCATCCAGGTCTGACACGATGTCTTTTTATTTTTCATCTCTCTCTGGATCTCTGTATTGAGAACGTGCATCTGTGAACATAGGAATAATTCTCTTGCCAGGGAACAGAAATGCAGTTTGGGGAGGAATAACTCGGGTGGGAGGTTTTTAGATGCTTTCACTCAGGGGACCAATTCCTTCAGACATGGCTGTACTCGTGAGACATGGGGGATGCGTTACGCCCCTCCTGTCGAAGCCATTCCTTTGGAGACCTGCTTTTCAAACGGGTGTGCTCACAGTCCTTGGCTGTGTGACAGTGGCATGCGAAGAGCCACATTGTTTATTTCCTGGAGCATTTTATTCCGTGGTTGGTAATTTGTGGTGAGGAGACAGTAACAACTGGGGAATAATTTGGAACATTTTTATATTATTAAAACAAACAAACACACATGTTTGGAGTGGAATTCAAAACTTAAGTGCTTTTAAAGATAAAGCAGGAGAATTAAATTTTCAAGGTCCTGGGGGGCTCTTTGGCTAGACTCAGGCCCTCAGGTATATCTGATGACAGAGTGCTTTAGCAGAGATGATGTTATATTTAGACTTGAGGTCCCCAACTTGTGGGGGATATTTAGAATTATTGCAAAGGATACTTGGACATTTTCTGTCTACAGACACCTAACACCCGTGTGTGGAGGGGGCCATTAATGCTTTGATATTGACAAGATGGAGATGGTCACTGCCCTCCAAAGCTTTGGATTAGAACTGTCAGCTCTAAGAGGTAATGAACTTGTCCATCACTGCTGGATCTCTGGCACTTAGAATAGTGCCTGCTATACAGAGGGTGCTCAATAAATGCTTCTGGAATGAATAGAAATGTGTGTGTTGATGGCCATGAGAAGCTTTCGTTTCTCCATCCACATTTACCTTTCCAGGAATAGTGTGTGGGGCTGCTTTAGCATGGAGATCTTGGGTGGAATGTGAAGAATGCTGTCATGCATATGCATGTGGGAGGCTGGCCAGCCCTGCTCCAGTTCAAGATTTCTAAGAATCATTCTTTAGAGGCAGCCTTCCACCCAGCGTGGTCCATGCTGCATAGCGTAGGCTCCTTGTGGGAGAAGGCGCAGTTCACCATTTATGCACCTTGGGTAGCTAGGACCCTCTGGGCCTTACTTCTCACAAGGCCTGCAAGTCCCCTCAAACAACGTACTCCCATCAGAACCCACTGGGAACCTGAGGCCTCAGAAAATGCTGGACTTTGGGGATCAACTATTTCAGCTCCCCCAAATTGCAGATGGGAAGATGGAGGTTCAAAGAGAACAAGGAACTTTCTAAGAGTCACACACATTTTAGCTATGTGACTCCCAACGGGTTCCTTGTTCTAGAACCAGGTCTGGAACTAGGTCTTCTGATATCCAGGTGGGTGGCATCGCTCCATTTTGAAATTCCCCAATGCTACTTGATCATATCTGTACCATCCTCAGGGATGTGCCTGACAGTAGTGTGTGGTTAGAGCTGAGCTTTGGAAACATCACATGAACGTTAAATCCTAGTTCAGCACTTTTTTTTTACTATGTGACTTGGGCACTTTGCTCAGAAACAGCATGGGTTTCCTCATCTGGATGGTGGTGGTGGGTGGTGGGCATAGGAGTCTTACCTCCTGGGGCTACATGAGCTACTCAGCAGGTAATGCCCAGGAGTGCTCAGGGCCAGGGATGGGGAACCCAGTGCTGGGTCATCCATCCCATGAAGTTAAGGTCATGCCTGTCCCGTTCACCCCAAATCTCCAGCACTTGCAGTGCCAGGCATGTGACGGTGTGTGCTTGATAGCCATTTGTGAATGAACACATGAATGAATGAACAAAAGGGACAGAATATGCTTAGCTCCTGACATTTACCGTGTACCGCCACCCTGAGAGCTAGGTATTGCTACTTCTATTTCCAGAAAAGGAAGCTAAGGCTCAGAGAAGTTAAAGAACATGCCCAAGATCACTTGGCTAGCATGTGACTGAGCAGGGACTTTCATACAAGTTTCTCTGGCATCGAATTCCATGTGCTTTGTCCTGCACCATTCTGGGGGAGGCTGGTCCTCCTGGGGTTCCCCTGAGGTCACCTCCCCTCCCAACCCCCCCATTTCTGGTCTCTAGTTAGGAGGTGTCCACTGGGTTTTCATCTTGGAAGGTCTGATTCCCTCTTCCATTATTCTGGCGGTCCACAGGCTGTTCCTCCAGCAAACATTTGGAGACTGTCAAGCTGTACTTTCATCTAAATTAAACAAGAGTCAGCCTGTTTCAAAATATGACTTCAGGGTCACCATCTGTTCTGGCTGTTCCCTTAAACTCGAATCCCATTTCGGAGCCAAATGGGGCTCCAGCATCCCACAGAGAGTGTGTCTCTTTGCACAACGGAGCAGGAAAGTCTGTAGAAAGACGCAGTGTGTTTGATAACAACCCTCGGACAAATTTCTCCGGTTGTTTCTTTTCCCCACTCAGCAGCATCGACGTCATTGCATGTGGACCACAGGTCCCCACCACAGATTCAAATGCATTCCTTTCTATCCTGGGGACCTAGTGTGTACCAGGCTCTGGATGAGGCCCTTTCCCATGCCATCTTCAGGGCCATGGGAGAGAGTGGCCTGGATCTTACAGTGGGGGGAACACAACATGCCGAAGCTGCTCGGGCAGTCACACCACCAGTCTGGGCATCAGTTTTCTCATGTTGGGGACATTGGACTGGGTATTTTCTGAGGTCCTTCCCAGCTCTAAAGGTTACCCTGATTCTTCATCGGTGCCTTGGCCAATGTAGGCAAGATTTCACGGTGCCCACTGAAGCTATGAGCGCGTTCTGACTGCGCTGCTTGTCTGCCCTGACTGAATTCACACAAGCTCATCTGTTGGGACGCCCTGGGCTGTTCCCAGGGCAGCTTGATTTTGCCCAGGGCATAACATGCCAAGTGCTGAGAGGCTGCAGGAGTATGTCTCCTACTGTTGCCAAACTATCGCCTTCGCGCCACATTCCAAATCGCCCAATTCCACCCTCCTCTTGGCAAGAAAAAGAAAGGGCACCCAATTGCCTAGGGCAGCAGCTTGGGGTGAAATGAGGATTTCTCCTAAAATGGTCAGCTGGAACCTTCCTCAGGAATCTGCCAAGGCACCCGGTTGCCTGTTGCATAAATTTTAGTCTCCTTGGCTGGACATTCGAGGCTCTCTGACTCCAGTCTCCTAAAGGGAAAAGTAATTGAGAGTAGCAAGAGCTGGGAAGTCCCAACACTGCAGTTAAGGCCTGCAGTCTTAAGCTCCTTCAGCTTCAGTCCTATCATCTGAAAATGGCATAGCCACAGTCCCCACCTCATCAGACTGTCCTGAGGTTAGGTGAGCTAATGCATCTAAGTGCTGAGCTCAGGGTTGGCCTGTTGTGAGATTAACACTTCTAAGTCTGAATCTCTCTGGATCCATAATGCTCTCCTTTTTGCTCCAGTGCTGGAGGATATTTCGGGGTCCCATTTCTCCCATCCTTGGAATCACTCACTTGGCCCTTGTTTTCCTAATTGTGTGGCTTTGCTCATGCTCTGCTCACTCCACAGTGTTCACCTGTGCGAAGCCTCCCAGGCCTATCTCCATTGGCCCCTCCTTCAGGTCCCCTTCCCAGTGTCCCCCGGTGGGCAGGGACAGCGCCCTCTTTAAGCCCCTGCAGGACTTTCCTGTCCTTTGCTCATGGCTCCAAGCTCAGGTCACCTGTATCAGGGACCTGTGTTGGTGTCTGGTCCTTTTTTTCCAGGGGACCCAATTCCTTGTCCTCTTTCTTGATCCCACAGAGCCCAGACCAGGGCCAAGTCCAGACAGGGTTGGAAGGTGGATGCTGATTGTGGACAAGGCCAGACTGGGCCCAGGAGAGAGTGAATGATAGTAAAGTCCCCTCCTGACTCTCCTTCTGGGAGGGGAGAGAGCGGACCATTCTCCCCTAGGGAGATGTAAATTATGGGGGCCTTGAGGCCTGTGGATAACAACTCTTAAGAGATTTCACTGACCACATAGTAACAATCATGTCAAAGAAATCAAGAAACACCCCAGGCCTTGTGTTTCAGAGAGAGACTTAGAAAGCTCAGAATTAAAATACTCTTTCAAGCTCCTCCTGTCATTCAAGGCTCCTCCCAACCCAATGCTACACCCCCATGGAGGAGGTGGGGAGCCTTCTCCACGCTGGAGGACCAGGGATCTTACCATTCTGCTCCTGGGATCTCCACGACTGGCCTGTCCCATCCTACCTTGCCCCATGGCCCCACCTCATGCTCTGATACCCGGATAGGCCACGAGCAGCCTCCCTGAGGCCTCTAGCCAAACCTCAAGGACCCTAACAGCATATAACAGAGAAGGGGAAGCACTGTTGTTCACATTCTCCACCCAGACTGTGTTGTATGGGGGAGGAAGATGGAGGCAACTGGAATTGAATCTGAAGTCTGAGAAGCCAGGGTGTTTAAAAGAGTCACTCTCATCTCAGTGGGGGAGAGCTGAGGACAGCCATTTTGCAGAAGGCTGCTCGTTCAAAGCCTCCTGCTTAGGGAGAGGAGACTGCAACCCCCAGTAAAGCTACAATCAAGACTCTGTGTGGTTATTAATATTATATTACACCTCAACAGTGGGGATCAGGTGAGAGCTAAGCTATTAAGTGCATATTAAGCTAAACAGTGCTAGTGGGATTACTGTGACAACTATTGGCATTCATTAGAATTCTTTATGATTGATGATAAATGTGATGTGTTGAGACGGGCATAAAATCATGCTTGTCCAGAGTCCATTAAGCTCATTCATTCACGCACATGTGTATTATTTGTTCATTCATTCATTCATCAAATGCTCAATTTATGCCTACTCTAGGCAAGGTCTCACGTTAGGGAGGTGAGGGTGACGCTGGGAGATATGGAGATGAAACAGAACATGCTGCCTGCCTCCTGAAGGGCTCACGGGCTGCTGAGGGACACAGGCAAGGGAACAGATAACAGAGTAGTGAGAAATTGGGAGCTTTCTGTGAAACTGGTCCTGGGGTGGAGCGGGGGTTCCTAGGGAGATAGTATGACTCACTTGTAGACATCCAGAGAGAGTCCCCTGGAGAATGGGGGACCACCAGGCCCAGCTTAACAGTGTAGCTAGAGTGGCCTTCCCTGGATGTTTTCAGACCCCTGAGGGCCACATGGGGCCAGGGGAAGTGGGGCTGAAGCCAGGAAGTGGCCACCGCAGGCCCCTCCTGGAAGGCGTGTGCCGCCCTGCTGTGTCCGGACTTTCCCTGGGGAGCCGCGGCTCTGTCAGAACCACATTTTCCCTGCCTGCAGAACCCTCTCCTGACAGGCCCTGCCCCAGGGGGCTAGAGTGCCCAAGCCTCTCTGCATCCATTGACCTCCAGGGTCTGACTTGGACAGGCTTCCTGCTGGCCAGCCTTCTTCCCCCACAGCTGGGGCCACTTGGCTGCATCACCCCAGGCCCTAGGACATTCCTGTTTTCCATCAGTGGGATCTAGTGATTCAGGGTACTTAGCATCCCATCAGCCTGGCTGGGAGGTGGCTTGAATGCTGTGCTGTGATCACAGAAAAGCGCCATCTCTACCATCTAGTACTGGGGCCCTGCCTGGGTCAGTCCATGGTGGAAGAAGCTACAGTCCTGCCCCTGAACCCTGTGCCTGGGTCTCTGGCCTCTGCACCAGACATCTGTGCTGCTGGCTGCCTGCTTTTGTCTCCAGGTCCATGACTGCCCATGACTGGCCTCCATTCAGGTAGTAGGATGCCATGTTTGCCTCAACAGCACAGCAGGTCTCAAACTAGAGTGTGCATCAGAGACACCTGGGGGCTGGTTAAAACACAGGGTGCTGGGCCTCAGCCCAGAGTTTCTGATTTTGTAGGTCTGGAGTAGGTCCTGAGAATCTGCACCTCTAATAAGTCCCCAGATACTGCTGCTGCTGCTGCTGCTGCTGCTGCTGCTGCTGGTCCAGAAACCACACTTTGACAACCACTGGTGTCATGGATAAGCAGATGGGCTATGGAGTTTGAACCCAGGTTGTCTGGGTCCAAAACCTGGCCCAGCCACTTACTAGCCGTGTGACCTAATCCCTCTGCACCTCGACCTCCTCATCTATAAAACAGAGGTAATAAGAACGCCCTCCTCATTGTTACTGTGAGTATTGGATGACCCAGTCCGGGTGACTCACTTGCAATCGTGCTTGGACACAGCACGCCGTAAATAAGCATTCAGTGAATGTGTGAGTTTCCCAGGGCTACAGTAACAAACAACCACAAACTGCATGGCTTAAAACAGCAGTAACTTAGTCTTGTCCAGTTCTGGAGGCCAGAAGTGTGGAGGTGTGTGGGCTGGGTGGTACTCCTCCCAGGGCTCTAGCAGGGAATCTATTCCTTGCCACTTTCAGCTTCTGGTGGTTGCCAGCGATCCTTGGCTTGTGTCTGCATCATTTTAATCTTTGCCTCTGTGGCCACATTGCCTCTTCCTCTTCTGTCTGTCAAGCCCCCTCCATGTGTGTCTTATAAGAACACCCATCATTGGATCTAGTGCCCACCCTGATAATCCAGGATGATCTCTTTGTCTCAAGATCCTTAACTTAATTACATCTCAAAGACTCTAAATGTAATGAACATGTTTAGGAATGAGGACATAGACGTATCTTTTTTGGCAGTCACCACTGAGCCCACTTTAGGGAACACAGGCTATTATCATTATTAAGTTGTTTCTTGCAACTCCTGCAGTTGGGCCTGGCCTATAGCTTCCTGCCCGGGGGGCGGGGGGCAGGGGCGGGGAGGAGGAGTAAACTGATTCACAGGTTCCAGCTTCTAGTCAGCTCCACTTTATTCAAGACAACCCATTTTCAGGCTGGGGCAGAGAATTCTGCCTATTAAGCTATACTGGCTATGTTATAGCATTTCAGCATGTTCAGACTTCACTGATCTGAGAAAAAACGCCACTCCCAGCCTCCTAGACTCCTGTCTGGAGCCCTTTGTCCCTGTTAATTGTTCCTTATACCCTGGTAAGTTGTACTTGGCAAAGCATTTTCTCATTCAAAACCCTACTGGATCCTCACTGCAGTCTCGTGAGAGAGATTGTATCACCCTATTTTGCAGATGAGAAAACTGAGGCCTAGGGGGAAAATTGCACAAAACTGCCTTTCATGGCAATTCTAACACAGTAATTCATGGGAGAGAAAAGAAGACTAATGTCACTGATAATACTAACTACCCCCACCGCTATGCTTCATTCATCGTGTGCCTTTGCTTGGCCCTCTGCTCAGTGTTTTATGTCTATTATCTCAGGTCATTCTCAAATCTCTCTCCTGAAGTAGGTGGCATTCCTCTGCTGCAGATCTAGAAACTGTGGCTCAGAAAGGTGAAGCATCTTATCCAAAGTTGCCCATCTTTTAAATGCAGACTCGAGGTTGAGTCTTTCTCCCTAATACCAGGTTGCTCAGAGATCCATTTCTCAACTCTGAAAAAATGTCAGGGCAGGCAAGATGAGAATAGCGGCTGCCCAGTGGCCAGCAGGACTAGAGCCTCCTGCCCTCCCAGAACTGGTCAGAAGACAAAGCCCGTGAGAGACCCCCTCTCCTGTTGTCAGCAGACTCCTGTTCCTGGTAGCTGGTAGGGAGGTGCCCAGTGTTGATGCCCCCAGCCATGGGGAGGGAGTCAGGGCAATGGGAATAGAGAGGCAGATGGGCCCAAGGTCACTGAGGGCTGGGACAACAATCAGGGTGTGCTTTCTAGAGTGGGTCAGCCTTGGGTTGAAGTAACATCCCTGGAGAGCAGCAGAGAGAGACTCAACGCCTCGCATCAGACAGATGAGGGCTTAAAATCTCCAGTCTGGGATTTGATAGCTGGGTGCCCTTGGGGAAGTTATTTAACTTCCCAGTGCCTCATTCTTTCGTCTGTAAATTGGGAACAATAAGAGTGGGGTTGTTGTGAAGAATTCAGGGGCTGTAATTAGCATCACCTGGGAAGTTTGTAAACCCTCCCCATGCCCAAGTCACACCTGAATCAACTCAATCAACATCTTTGGGAGTGAGGCGTAGGTATTAGTTAAAAAAAAAAAAAAAAAAAAAAAGTCTGCCCAGGTGATTCTACTGTGCAGCCAGGGTTGAGAACCACTGCTATTCAAGTACAGCACTTCCTGCCCAGGACATAGTAGGGCTCCGTATACAGGAGCTATTGCCCATTCACTCATGCACAAAACAAACATTTATTGAGCACTTACCTGTGCCAGGCTCTGGATTACATGCCAGGCATCACCTGTTCACAGCAGCTGTCTGAATTTATTTATAGACTATTTCTAGCATAGCTTCCAATAGAGGGATCACGGGGTTCAGTGCTTTGTGAAGCCAGAACCCCAAGTCCATAATGCTGGGGAGAAGGTTTTATTGACAGTGAGGAAAGGAGGGAAATGCAGAAAATGTGCCCAAATCAGAGAAACCAAGCCCTGTGTGTGGAAAGAGCAGCCTGAGATCTCCAGGCCCTTAAGGAGGTAGCAGGAGAAGACGGTGTGGGCTTCAGACTTTCTGTGCGCTCCTCTGTAAATACCTGCCCCTACAACACCCCAGTTTCCACAGCTGTGAGGTGGAAGGGCTTTCAATGATTGGTTTGATTGTTTTTAGCCGCAGAACTCTTCATTCAAATGAGACTTAACGGAACCCAAATTATTAAACAAATGAAGTCTGAATTGCTTGGGTGTGTGTACATGAGTGGAGGTGAGTGTGTGTGGACGTGGGTTAGTGTGTGAGAGAGGGTCTATGAATAGATTGTGAGTGTGTGAGTAGGTAAGTGTGTGCATGTGTCAGTGTGTGCTTGTATGAGTTTGGGATGAGTGTGGGTGGAGGTGCATGAGTCGGTGTATATTGGAGTATATAAATGTGTGTGTAAGTATTTGTATATCTGTGTGTTTGTGTGGCATGAACCTTTGAAAGTGTGTGTATGAGTGTGTGTTATGAGTATGTGAACCTATGCGTGTGTATGACAGAGTGGTAGGAATAACAGATTTGTTCTGTGTATGTGTGGATGTATCCGTGTGTGCATGTGTGCCTGTGTGTCAGGGGGCCAAGGGGCAGGACTTCTCCTGTAAGGCCTCCTCGATCCCCCTCCCTCTCTCATCCCCAGCCCTGGAAAATACTGCTTGAAACCCCCTGGTCTATGTGTCTACACTGGCCCTGCCAGCAGTCCTGTGTCCCCTTGGAATGCTGGGCCTGACGGCCTCCAGGAGCCGTGGGCTGTAGAGCATCCGTGTCCAGAAGGTCACTGCATGCTCCCATCCCCTGCCCCTCACGTGCCCCCGACAGGCCCCTTCTTCTCCGTGCCATTTTCCATGTGTTTTCCTCCCAGAACCCTGAGCTGAGCCCTCCAGAGCTGCCTGCTGGGTGGGGGTGATGACTCATTTCAGTTGATGTCATCCTCAGGATTCAAGGCCCTCAATGCACTCAAAGAGTCTTTGTTCCCCAAATGGAAAAGGAAAGTCCATACGCCGAGAAGAGCTGAGTACGAAACTCTTCCCAGATACCCATGGCTGCTCATGCCTGCCCGCACCTGCCAGCCTTCACTGTGCCACCTGGTCCACATGGTCCCTGGGCTGGCTCTGTGCCCAGGATCCAGGAACCAGAGGTTGAGGGAAGGGGGTAAGGAAGGGATGTAAAGACCCCCACCACAGCAAGACAGCAGGAACCACCGCTTCTTCCTGAGGTTGGATGTGGCTCTTGCACTGCGGCTAACTGCTGCCACGACTGAAGGGTCTGCATGTGTGCGCATGCATGTGCACATGTGTGAAGGGAGCAGTGGCGAGCAGAGCCGGGTCACAGGATAGGGGAGTCACCCCATGCTCTCAGCAGAGCCGGGTCACCAAATGGGGGAGGCAGCCCACGCTCTCAGCAAAGCCAGGTCACAGCATGGGGAAGCCACCCCACGCTCTCTCCCTCCGGGCTGCCCTCCTCAGTTCCTTATCTGCTGGGCCTGTTCATCAATTATGTTGCTAATTCTCTTGTGGCTAGCAGGTGGTTTTGAGGCTGAACGGAGATGCTGTGCACTGACAGCTTGAGAGTGCCCAGCCCTGGTCAGCACCCAACCCAACGAGCGAGAACTCCCAGTGTTTCCCAAATGCTCACTACACACCAGGCCCTGTGCTAAGTAGGGTTCTCACTGTGTTGTCTGTTCTCGCGATGGCTCTGTGAGCCAGGTCCTAGTGCTGCCCCACCCTACAGATTAGGAGGCTACAGGGAGGCGAGGTGACCTGCGGAAGGCCCATGAGTGGCAGACCCAGGACTAAGCCTAGGTCTGTCTGATGCCAAAGCCCAGGCAGTTAGCCCTTACCTGTGGCTGTCACTTGAGAGTGGGCATCAGATCGATGCAGGCCAGACCCTGAAAGACTCTGATTCCATAGGCCCAAGCGGGGGGGGCAGACCTCTGACTTTTAAAAGCTCCCAGGGTGACTCTGATATGTGACTAGGGCTGCAACCTTCACACCGTGCCACCCTACCTAGTCCCATTTGAATCTTGACTCCAACTGCTTATTAACCTCATGGACTTGGAACAGTAATTTAAGCCTCAGTTTTCTAACCTGTAAAATGGGGATAATAATGTCATCCATCTCATAATCAAGTGTAAGGATGAAGTGATTTGTGGAAAGCCCTTTGAACAGCACTTGGTATGCAGCAAGCCTGCAGAAAATTTTAGCTGCTGATACTGTTGTTTCTTGGCATTCTGTTCATTGAGAGTCCCCTCTGCCAGGCTCTGTGCTGGTTGCCGAGGACCGAGAGATGAGTTGGCATGGCCCATGCCCAGGGCCCATGTCGAAGCATATGAGAGCAAGGGGTACTGGCCACTGGACTGCAGACGGATGAGGGTGTCTGGGAGGAAGGGTGGAGGGGGACCGTGGGAACACAGAGGTGTGCAGCTGTGCCTGGGAGAGCCACAAGGAAAGCTTAGAAGGCAATGGGCTGTAACAGGCAGAGCCCAGCTTCACATCTTCAGTGCTGGCTGCTGCACTGAGGATTCTGAGTGAGTGACTTCCTGTCTCTGGGGCTTGATTCCCTCCTCTGCAAAATGAGAGAGTGATCCCTGCATTGCTTCCCTCCTGGCAGAAGGAACAGGTGAGAGGATGCTTTGGAAACAGGAGAGGATACTGGACAGGTGAGGACTACTTCCTGCTGGGCTAAGTGCTTTTCAGCTGCTGGCCAGGAAAAGCAAGCTTCAGCCAGGACCCCAGCTCCAGGCCTCCTCAAATCGTCTTCTCCTCAGTTTAGGTCAGAGGCTCAAGAAAGCAAGAACGAGAGAACAAGAGAGAAAGAGAGCAAGAGAGAAAGAGAGAGAGGGGGAGACAGAGAGGGAGGAGAGCTTATACAGTAACTTCATTGAGCAGGAAAATTCCTATGCTATATATGAAAACCGGAAAAGAGAAGGAGGCGTTCTAAGTTTATATGTAGAAAAATGCTCTTCTGTAATTCAGAAAAATAGAGTCTTTGATTGTGACCGAGCCAGGTCTCCTTTCTAAGTTGATCCAGGATTTTTTCCTTGGCAGGGAAACAGTTCTTTTTCTAAGAAATGCATCGGGTGATAGGTTTTTCTAAGAACCTCTCGCATCTTTGCTGGGTGCAGATGGACCGTCAGGCACCGTGAGTTGTGTTGTGTTCATTTTCCTCAGAAAGGGAGTCAGGTGGAACCAGGAGCCCCCGGAGACTCCACCCTGGGTGGGGCTGAGTTTCCACACAGGCAGAGAGCTGTGACATTTTCCTGAGCACAGTGCTCCTTGCCTCTGGCCAGGCCTTGCTGGCCAAAGACAAGGAAGTCTATGGGGAGGGCTGGGTTTGTCCCGGCCCCTGTTGGAGTCATTCCTTCCAGGCCTGAAGGCTGTGGACTGAAAGAACCGGCAGTTAGGGGTGGTTAGAAAAACTGAAACACAGGCAGGAGACAAGGAGGAGGCAGACGATGAGGTTGTCAGACCTGGCAAGGGCCTTTGGAAAATATTTAGTCCAAGGCTCCAGTTTGACAGATATTGAACCTGAGACTCAGAGAAAGGAAGGGACTGCTCAAAGTCATATGCCAAGTTGGTGGCAGAGTCCACCTTGCAGGCTGAGGCCCTTTCCACCACCCCATGCAACATCTGAGAGGTCAGGATGTAGAAGTTGAGGCCGACTTGTGTGTGGTCTCAGAGGGGTAGAGCTAGGCCCAGCCAGGTGGGTGAGAGTTGCAGGGAGAGTTGCCTCAGTTCAACATGAGAAAGGACTTCTGAAGACTTCGAATTGTGCAGCAATGGTCAGGTGGCCGTGAGTGGAGATGAGCAGGTGGAAGCCAGGTGGCTTTGGATGGGTGAGCATCGTAGGAGGCTCCTCCCCAGATGGTGAGCTGCACTGTCCCACATAGTCTGCGGTTGCTGAACTCCTGTCCCTCCAGGGAGGTGGGAGAAAGGGAAGTCACATGCCAGAAGGTGTGATTTAGACATACCCAGGGTCCTTGGGGGCCACCTCTCTGTAGGGGTGTCCAAAGGGCAGGGAAAGACCAGTCCTAGAAGATGCAGGAACCCCACCCTCCCAACTCTCTGGCAGGACAAGCTGACAAAGGGCAAGGAAGAGGGACACGTGGCTTCTCCGAGGGTCTGCCCCCATGCTGCAGGCGCAGAGGAGGGGCATTGAACACCTCTTCTCCCCAGGGGCTGAATGCCAGGAAACTCAGGCGAGGGGAGCCCTTCTGGGGTCCCAAGGGCAGTCCCCCCACCTTACCCTACATACCCTCATCCTACTGGTCCAGCCCCAGGCCACAGGCAGTATAGGGTCATCTGGACCCTCTGAGCCCCGGCCCCCCAGTGGGAATACACGGATCCGCTTGCAGGAATCACCGTGGCCCCGTTTAAGCAGACTGAAGTGTGCCATTGGTCTTTAGAGACGTGTGTGGGAATGGTAGAGACGCAGGAGGGGCACCTTCGGCCTTCCCCAGCACTCGGTGCAGGGAAACAGTCGAGGAAGGAAGGGAGGCGTTATGGGTTCTAGGCCTGGCTTGGCCACACTCACTGCATGACCTCAGACCTGCTCTCTTGGGTCCCTTACAGACCTCTCGGTTTGAGTCTGTTATTGGGATCCCAGTTCACAGCCCAGGTGAAAAGCCTTCCTTGCAGTTGGTGGAAGCGCAGTTCCCGTAGAGACCGCCAGGGGCCGCTGCCGCGCACAGTCCGGGGCGTCCTCAGCCTCCCTCGCGCCTCTGTCGGGACATCTCCGTAGCGTTCCTTCACCAGGAGCGGAGCGAGCAACGCTCCTTAGCCTCCTCCGGCCTTAAATACTAACTATCGCGAGCGCTGGGCTCAGGTCCCGGATGATCATCTGTGAGAGGGAGCTTTGCAAAGCCAGCTACAGTTCTCTAGGGAGGCAAGGCTCCAAAGCTCAGGCTAGTACCGGGCACTGCTTCAGGACCCCACAGATGCAAGGACTGATTCCATCCCATCGCACGGAAGGGGAGACCGAGGCCCAGCGGGGTAGGGGAGGTGCCAGATGATGTCCCCGAGCCTGTGGCAGAGAGGAGGAGGAGAGGTGAGGGTTCGCTCCTGTTCTTCATCTCTGGCCAAATCGCTGTCATCTGTGTGGAAGGAAAACCTGAACCCTGCTCTGTTTGTTTCTTCATGGCTGGGATTCCGCCTGGTTTCCATGGAAACTGGCTTTGGGCCCTTGGGAGGAAAGTCGCACCCTGCCCTGACTGCTCAGATTTCCCTCTGCCTCTGAAGCCGTCTGATTTCTCCTCTCTGCGCCCTGAGGAGGGGCCACCCTAAAACTGCACTTTGGAGTGTGAGCTAGATTTGAGGGAGGAAGGCTCAGGCTGTGTCTCCCTGTGTCCATTCCTTCATCTCCTTGGCTCTGTGGATGTTTAGAGGAGGGGGGATGACTTTGGCCCTTTTTGCAGAGTAAGATTGGGGCCCGCGTGTGTTGGGGTGCTGCTGAGCCAGACTGGAAAGAGTTAGATGTGAGAAGATGGGGAAGAGTGATGTCACTAGAAGGAATAGCATGAGTGAAGGCAAAGACAGAGGGGGAGAATGAGGAGATGAAGCAGAAGGTGTCTTGAATGGAATTTTGCTTTTATGCTGATGGCACTGGGGAGCTCAGAGGGGTAGAGCTAGGCCCAGCCAGGTGGGTGAGAGTTGCAGGGAGAGTTGCCTCAGTTCAACATGAGAAAGGACTTCTGAAGACTTCGAATTGTGCAGCAATGGTCAGGTGGCCGTGAGTGGAGATGAGCAGGTGGAAGCCAGGTGGCTTTGGATGGGTGAGCATCGTAGGAGGCTCCTCCCCAGATGGTGAGCTGCACTGTCCCACATAGTCTGCGGTTGCTGAACTCCTGTCCCTCCAGGGAGGTGGGAGAAAGGGAAGTCACATGCCAGAAGGTGTGATTTAGACATACCCAGGGTCCTTGGGGGCCACCTCTCTGTAGGGGTGTCCAAAGGGCAGGGAAAGACCAGTCCTAGAAGATGCAGGAACCCCACCCTCCCAACTCTCTGGCAGGACAAGCTGACAAAGGGCAAGGAAGAGGGACACGTGGCTTCTCCAAGGGTCTGCCCCCATGCTGCAGGCGCAGAGGAGGGGCATTGAACACCTCTTCTCCCCAGGGGCTGAATGCCAGGAAACTCAGGCGAGGGGAGCCCTTCTGGGGTCCCAAGGGCAGTCCCCCCACCTTACCCTCCTTGCCTCTGGCCAGGCCTTGCTGGCCAAAGACAAGGAAGTCTATGGGGAGGGCTGGGTTTGTCCCGGCCCCTGTTGGAGTCATTCCTTCCAGGCCTGAAGGCTGTGGACTGAAAGAACCGGCAGTTAGGGGTGGTTAGAAAAACTGAAACACAGGCAGGAGACAAGGAGGAGGCAGACGATGAGGTTGTCAGACCTGGCAAGGGCCTTTGGAAAATATTTAGTCCAAGGCTCCAGTTTGACAGATATTGAACCTGAGACTCAGAGAAAGGAAGGGACTGCTCAAAGTCATATGCCAAGTTGGTGGCAGAGTCCACCTTGCAGGCTGAGGCCCTTTCCACCACCCCATGCAACATCTGAGAGGTCAGGATGTAGAAGTTGAGGCCGACTTGTGTGTGGTCTCAGAGGGGTAGAGCTAGGCCCAGCCAGGTGGGTGAGAGTTGCAGGGAGAGTTGCCTCAGTTCAACATGAGAAAGGACTTCTGAAGACTTCGAATTGTGCAGCAATGGTCAGGTGGCCGTGAGTGGAGATGAGCAGGTGGAAGCCAGGTGGCTTTGGATGGGTGAGCATCGTAGGAGGCTCCTCCCCAGATGGTGAGCTGCACTGTCCCACATAGTCTGCGGTTGCTGAACTCCTGTCCCTCCAGGGAGGTGGGAGAAAGGGAAGTCACATGCCAGAAGGTGTGATTTAGACATACCCAGGGTCCTTGGGGGCCACCTCTCTGTAGGGGTGTCCAAAGGGCAGGGAAAGACCAGTCCTAGAAGATGCAGGAACCCCACCCTCCCAACTCTCTGGCAGGACAAGCTGACAAAGGGCAAGGAAGAGGGACACGTGGCTTCTCCAAGGGTCTGCCCCCATGCTGCAGGCGCAGAGGAGGGGCATTGAACACCTCTTCTCCCCAGGGGCTGAATGCCAGGAAACTCAGGCGAGGGGAGCCCTTCTGGGGTCCCAAGGGCAGTCCCCCCACCTTACCCTACATACCCTCATCCTACTGGTCCAGCCCCAGGCCACAGGCAGTATAGGGTCATCTGGACCCTCTGAGCCCCGGCCCCCCAGTGGGAATACACGGATCCGCTTGCAGGAATCACCGTGGCCCCGTTTAAGCAGACTGAAGTGTGCCATTGGTCTTTAGAGACGTGTGTGGGAATGGTAGAGACGCAGGAGGGGCACCTTCGGCCTTCCCCAGCACTCGGTGCAGGGAAACAGTCGAGGAAGGAAGGGAGGCGTTATGGGTTCTAGGCCTGGCTTGGCCACACTCACTGCATGACCTCAGACCTGCTCTCTTGGGTCCCTTACAGACCTCTCGGTTTGAGTCTGTTATTGGGATCCCAGTTCACAGCCCAGGTGAAAAGCCTTCCTTGCAGTTGGTGGAAGCGCAGTTCCCGTAGAGACCGCCAGGGGCCGCTGCCGCGCACAGTCCGGGGCGTCCTCAGCCTCCCTCGCGCCTCTGTCGGGACATCTCCGTAGCGTTCCTTCACCAGGAGCGGAGCGAGCAACGCTCCTTAGCCTCCTCCGGCCTTAAATACTAACTATCGCGAGCGCTGGGCTCAGGTCCCGGATGATCATCTGTGAGAGGGAGCTTTGCAAAGCCAGCTACAGTTCTCTAGGGAGGCAAGGCTCCAAAGCTCAGGCTAGTACCGGGCACTGCTTCAGGACCCCACAGATGCAAGGACTGATTCCATCCCATCGCACGGAAGGGGAGACCGAGGCCCAGCGGGGTAGGGGAGGTGCCAGATGATGTCCCCGAGCCTGTGGCAGAGAGGAGGAGGAGAGGTGAGGGTTCGCTCCTGTTCTTCATCTCTGGCCAAATCGCTGTCATCTGTGTGGAAGGAAAACCTGAACCCTGCTCTGTTTGTTTCTTCATGGCTGGGATTCCGCCTGGTTTCCATGGAAACTGGCTTTGGGCCCTTGGGAGGAAAGTCGCACCCTGCCCTGACTGCTCAGATTTCCCTCTGCCTCTGAAGCCGTCTGATTTCTCCTCTCTGCGCCCTGAGGAGGGGCCACCCTAAAACTGCACTTTGGAGTGTGAGCTAGATTTGAGGGAGGAAGGCTCAGGCTGTGTCTCCCTGTGTCCATTCCTTCATCTCCTTGGCTCTGTGGATGTTTAGAGGAGGGGGGATGACTTTGGCCCTTTTTGCAGAGTAAGATTGGGGCCCGCGTGTGTTGGGGTGCTGCTGAGCCAGACTGGAAAGAGTTAGATGTGAGAAGATGGGGAAGAGTGATGTCACTAGAAGGAATAGCATGAGTGAAGGCAAAGACAGAGGGGGAGAATGAGGAGATGAAGCAGAAGGTGTCTTGAATGGAATTTTGCTTTTATGCTGATGGCACTGGGGAGCCATTGAAGGCTTTGGAGCTTGTAATAGGAGCAGATGACTGCTAATGGTCACCTAGATAGTGAGCTGCTTGAGCGCACATGTTCCAGGCTTAGCTCCATGTCTCCAACGCTACGCAAGGCACAATGTGGGGGCTTTAGAAATATGATCAAATTCATGAATTGGAAAAGTAAGTTGAAAAACCCCCATTGGAAATGAAGCTGTCTCTAAGCATTTATGAAGTGAGAGAATAAGACTGGTCAGATGTAGCCCCAGGAGGTGTTTGAAGGCAGTGAAAATACATAGAATAAATCACAGTGGATGTGGCTCTGAGAGTCCATCTGGTCTAACTCTCTGATGGAGAAACTGAGATCAAGGATGGGGAGCAGCTGGCCCAAGGTCACAGACAGAGTCTTGAACCTGAGTCCTTCCTCCCCTCCCTGGGTCTCTCATTGCCCCATGGATTCCTGCCTCCCACATGGGCTCCCTGGGTCAGTGGACCCAGCGTTGTGGAGGTGGGAGGGAGCCTGGACTTTTCAGGTGATGGATGGGCATGCAGTGAGGTCATTGTTGGATATTGGACTGGAGCCCAACCCCAGTGACTCTCACCAGGGCCTCAGACTGTGAGCCTGGCACCTTCAATTCTGGAATGCCTAGGATTTGTTATATATGTATATACTTTGAGTTCTAGGGTACATGTGCACAACATGCAGGTTTGTTACATATGTATACATGCGCCATGTTGGTGTGCTGCACCCGTTAGCTCGTCATTTACATTAGGTGTATCTCCTAATGCTATCCTTCCCCCCTCCCCCCACCTCATGACAGGCCCTGGTGTGTGATGTTCCCCACCCTGTGTCCAAGTGTTCTCATTGTTCAATTCCCACCAACGAGTGACAACATGTGGTGTTCGGTTTTCTGTCCTTGTGATAGTTTGCTCAGAATAATGGTTTCTGGCTTCATCCATGTCCCTACACAGGACATGAACTCATCCTTTTTTACAGCTGCATAGTATTCCCATGGTGTATATGTGCCACATTTTCTTAATCCAGTCTATCATTGATGGACATTGGGTTGGTTCCAAGTCTTTGCTATTGTGAATAGTGCTGCAATAAACATACGTGTGCATGTGTCTTTATAGCAGCATGATTTATAATCCTTTGGGTATATGCCCAGTAATGGGATGTGGAATGCCTAGGATTTAGTTCAGCCAGCAAACACTTCCTGAGGACCTGCTCAGGGACAGAGCCTGGGTGTGGGGGGGACAGGGAGAAGTGGACCCCAGTTCCTATACTTAAGGAGGTTCCAAGATGGTAGGGTCTGACACCTCTGTAATATAATGCCATATACGCTACATAGAGTCAAGGCCAAGTGCAGGAGCAGGAATGCCCAGACTACCTGGTGGGGGAATCCAAGAGGACTTCATGGAGGAGGTGATGACATTGAAGTTGGGTCCTGAGATATGTGGAGCAGTTCCTCAGGTGTAGGGAACAGCATATACAAAGGCTCAGAGGTGTAAAAGGTAGGACCCATTCAGGATACCTTGAGATTTCCAGTATGACAATTGCATGGGGAAATAGCAGGGTAATAATAATAGTGAAAGAAATGGCAGCTACCATTTATTAAGCACTCTGTGTGCTAAACAGTGTTCCAAACATTTTAGGTATATTATTTTATTTAAGTCACACAATTGTCCTCTAAGAGAGGTATTATTATCTGGGGATAAGTGTGGGCCACTTCCAAGAATCCTCAGGCTGCAGAGTTCCATGATCAGCCCCCATCGGCATGCTCTGTGCCAGTCCCCAATCCCCTCCAGAATGGTGGGATGTCTTCCCACCAGCTGTGATCTCCACCCTCCTCTCTTCCTGCCCAGCTCCAAGCCATCCCAGGTCAAGCCCATGGACCCTGTTGCTGGGCTTGTTTGTCTTGGCTCCCTGGCTTCTCCTCTGCTCCCTGGTGGCTGCCTGAGCAGGTGGCCCTCCTGCTGGAGGCCAAGGGGAAATGAGCCAGCAGGCCCAGGCGCAGCCACGAGTGAGTGTGGGTCACTCCAGGCCAGGGTCGTCCCCCACCATGCCATGCCATGGGACAGTGGATGTGGAGGGATGTGGTGGGGGTTGCTGAGAGCAGGGCTGGGCTGCTGGGGCTGACTTGGGCTTGCTCTAGATTCATGGCTGGGCTCCCTCTTGGCGGACCCTGTGGAAACAAGGCCTGCGGGCCAGCGCCTATCCATGTGTCCTGTCTTGAATGGCTGAGGCCTAGGGGGATGGAGGGCGGGAGGGTTAGGAAGGGATCTTTTTTGCAGACTTTGGTTTTTGTTAAGCTTATACCTTGCATTTCCCATCTGTCGTCTCACTGAATCCCCACATGGGAAGTGGGCAGGGACCTCCCCTGATAGCAGGAATTCATCGCCCAAAGGCTTTGTGTTTGGTAAAGAGCAAAGGCAGGATCTCATCACAGCTGTGTCCAAAGAGGAGGATGTTGTCCGCTGCAGGCTGCCTCCTTTGCCCCGTCTCCAGCTGACCAACCACCGGCCAGGGCCTGGAGTGGTCGGGGGCTGTGGGAGGGCTCTGGGACTCATGGTACCAAGACTCTGCCCCCCTTGCTTTGCTGCCCCATCTGTCGCTTCCTGGCTGTGCCTCCTGGTCATGGAAGTCTCCCTGAACATCAATTTCCCTATCTAGAAAACAAGGATGTTGGATAGATTCATGAATTTTTGTTTTTACGCAGACTCCTGGGCATAAGAATTCCCAGAATTGCCACGCGCAAGCATGGATCTACTGGCCATGGGAAGCACTGGGCTGGTTTAAGCAATGAGCTTTCTGAGTGGGAGCCTCTGAGGCCCGTCTCCTTGTGTCCCCTGAACCCCTACCTGGCCCTGGATCCCTCAGAGACACCACTTGGAAACAAGCCACAGGATGTGAAGCTCTGGCACTTTTACTGTCTGTGGCACCAGGAATTTTCCCAGCAGAAAGAGGCTTCCCCCTCCTGTTCCCAGCAGGAGAGAGAAAGGAAGTAGAGGAAAAGCTTTTTACTGGATTGGACAAGGGAAGAAGAAAGCAGAGCTATCAGTAGGGTGTTTGTGGTTTTGTTTTGTTTTTATCTTTAAACCGTGGAGGAGAGAAAAGAAATCTCAGTGGGATGTTTAGTTTTCTTTGTTTCTTTTCCTTTTTTTTTTCTTTCTTTCTGTACAAAGATAAGCTGAATCTGAGGGAGGAAAAGCAAGAAGAATAGGTTTTATGATTTCTAAAAGTGGATTCAAGGAGTTAATCTCTTTAAAAATATGTAAATGTCTTTACTTTTCATACCATGTATATGCCATAAAATAGGAAAAAGTATAAAAGGATGTCCAGTGAAAAGCAAGTCTCCCAGCCCCCAGTCACCAACTTCCTTCCCTGGAGACAACCGCTGCCCCCAGTTTCTTGTGTATTCTTCTAGAGATACTGTAATATACCATATATATTTAAATATCTCTTATATATTTACTTTGTATTAGTACATATATTTCCAAATGATAGCAATTCAATTCTGCACCTTGTTATTTTGTCTGTTTGTTTTTACATAATACATCTTCTTGATTTTTTCATGTTAGCACTTAAGGAACCACATCTTTTGAAATGCTGCCTTGGATTTCATTGTGTGAACCTATCATAATTTATTATATTCATCATTCCCAAAGATGGGAATGTTAGGTAAATTTAAACCACGATGCAGTGAATATTTTTGTATGTACTCTATATTTCACGTATGAACTTTATCTGTTAAAAAATTCATAAAAGTATGACTGCTGGGTCAACAAGTACATGCGCATTTGCCATTTTGATAAATGTTATCAAATTGCTTCCCACCACATTATACCAATTTATGTTCCTGCCAGCAACGCAGGAGGCCTGCTGCCTTAAACCCTTGCCAACACAGCGTATTCTGATCTTTGCCAGTTTGATAGGGAAAATGGTATCTCTTCGTAATCTTAACTTTTCATTTTCTCATTATGAATGAGGTTGAGTATTTTTCATATGTTTAAGATTTTAATTTCTTTTACTGTGTCTAGAATTTCCTATTCTTTGCCCATTTTTCTTTTGGGTATTCATTTGCTTTGCATGTTAGAGAAATGAGTTTGTTACTGTGATTTTTGTAGCAAATATCATTTCATGGTTTGGGGACTTTCTTTGACATTGTGGGGATTATCATTATTATTATTATTTGCTATGCAGAACTTTATTATTTCTATGTGGTCAAATTTAACCAAATTTACCAATATTTTAACTAAAATTAATTTCTGTTTTAAAGCAAGTCGTGAACTGGAGAGGATAAACATTCAATTGAGAATCAAATCTGAGTTCATGGCCAGCAAACACTTCCTCTCTGTTAACCTTAGTTTAGTCTTTTCTAAAATGAGGGGATTGGAGGCTGGGCAAAGGGGCTCACACCTGTAATCCCAGCACTTTGGGAGGCCGAGACAGCAGAATTACTGAGTTCAGGAGTTCGAGACCAACGTAGGCAACATAGCAAGAACCTGTCTCTACAAAAAAATGAAAAAATTAGCTGAGTGTGGTGCTGCATGCCTGTAGTCCCAGCCATTTGGGAGGCTGAGAGGTGGAAGGGTCATTTGAGCCTGGGAGGTGGAGGCTGCAGTGAGCTGTGATCATGCCACTGCATTCCCACCGGGGCAACACAGCAAGACTCTGTCTCAAAAAAAAAAAAAAAAAAAAAAAAAAGAGGGGATTTGATAATATGTACACATTCATTCATTTGTTTGTTCATTCACTCATCAGCCCTGGGTTGGTTACTGGGAACACAGATGGCCCAGTGGGAAGAGAAACAAGTGACCCAATAGTGACACGCAGGGGCTATGATAGAGGACCCCAGTGTGTACAGAGAGGGCTTCTAATGTGGCCACCAGAGGGGAGGGTGTTGGTGCGGGAGGTGAAGCGAGATTTCAAGGGAAGCAAGGCCTGGGCTGATGAGCAGGAGTCATTCAGTGAAAATAACTGGGCTGGGCTGGGGCAGATGGCACACAGGAAAGCATTCCTGGCAGGGGTGGGAGTCCCTGGGACAGTGTGGGGTGCTCCGGGGCTGTGTCAGGCATGTCACAGAGTAGGGAGTGCAGCTTGGTCCTGACCACAGAGGGCCCCTTGAGCCAGGTGGCAGCAGCCTGGTCAGCCCTGGCCCTGAGGGCCATGAATAATCATATTTTATAGAAGATTTTCTAAGCAGGGCAGCAACAGGATCAGATGTGCTCTTTTGTCACGGAGGGGTTAATCATTTTTATAAAAATTGTATGAAATATTTTCCATGAAATTAGCGATGAAGAAAAATATAATGAATACTTCTTTTGAATACCACCTAAACAATTAACGCTATTACTACAGTTGAAAAGCCCTGTGGACCTCTCCCAAATTGTGTCTCTCTGCCTCCCCTAAATGTTGGCAAGAATATGCTGCTGGTGGGTCTGTGACATGACACAGTTGTTTCAGAGAACAATTTTGCAACATTCAGGGAAGTTGTAGGTGCACATACCCATATTATCCAATGATTCCACTTCCAGCTGTGGAATTACCTGCACAGGCAAGCAGGAGGAGATGTATTTAAGGAAGTCTATGGTAGTATCGTTTGTAATATTGATGGAAACCTCACTTTCCACCAACAGAAATGTGAATCAACCCATTGTAGCTTATTTATACCATAGAGTACTGTTGTGAAAATATAAGGCCAGGCCAGGCGTGGTGGCTTTCTCACGCCTGTAATCCCAGCACTTTGGGAAGTCAAGGTGGGCGGATCACCTGAGGTCAGGAGTTCGAGACCAGCCTGGCCAACATGGTGAAACCCTGTCTCTACTAAAAGTATAAAAATTAGCTAGGTGTGGTGGTGGACACCTGTCATCCCAGCTACTCAGGAGGCTGAGGCAGGAGAATCGCTTGAACCCGGGAGTCAGAGGGTGCAGTGAGCAGAGATTGCGCCATTGCACTCCAGCCTGGGCAACAAGAGCAAGACTCCGTCTCAAAAAAAAGAAAAGAAAATATAAGACCAGAGTCACATGTATCAGCAGGGATAAATCTAAAAAATACAATACTGAGTGAAAAATAAAAGCAAGTTCCAGAAGAATGCATGCATCATGCCACCATTTACATGAGGTTTCAAACACACACCATGGTTCTACATTCTGTTGGAAACACATATCGAGTGAACATACAAATGCGTGGGAGTGATAAACACCAAATTCACAAGAATGGCTCCTGCCAGGGCATGGGCAGAGGAAAAGGACCGAAGAGAGTTCATGAGAGCTTCGGCTGAATTGATATTGTCTGTCTTAAGTGCAGCGGCGGGCACATACTTGTTCCTCATAATATTATAATTATTTTTTTTAAAGACAGCTCTCACTCTGCCACCCAGGCTGGAGTGCAGTGGGGTGATCATAGCTCACTGTAGCCTCAAACTCCTAAGCTCAAGTGATCCTCCCAGCCCAACTTCCAGAGTAGCAGATTACAGGCACACACCACCACATTCTGCTAATTTTTAAATTTTTTTTTGTAGAGATGAGGTCTTTCTATGTTGCCCAGGCTGGTCTCAAACTCCTGGCCTCACCATTCTTCCTACCTTGGCCTCTTAAAACACTGGAATTACAGGTATGAGCCACCATACCTGACCCTATTTTAAAATTTTTAAAAATGATATATATATAGAGAGAGACAGGGTCTTTCTTTGTCGCCCAGGCTGAAGTGCAGTGGCACGATCGTAGTTCACTGCAGCCTCAAACTCTTGGGTTCAAGTGATCCTACCACTTCCGCCTCCCAAATAGCTGAGACTACAGGCACACATGACCACACCCATTAATGTGTAATGTATTTTATTTATCCATTGTTTTTCAAAATGATTTTGACATATAATCACTATAAATAGTATTGAGATTTTTTTCCAAACTAAGTCTTTGAAATTTAGTTTGTAGTTTACATTTATGACACATCTCAGTTGGGAAGACCCATATTTCAAGTGCCCAATAGCCGTATGTGGCTACTGGTTATCATACCAGACAGGGCAGGGTCTGGTATGATAGAACCCTAGAAGTCACCAGTTACAACCTGATACAACCTTATCCACAGATAGAGTTGTGTCAGGTGACCTCTGCGGTTCTTTTCTAAATGAGCAAGTCTAGATGATGACAACGATGATGATGATGATGATGATGATGATGGCTACTTTTTTTCTTTTTTTTTTTAGACAGGGTTTCTCTTTGTCACCCAGGCTGGAGTGCAGTGGCATGATCATGGCTCACTGCAGCCTTGACCACCTGGGTTCAAGCAATCCTCCCACCTCAGCCTCCTGGGTCGTGGGGACTACAGGTGTGTACCACCTGGCTTTTTTGTTGTTTTGTGGAGATGAGGTCTCACTATGTTGCCCAGGCTGGCCTTGAACTCCTGGGCTCAAGCAATCTGCACTCGTTGTCCTCCCAAAGTGGTGGGATTACAGTTGTGAGCCACAGTGTGTCCAGCCATGATATCCACCACTTTTTAGGCATTTGCCATGTGCCAGCACTTTGTATTATGTCCTTTAACCCTCACAACAAACCTATGGGCTAATTACTCATGTTTTTAAAAATTGTGGTTAAACATACATAGCATAAACTTTGGCATTTTAACCATTTAACAACCAAGTGCCTCATATTGTTCTTTATACTGTATTTTTTTGTGTAACCTATATATTTCATAATAATTGAGGTTAGTACTGGCCGTGAGCAGCCTTCTCTGTGAGTGTTGTGGAGTCGGGGTCGGGGCACGGCAGTCAGGGCGTCTCCCTCTCCCAGCCACCGAGTACACGTACCCATTCATGGGAAGTTTGAGTTCCTGGACCACCTGGAGTCTTGACTCCATCCTTCTTGCTGCTGAAGGGTCATTGATACAGTAGGCAGACTAGGTGGAGCCCCACCCACCACCCTGGTAGAGACTCCCCCATCTCAGTGAGGCTGCAGCAGTGAATCAGCCAGAAATCACACCAGCCGTGGCTCGAAAATGTCCTGCCACTTACTAGCTGGGTAACCTCGGGCCAGTCATCTCATCTTCCCAAGGGATAAGAGCAGTGAATTTCCAGGGCTGCTGTGAGGACTAAGTAAAACTATGCATGAAAACCACATTGTTATTATTCCTTATAAGGGAGCTCAAGGGCACAGAGGCAGGCTCCCATGTCAGCCTTGCTTTCCTAGTCAGTGCTGCAGGAGTGATTATCCCTGTCCATTGACCTCTTGACGTTGTTCAGTGGATATAATAAAAATAAAGAATAGTGAATGTTTGTTGCATTGCTACCATTATTAACCAGGGGTTTCCCTGGACTGTCTCATTTAGTCATTCTTTTGGAGCCCATTCTAGTGCCTGTATGATAGAGGAAGACACTCAGCCTTGGAGTGGTTCAGTGACTCACTGGAGGTCACAGAGCTACGTAGTTGTGTCTAATAAGACGGTGACAAGTTGGGTAAACTGGAAATCAGGCTGATTCCTCAGGTAGGGCTTTCCTTAGAGGGCCCCTCTAGTGTTTGGGGTTTTTTCTGGAGACCAACCTGCCAAGTCCCCAGAAATCACTCAGGGTCTCAATGGCCTCTGGCCTTTGGCCATAGCCTGGACAGCCATCAGGTGAGTCTGCCCTGCCCTCTGGCCTCCAGAGGAGGACACCTCTTGATTCTGATCCTCACTCATTCCAGGCCTCCTCATCTGGTTGAATCCTCAGGATCTGGTTTCACTTCCAAGGCCAAAGGGTGTTACTTGTCCATTGTCCTGGCTGCAGTCGTCTTGTCCCCCTCTCTCTGGGACCTGCCTTCCTGTCTCACTGCTGGTACCTTGGTTACCATGTTGCTGCAAGCCAGGCTGCAGCCTTCTCGTGGGGAAAATAGTTGGATGGGCCAACATTCTTGAGCCTGGGGTCTTTTTCAGGACACCATAATGGAGCCCCATCATTTCTCCCCGCAAGGTGTGGTGGCATAGCCTCTGGGGTCAGATGCTCTGGGTTTGAAACCTGCATGCAACTTACCTTGAGCAAATTTGTTAATTTCTCTAAGCCTCAGTTTTCTCAGAAGTAAGATGGGGATAACAGTACCTAACCTCGTAGGCTTGTTGTGAGGATTACATGAGCTAATGTATGTAGAGAGCTTAGAGCAGGGCCTGGTACAGAGAGAGTGTAGGGAATGTGGATGATGATGATGGTGATGATGATGGTGGTGATGATGATGATGATGATGATGGTGGTGATGTCAAAGGCAATGACAATGATGCAAATTTCAATTGCTCTGAGGCCTGGGAACACTTCATTCTGTCCCTGATTTTCCCCTCACACTGGAGGGACTTAAACAATAGACCTCAAAACAAAACAAACCTATCAGGTTTTTTTTTTTTCTTTTTTTTTTTTTTTTTGAGATGGACTCTCCCTCTGTCACTGAGGCTAGAGTGCAGTGGTGCAATCTCAGCTCACTAGAACTGCCACCTCCAGGGTTCAAGTGAATCTCATGCCTCAGTCTCCAAAGTAGCTGAGATTACAGGCATGTGCCAGCACACCTGGCTAATTTTTGTATTTTTAGTAGAGTCGAGGCTTTACCATGTTGGCCATGCTGGCCTCGAACTCCTGACCTCAAGTGATCCACCCGCCTAGGCCTCCCAAAATACTGGGATTACAGGTGTGAGCCACCATGCCTGGCCCCTGTTCAGTTTTATAGTGGGGAAAAAAAATCTCCAAGTTGATGGGGGAACATTGTATATTCTAGGGATTACTCATAAGCATTTTCTAAACTGCAGGTCATGAACTTTTAGTGGGTTACAAAATCAATTTAGTAGTTCATTACCAGCATGTTTTTAATAAAATGAAACAGAAAAAGAATAATTAAATGGAAAGAAAAATATTTGAGTGCCTGGTGAGTATTAAAAGCCAATCATGTTCTATGAAACTTTTGTTTCAGTGTTACAGATATCTGTCTACACGTGTGTATATTGGGTTGCAATGTAAATGCATTTCTTATTGTGAGTCGTTGTCAAAAACGTTTGAAAAACAACCATTTAGGAACTACAGTTTCAGTGGGGTTCCTGAGTGATCCCGTTTCACTTGTGACTGTATTTCTTCCTCATTTTCAAGCAGAGTGGAATATACCTGTAAGGCATGGTCTCTCTCTCCCTCCCTGCAGAGTCTGCTTCCCAGGGTCACCTGGACCTCACGCAGCTCATCGGTGTCCCGCTGCCCTCGTCTGTATCCTTTGTCACAGGCTACGGTGGCTTCCCGGCCTACAGCTTTGGCCCTGGTGCCAATGTCGGCCGCCCAGCCAGGACTCTCATCCCATCCACCTTCTTCAGGGACTTCGCCATCAGCGTCATGGTGAAGCCCAGCAGCACCCATGGTGGTGTGCTCTTCGCCATCACTGATGCCTTCCAGAAGGTCATCTACCTGGGCCTGCGGCTCTCAGGTGTGGAGGACGGCCACCAGCGGGTCATCCTCTACTACACGGAGCCGGGCTCCCACGTGTCCCAAGAGGCTGCTGCCTTCTCGGTGCCCGTGATGACCCACAGGTGGAACCGCTTCGCCGTGATTGTCCAGGGTGAGGAAGTGGCCCTCCTCGTGGACTGTGAGGAGCACAGCCGCATCCCCTTCCAGCGGTCCCCCCAGGCTTTGACCTTCGAGTCCAGCGCTGGAATCTTCGTGGGCAATGCAGGAGCTACAGGACTTGAGAGATTCACTGTGAGTCAAAGTCCCACTTCAGGTAGACCAGGGAGGTGGATGGTCAGAGACTCACCATGCAATAAATGGAGCAACTATTATTATTAGTATTTTATTATTATGTCCTCAAAGAGGCATGCGTGTTATGACAGGAAATAACACTAGGCCTGGAACCCCAAAACCTAGATTTTCATCCTCAGTTTTCAACTTATCTTGTAGATTTGAGACAGTTATCTGGATTCTCTGATCCTCTCTGTTTCCTTATCTGTAAGTGGAGATAAGAAAGCCTACCCCACAGGCTTGTAGGTCAAATAAGATAACCTGTGTGAAAACACTTTGTACGTTTTAAGATTTTATATAAAAGAGCAAGGTTTGTTATAGCCCTAAATGGTTTGATCTTTGGATATGCGTGGCAATTGCACTTAAGTAATTTCTGAAAAGGTGGGATACACTAGAATACCAGAGTGAGAGGTAGCTTTTCCCTCCTTCTAGGCAATGTGCACTTAAAAAAATTAAACTGACTTTACTATCAAAATGGGCTTTTATGTATAAAGCACTCTAAAGATCACTAAGTTATTGTAGGTACTCATTTAGTCAGCCCACGTATTTACTGATGTCTCATTGGTGAACAGGACAGCACCATGGGCTGGAGTCTGGGTTTATCTGGAGTAGAGTGAAAGACACTGGAGAATGTTAAGAAGTTAAAATCCGATGGGCAATTTTTAAATGCTCACTTTGGGAGCCTCGTGGAGAGGAAGCTGTCAGGTGTGGGGAGAGGGGCTGAGAGTGGAGGCAGGGAGGCTGCAGCAGCCCTTCTTGGGATGGGCCTTCAAACCCAGAAGCGTTGAGCTGCAGGGGAAAGAGCTTTCTGAGAGAGGGAGACGTGTGTTTCAGGGCCTGCCACTAACAAGCTGGGGACCTGGAGACAGGAGGCTGCTGTAGTGCCCATACTTGAACACTATGCTCCCCAAGGACCTCTCTGGCCCAGGGGTCAGTATGATACTGGCCCAAGGAGAATCCCCCCATAACTGAGAGTGGGCCAAGAGGTGGCCTGGCTTTGTGGTTGAGGCCACAGGCCATACATCCTCACTCCCGTGCTTTTACCTGTGCTTCTCCATTACAAAAACAATCAAGTCTTCCACTGGCAGTCATGCTGTGAACATGCAAACCATGGCTTCTGATCCCTCTCTTTCCCCCAGGGCTCCCTCCAGCAGCTCACCGTGCACCCTGACCCCAGGACTCCCGAGGAGCTGTGCGACCCCGAAGAGTCCTCGGTGAGCTCCCCTACCATCCCACAGAGGGCCCTGCAACCCCAGCAGCTAGGGCCTGGGGAGGGCTGGATGCCCAGACAGTGGCGTGGAGTTTCTGAAACCTCTCATTTTGGCAAGTGCTGCCTCAAGTCCTATTTTGGGCTTTTGGCGTGATTTCACTTTTTAAAGAGCGTCAGCCATCTCTGGTGCGGGGAGCTGTGTTTCTTATAAGGTGTCAGGATCTTCCATGGCTGTGGCCGTCAATGGCCTGCTTTCCTGCCTTCTTGCCAAGAAATGGTGTCAGGATTCTAAAATCAAAGTTAAAACTGAGATATTCTGGGAGTAAAGTCCCATAAAAAACGATCCTCAACTTAGCTTTTATGCTTGGCAAATGATTTCGTTCATAAGCTGGTGGGCAGGAAAAAAAAAGATGACTCCTTCTTCCTTCCCTCCTTCCCTTCCTCCAAGGATTGACTGAGCACCTGCTGGGTGACAGCCCTGGGTAGGTGCTGGAGATAAAGGGATAACTGGGAACTGTTTAATAAGCTGCTCATATGCACTTCCATACCAAAATACAGTGGCAGAGCGCAGTGTGATGGGAACACGGGGAGATCCTCAAACCCAAACTCAACGTGTCAGGTGGGAGCAGGAAGAGGAAAGAGGCGGAACTTGAAACAAGTTAGGGAGCAGGTGATGCCTGAACAATGGCAAGGGTGAGTCCTCCCAGGGAGAAGGGGTCCCAGGATGCAGTCAGAGGTGAGCAGAAGGTAGCATATTCCTACAATTCCTGTTGCTCTTTGGGTGGCGTCAACCCTGCAACAGAACATAAATTGATCTCGTTAACTTTATGAAAAACAAAATGCTGTGGATTCTGTTGGAAAGTCCCTGAGAAGTGGCATTTGGACCCATGAGAATGCCTGTGTTCCATGAGCCGGTGGTCCCAGCCTGACAGTCATGTGATGCTGATTAGTGTAGTCTTGTGTTCGTCTCTGCATTACCAGTAATACTGAAAAAGTAGAAACAACCCAAGGGTCCAAGAACAAAGGACTGGTCACAAAATCACAGCACTCGGGCTCCTTGTCTGCCTTTAGGAGGCTAATTAGAAAGATTAGGTAATGCCAGGAAGTCATGATTCGGCTGTAATGGTTCCCAGCGCAAGATTCCAGTGACAGCCTCACAAAGGTTGGGAGAGTGGTGGGGACCTGGATAGAATGAAAGACCGTATGTTAGAGTGTAAAATGATTGTGTATTTTGTTTGAGCAATAAAATGTGGAAAGAAATATAATGAACAACCAGGCTGGGTGCAGTAGCTCACGCCTGTAATCCCAGCACTTTGGGAGGCCGAGGTGGGTGGATCACTTGTGGTCAGGAGTTCGAGACCAGCCGGGCCAACATGGTGAAACCCCATCTCTACTAAAAATACAAAAATTAGCCAGGTGTGGTGGTGCATGCCTGTAATCCCAGCTACTCGGGAGGCTGAGGCAGGAGAATCATTTGAACCCAGGAGGCAGAGTTTGCAGTGAGCCAAGAGTGCACCACTGCATTCCAGCCTGGGTGACAGAGTAAGAGGGACCCTGTCTCAAAAAAATAAAAAAATAAAATAAATAAATAAAACAAATAACCAACCATGCACACTGCACACCCGCTGTCTCCTTAACCCCACTCTGTCTCTGATCGACACACACACACATACACACACGGTTCCTCTGTAGGAGAGTCGGTTTGTCAGTTTCTGTGACTTTCCCAGTTGTCCAACTCTTATGGGCCCTGCCCACTCTGCCCAGTATGTGGCACAGTTTGTCTCCACACAGGCATCTGGAGAGACCAGTGGGCTGCAGGAGGCAGACGGAGTAGCTGAGATCTTAGAAGCCGTCACCTACACTCAAGCCCCGGTGAGTACTGGGGTGCTGTGCCATGTGATCTTGGTCAGCTTTTAGCAGGCTGAGAATTACTAGAGGGACCCCAGAGCCCTGGGTCTGACCTCTTTGTTTTCAGACCTGTGAGCTTAATCGTTGACTCATCTGGGAAGGTCAGGAAAGCCAACCAATGGGCACTTTGCAAAATCCCCTGGTGAACTGGAACACCAGCTCCCTTAGTGCCACCCTGTGTTCGTGACCATCAGAGGGCTGTCAAGGGCAAATGCTGTGCTCTATTGCTTTGGAACCTTGGGTAAAAAGCCTGTGGCCTTGGGTAACTTACTCAACCATTCTGAACCTCAACTCCTCTTCCAAGAATGGTGATTCTAATAGCCCTATCTCATAGGGTTGTTTCCAGGGTTAGATGATGAAGTACAGGGACAGGCCTCAGCCCAGCATCTGGCATGAGAGAAACGGCCCTGAACGATGGCTCTTGTTACATTTGCTCAGGGCTCCAGCTGTGAAAGCACAGTCAGGACCCTAGTCTTGTGAGTCACAGAGTCCTCCAGGGAGCTCATTTCTGACGCATGGGAAAGGCAATCCTAACTTCCAGTGTCCTAGACCTCTTCCCTCCTGGGGATGCACCCTGTGGCTGAGACGTGGAAGTGGTTTTGAAAGCACTGAGTCAGACTGTGGGGACTATGGGGATACCCAGGAGCCTGTTTTTAATGAAAACAGCAAGCAGCAGCGGAGTCACTAAATACAGCAGAGCTTCAGCTGTCTCCTTGCCTGGTTGGGCTACTTTGTAAACTCATCTCTAATAGAAATCAGGGAAATGGAAATAAGGCAGTGGCTGGAGATTACAGACCTTGGGCAGCAGCAGGGCTGTGGATGCAGCAGAGCTGTGGATGCAGCAGAATAGAACTAGAGTCTGTTAGCACTGGAAGAACCTAAAAGTCCTTCTGTACATCTCTTTCTGTACAGAGGTGTACAGAAAACTGCCCTTTGTATACAAACTGAGCAAACCAAGGCCCAGAGAGGGGAAGACACTGACTCAAGGGTGTGTGGGCAGGACTGGGTTAACAGCATGAGTCTCCTGATGACCATCCATGGAGTCATGGCCTGGGTAGTATTGCAAAAGTCCATCCCCAGGATGGCAGCCAACTCTTGGCCAGCTGGGATGAAGGAAGTCAAGGGTCCAAGTTGCTTGCCTACCTAGTGATTGGGGAGGGCAACTGCTTTGGGTGGTGTGGCTATCCTGTGTGCCCATCAGCCCTTGGCCATCCCACTGGCATGTCCCAACCTGGGGCAGCAGGGCACAGAGTGGCCTTCACATCTGATGCTGCCCTGTGCACCAGTTCACAATTCACAGTGAGGCCAACTTGGGCAGAGGTGCCACAGCCCAAGGTGGCCCTGAGAGAGGGACAGGAAAGGAGAGTGGGGTTTGAGCCTGAGGTGATCACCTCAGGATAGGGAGAGGAGTAAGGCAGAGAAGCTTGGGATGGGGCACCGGAGCTGGGCAACTTTGGACAGACATAGAGAAGTGGGAGGGGAAGGAAGAGAATTGGCATTTCTTGATACCACTGTGTACTTGGTGCTACTGTATACATGATTTCACTTTTGTTTCTTGCCACCCTGAAGGTAGGTGGCATCAACCCCATTGTGCAGATTCAGAAATGAATGCCCAGGAGGTGGGGTGGCTCTGCCAGGGTCACAGGGTAATGAAGTCAGGACTCAAGCCAGGCCCCACTGACTCCCCAGCCTTGGACCCTCCCCAGGACCATAGCACTGCAGGCACTGGGGCAGATGTGGGGCACGTGTCAGCCAAGGGGGGCTATGAAATCAATCCCCAGACTCTCTGGAAAAGTGAAAAAGAAAAAGTTGTTGGTGATTTGATGGACTTGGTGGCCTCTGGGGAACCTCAAACACTTTCTTTCCATGCTTCCCCAGCCCCACTTTTCTCAGTGGTTTTATGGGAACTGGTGCAAATCAGAGTTCCACCAAGCGTGAATCCCAGCTCTGCCACTTACTGACTCTTGACCTTGAGCAAGTGACTTAAGCTCTCCAAGGCTCAGTTTCCTCCTTGGTTACAATACAGCGGACCTGCCTCACAGGGTTAGTGTGAGAATTAGACGAATTGCCCTGTGCAAAATGCTTGGACAGTGTCTGTTGTTGCTACTGTTGACCAATGAAACCCATTGGTTGTGAGGATTAAGGGAGGTGATGTGATGTGTCAGAGAGCAGCTCAGGGCTGGACTCAGCACCGGGCATAGTGCAGATGCCTTGTTCCCCTTGGGGCCTCCTGGTTGGCTGGTGGCTGGGGCTGACAGGCATGCCAAACCCCTGTGGCTGCCTTCAGTTATTAAGGGGATTCCCCTGGGCTGTGCCTCGAGGCCTGGCGGTCCTGACCTTAACCTGTCTGTTCCCGATGGTCAGAATGCCTTCCCTGTGCGCCTGTCTGTCTGCGCCACAGTTCACGCGCTTCCGTGTGCTTCCATTTCCTTTAGTCTCATTTGCAGGGAGGTGTTTGGAGTCTCTTCTACATAGGAGGGCACTGAGGTCATGGAGATGATTGCTGGAGGCCACCCATCCTGAAGGTGGCAGAGCCAGGTCTCCAGCCCAGGGTCCAGAGTGCACTCAGTCATGCCACCCCTGAGCTGGGGACTTCCCCCTTTTAACATCTCCTGGAAGGGCTTTATGGCTTTTTTCAGCCGCCACCCTGTAGGACGGGGAATTTCCCTCTTCAGCTCAGACAGTCCCCCCCTCCCTTGTCTGTCTGGCTTCTTTCTTGGAATGAATCTCACTTCCCCATCCTCAGCCTTTCCAGCCTGCCACCCTTTGAGACATGAGCCATCACCAGTGAACTGAATTGCAGACTTTCTGAGTGGACAGGGACTAGAAAGTCCGCCCCCCTTGCTCTCTTTCCCACTGAGGGTCGGGGTCCTTGCTATCCAATTCTTTGCATTTTCAGAAAGTTCTATGCTGTTGGAATGAACATCCCTATGGTTCTCAGCCCTGGCTGTGCATCAGGGTCATTTGTTGTAAGTGTGTGTCGGGGGTGGGGGTGGCATGGGGGTTTGGGGAGGCACTGTGGGTGGGGCTTGGTCTTTAAAAGCAGATTCTTGCCTGGGCTGCAGACCTGGATGTTCAACTTCAGTAGATCTGGAGTGAAAGATCCCTAGAATCTGTATTGACAAAAAGCTCCGCAGGTGATTCTGGTCCTCAGCCAGGGCCTCTTTCCCAACCACACCCAGATGCTCACAGTTCTCTGGACAGACCAAGCACTTTCTCTCCTCCATGGCGCCTTAGTTCCTGCGGTTCTGTTTGCCTGGAGGGCCTCTCCCAGCTCCCCTTTCTGCGTGGCAAGTTCCTACTTAGCCTTCAGGCTCCAGTCCACATCCTCTCCTTGGAGGCCATTGTTTAGCTAAGCCCCCTCCTCCCTCTTGGCTCTCACTCCCGCCATCCCATGCCATCACACCGAATCGTGGTTTGTTGGGTCTGGTCTAGGTCTGGGGCTTCTCCATTGCCTGACAACTTGAGGACAGACGTTCTGTCTTAGTTATTCATTTCTGTGTCCCCAGGGCTCAGCCAAGGACCTGGCACACAGTAGGGCCTCTGGAAATATGTGCAGAATGAGTAAATCTGATTGTGTGTACGTGAGCCTGAGCTCAGCAAATTGCAACACTTTTAATAACAGTTCTTCGGACTTGAGATTCCTATTTTGTCACAGGCCACACTGGATCCCCATCCACGTTGACCTCTGAAAACCAAAGCTACCTACTTGAGGCAGGTCCTGTGACCCTCACTCCTGAGGGTCAGCTCACCAGAACCATGCCCTGTCCTTGCAGGGGGCTTGGGATGCCTTGTTGGGAGTTTGACAAAAGAAGTTTTTGGCTGATGGGATGGATTCCAACTTCAGCCACCCTGAGTTACAGAGCTCAACCCCCATCCCGTTGTCTTCCTGTGTTTCCCGAACCCTCACCTGCCCTGCCTGCCTCATCCCAAAGCCCAAATGCCTTATAGAGCACCTTTGCTACCAGCCACCAGCAGCCTCACTCCAGACTAGAGATGAGCATTCAGGGGCTTGAGCATTGGTTCCTGAACCAGTGATGGAGTGGCTTTTGCCTTGATCCCTCACAGGGAGAGGAGAGAAACCTCCTGGGTAGGGGTCTTCATCTACCCTGCTAGATGAACATCCATCTGGGTGAAATGGGGACATCCCACCTGGTCTTGTTCACAACCTTCCCTGGGGAGGTACCTGCTCTGTGCTCCTACTGCTGCCCTGGTTCCTGCCTTGTGGACTTCTTTAGCGCCACCTCCCAGTCACCTGGCATAAGCTCAGCTCCCCTAGTCCATGATCACACTGCCACCAGCGAGGACTCTCTAAAACACACAGCTGCCCCCACCACTTCCTCGCCCAATGCTTCCCAGTGGCTGTCTGTGACCCTTGGGTTCAAGCCCATTCTTCTCCCCATAGAACCAGACCCTCCCTCTCCCTGCCTCCCTGGGCTCTGTTCCACTGCTTCCCTCCTCAAGCCCTGGGCTCTTGCCACGCTCAAGTTGCCAGGCCCTGACTTCCATCAACCCTCCACCCCTGTGCTCTGAAACCCTGCTCATTCTCCAAGGCCCAACTCCTTAAAGCCTTTCCTCCCACCTCCACCCTGAAGATTTTACAGTACAGTAGAATCCATGGTGATTGTCTCTGGGTGTTAGGACTCAAGGTGATTTCTCTTTTTGCTCATCTGCACTTACAGTGTTTTCAGTAATGAATATGGAATATTTCTGTACTAAACATAAAGGTGTGCTTAGCCCTTCCATGCATTTTCTATTTCCTGCCTTCAAGTAGTTCTTTATTGTCCTCATTTTTACAGAGGAGGAAGCTGAGGCTCAGTGAAGCTCCATGACTTGCCCAACATAACTGAGCTTATAAGTGGAGAGCTGGGATTTGATCCAGGTCTGACTATAAGAACTGAACTATTACATTCTAAATTATGGAGCTTCTAAGAATCCTCCTTGTTCCATGGACCAGAAATTTATTGATTTACTAGATTCTGAATTAAGGAAACAACCTTCTGTTACTAGTCAGGATAGGTAAGTGATGCTGCAGTAACAAATTAACCTTAAAATCTTAGTGCTTTACAAAACAAAGATTGGTTTCTTGTTCATACCACGAGTTCAACACTGATCCACAGGATTCTTCCATGCATCCCCAGCCCCTTGAGCTTAGAAGGTGATGAGGCTATCTGAATGCTGACGAGCCCTGGGTCCCGTGAGCTGCTGCTTGGGTCCAGGGGTGATGTCGTGACTTTCAGAGCCCATGCCAGGATTTCTGCCTAGATCACTGAAGCACTCTGTGTTTCTGTTGGGTTTTTGTTTGTTTGTTTTTCTCTAGTTGGTAACGTTGGTTGAGACACTGACTGGCTTTGGGAAAACTATGTAGATGCTGAAGTTTCCTTGGAAGGAACCATACCCATCTTTCATTTTCATAGGTGTTTATGACTAGTGCACATCTGGCATCGAATTTATATGCAGTTTATTGAGTGCAGCCTGGTTCATTCATTTGTTCACTAATTCATTTAATCATTCCCTCATCTAACAGATCTTTAATGGGCACCTCCTCTGGCTGATCTGGGATTTGGGAATCACGGAAATATGATCCCTGTGCTCAGAGAGTTTTGGCTGAGATGAATAGTCTGACTGTCAACTGAACAGAATCTAATGACCTCTAGTAGACACCTCTTTCAGGCCCTGGGAGGTACAGCCATTGCCCAGGTAGACACCAAGCGGGGCCAAGCTTTCCCCTTGGTTTATTCAGCATCTTGTGGATATATTATTTTCTCCAATGATATTCACTGTCACTTCTTCTGCTTTACTGCCAAGTACATCATTTTGCGTCTCATTTTTCCTCCCTTCAGCCAAAAGAAGCAAAAGTTGAACCCATAAACACACCTCCAACTCCATCCTCCCCCTTTGAGGACATGGAACTTTCCGGTGAACCTGTACCTGAGGGGACCCCGGAAACCACCAACATGAGCATCATCCAGCACAGCAGCCCTGAACAAGGCAAGTCCAGATGCACATGCCTACATAGTGGCCTTTTATTGGGTGATTACTATGTGTCCAGCCGGGGCCACATATGTAACATACAGAATCTCATTTAACCTTCCCCTCAACCCTTTAAGAAAGGGTGAGAACCACCCTTATTTTACAGGCAAGATGAGGAAATTGAGCCACAAAGAAGTTAAGTAACCCAGCCAGGAGCAAACGGCTTGTGGATGGCAGAGCTGGCATTTGATCTCAGATAGCAGAGCTTCTAACCCCCAGATCTGGAGCTTCTGACTCCCAGACTCTACCCCTTCTGGGGTTTAACAGAAAAGTTTGTAATAATCCTTGCTGTTTGTTGAATACCTACGGTGTGCCAAGTGTTTGGATATTTTGTCTCCAACACTGACAGCATACCGCCTACTCGATAGCACTAGCCACTATTTTATAGGTGGAAAAACCAACACTTGGAAAAGCTAAGTCCAGAGTCCCAACCCTTTCTGACTTTTGCCACAAACTCCCCAACTCTCAGAGGATCAGCTAAACTCCTGTGTGGCACAAGTGAGAAACTGATGGCCAGAGAGGGGCCGGTTACTCAGCAAGGCAGCAGCAGTCCCTAGGAGAAGAGCTGGTCCCTGGCTGCCCATCCAGGGCTCTGGCCCCTGTCTCTTGTCCCCCTACCCGTGCGGAGGAGCACTGGCAAAAGCCCAGGCATCAAACACTATCCCCAAGCACTAGCTTGGCATATGTCCAAGCCCTGAGATCGCTTGTGGTTATTGTCATTTCTCAGAGGGGCCGTCACTTCAGACTGAAGATGTAAGTACACGATCATTCCTGGCAGCACTGTTCTCAGGAACAAAAACAATCCAAACTGCCCACAGTAGGGATTGGTCGAGCAAATTCTATTTCATTCATACATACAGCCCTGACATTGGTGATACAGATCTGATTTAATGACCCAGGGACATACTCGTGGTATAGTCCACCAAAAAAGCAAATTCCAAAACTATGTGTTTATGACCCTAATTTTGAATATGTTATTTATATCTATTTACATATAGCTATGTAGAGTGATGTGTGTATGTATTAGATACATCACATATTAGACGTAATATTCATCAAAATGTTATAAGCAGTTATCTCTGAGTGGTAGGATTATGGATGGTTTTTACTTTCTTTATTGTACTTCTGTATTTTATTAATACAAGTCTTCTACAATAATATGTATCACTATTCTTTTTGGTTCTGTCATCAGTTAATGAGTGTTATTTTAACAACTAAATTTGGGGAGTCTGTGGGTCAGAGAAGGTATAGAGAACTGGAGAGAAAACATTGTAGGATAATTTAATAACGTCATGACAGAGCCAAGGAGGCTGGGTGTTGCTGTGGAAATACTGCCCGCTGGGGAGAGTCAGACAGCTTGGAAGGAGGCCCTGCCTAGCTCCCTATTTGCTGTCGGCCTGGGGCAAGTTGCTGATCAGTTTCCAAGCTTCAGATTCCTTAGCCATCCTCTGGGAGCGTGAACAATCCCCGCTACCGGGTGGATGAGAGGGCTGAATCTGGCCGCGGTTGTGGAAGTGGTTTCTGAATTGCGAATGCTTTTCTCAGGGGTGGAATTAGGATCTCTGAGCAAGGGGGTAAGGCGAAGGGGCTGGGGCGAGGACTTTCCTAGACTGAGGAGATGAGGTCCACGTGGGGACTGGGCTCTAATCCCAATGCAGCTCGCCTGTTCCCGGTATCAGCCACACTCAGTCGAAAGCAACGGAGCTAGCCAAATTGTCCTTTTCTTCTTGATGTGTAGACAGCCCGGACGGTGGGAGAAAGCCCTGGCTAAGCAAAGCCCCTAATATTTGCATTCGGAGCTTCCCTGACGCCATTTTGGCCCGTGGAAGGGGCCACCCCACCTCCTTCGTCCCAGGGGTCAGGCCGTGGAGACCAGGCAATCGGCTGCTTGCACGGCACCCCCTGGTGGTCAGAGCGGGGAGAACGAGCGTGCTCGACCCGTGCTGGCCACGCTTCCATCACAGGATGGGACAGGAGTGGGTAGCAGGGCAGAGTCCTTTGGACGATTTCGCACCTCCCCCAGAGTTATTGTGACCATGGGACCTGCGTGAGCACAGCGTGTGTGGGAAGGGCCTGGCCCGGGGACAGGCTGACCTGGCTTCAGGGCCCTTCCCAGCCTCAGTCTCATTCCCAGGGTTAATAATACGGAGGTGTTAATGTGTGGGTCCGGCAGGACACACCTGTTACAGGGTGATAGTGGGATTTCCACCCAGGATCTACCCACCTGCAGGAAGGTGGTGGGAGGGGTCCCGGTGGGCAGGACAGGTGGGCCAGCAGGAGGGTTGCATGGGACAATCTTGGCATTGGCCCAGCCATAATAGGCATGCAGTTATGGTAGCGCATTTTTTTTTTTTTTTTTTTTTTTGAGACAGGGTCTTGCTCTGTCACCCAGACTGGAGTGCAGTGGCACAATCATGGCTCACTGCAGCCTTAACCTCCCAGACATGAGCTCCCTCCTCGGCTCCTGAGCAGCTGGGTCTACAGCCACATGCCACAATGCCTGGCTAATTTTTTTTTTTATTTTAGTAGAGATGGGGTCTCGCTATGTTGCCAAGGCTGGTCTTGAACTCCTGAGGCTCCTGCCTCAGCCTCCCAAAATACTGGGATTACAGGCATGAGCCACCATGCCTGGCCAATGAATAATTTTCTTTGTTTCAAAACTCCGTTTGCTTCTTCTTCTTCTTTTTTTTTTTTTTTTTGAGATGGAATCTCACTCTGTTACCCAGGCTGGAGTGCAGTGGTGCAATCTCAGCTCTACAACCTCTGCCCACTGCAACCTCTGCCTCCTGGGTTCAAGTGATTCTCCTGCCTCGGCCTCCCAAGTAGCTGGGATTACAGGCATGTGCTATCACACCTGGGTAATTTTTGTATTTTCAGTAGAGATGGGATTTCTCCGTGTTGCTCAGGCTGGTCTCGAACTCCTGACCTCAAGTGATCTGCCCACCTCGGCCTCCGATTCCAGGCTGCTTTTTAAATTGCAAAGGAAATATATGCATGTGGGAACGATTAAATTAATGCTCGGTTGTATAAACCAGAAAAATAATAGTTTCCTCTTCTTAAACTCCTATCTTCTGGAAAATATCAGTACTAAACACTGTGGTTTAGCCAAGTATATAAATATATAAGCACATACATATACATATATATGTATATATTATATACGTCATATAGTAATCATTACATAACATGAATATTATATATATAATAATGATAAGACATCTATATTCATTCTATTTTACACACATAAAACCATATCAACAATGAACATTTGTCAATTGCTTACTATATGCCAGGGGCTGTCCTCAATGCTTTATTTGCATTAGCTTACTTAGTTCTTGTGACACATAGTACTCAAAGCAACCCTGTGAGGTAGGAATTATTGTAATTCCCCATTTCTAGATAAGGAACATGAGGCAGAGGTTGAGCGACTTGCCTGCAGGTGGTGCCAGAGCTTGGAATGAAAACCACACATGCCTTGCCATGTATGTTGTTCTGCAACTTGGTTTTTTTTTTTTCCGCCACTTGACTCTGTGTCATGGTATCTGAACATCTTTCCAAGTTAGTTGGTGAAGAGATACTTCATTCTTTTCCAAAACTGCAAAATGTAGTTATTGATAGCAGAATGCCTGCTTCCTGTAGGGTCTGGTGAGATCCTGAATGACACACTGGAGGGGATTCATTCTGTGGATGGTGACCCCATTACTGACAGCGGCTCAGGGGCTGGGGCCTTCCTTGACATAGCTGAAGAAAAGGTGAGTAGATGGTAAATTTCATTTGATTAGTCAGTAATAGACTTGTTTGCTTATTTCAAACTTGATGATTTTATTGGGCACCAGAGAGAACCACAAGATTTTGGTTGAACAGCATCAAGGTTGCTTCTGTCCTCATGGTACAGAGATCAGAGTCCCAGGGCCACAGAGGCTCTCCAGGGATGCACAGAACTGGTGGGGGATATGCGGTGCAAGCTTGTCCTCACACTTGACTGTGACGAGTGTCCAGGCCTCACCAGTGCACTCCCGCCCTCCTGCTCAGTTGTGAAGACACATAGCTTTATCAACCCTCTGAGTCCCCTTCAAGACAGAATCAGATTAACTGCAGGTGCATTCATGCTATTGTTTGGTAATTGGCTTTTACACCTGCGAAGCCAGTTTTGAAATGCTGAGCTCCCTAGGGTGCAAAATTAAAGCATAAATAGTTTTCTCACAATGGCTCCTGCTGAAAACCCACAATGCCAGCTCATTCCTTCCCTTCTCCTGGGATGAAAACTTCAGACAGTTCTCACAGCTCTCTCAGTCACTATCTGGTAACAGTCAATTTTCACAGATATTTAAAAGTCAAGCCCAGCATAATATCAAAAATTCAACAAAATTACAAGCAGTTTCCCCTCTTCTACACTCAGGCCTGCTGTAGACTAGGAACCTGCCAGGAAAGGGAAGCATGGTTAGGGGTTTCCTCTCTATTTTCTTTCTTCTTTCTCCTCCTTATCCTCATGACCTCCCCATCCTCTGGAGCTATTTTTAACATCTGCGGGGGCTGGCCCACCTGGAGAAATGGGCACAGTCATATTTGGCTGGTGAAATTGTGATCTGGGCTTTTGGTGTAGAAGATGCCTGATTGTTGGAACTCTCTCTTATGGGGGCTTTTGTGGTTCCTGGGAGGTCTTCCTGCAGGGGATCTAGGATCAAAATTCCATAGTTGGCCTTGTAACTTCTGCCCGGGCTTCCACCCCATACAGGGTGCCCGGATCTTCTGCCTGTCCGTTTGACTACAGCCCATTTCAGCCAGCAACCTTTGAAGAGATTTTATCTTGTCTATCTCCAGCAAAACAACGGCAGGACAAATACCCCTCCCTTCTCCATCCCCCTCCTCTCCTCTCCCCTTTCCCTCTCACCTCCTCTTTCCCTCCTCTCCACTTTTATTTTCTCCCCTCCGCTCCCCTTTCCTCCCCTCCCCTTCTCTTCCCACTTCCCTCCTCTTCTCGTTCTCCCTCACCTCCCCCTCCTCTCCTCTCCCTTTCCCCTCTCTTCCTTTGTCCCTCTCTCCCAACTCTGAATCTAAATGGCTTCCTCTATTTTGTCACCCTGGAGAAAATCACACACCAGTCCCTGAGCCTCCCACATTCCACGAAATACATGGAGCTCACCAAATACCCAGCTCACCAAATACCCAGCTCACCAAATGGTTTGGAGTGAGGAGAGGGGAGGAGAAGAGCCACAGTACACTGGAAATTCTTTCCAAAGGAATTCTTGCTCTCCAGGCACCCATCCCCAAAATGAGTCCTGTGCAGTTTCTTACACAGCCTGGAGGTAGGAGATGGGCAGGAGCTGGTAGAACGGGTGCCATTTCCTTGTCTTAGCATGGGGAGATTACCTGATGCCTGTGAACTTGCACTTGCCCTTTGGGGCTTTAGCTGACACTGAGTCACAAAGAGTCTCATTTTAACATCCCAGGACCTCAGCTTTCCTCTCACTGTTTTTTGGGACAGTAATTCTGCAAGGATTTATTATGTTTTATGAAAAAGGGGCTCTGTGGTCAAATGACTTTGGGAAAAGCTGTATTCTACGTTCTTTTTATAGATTCTGAGAAATCCTGCAGCAAGGAAATCTTTTTAACTTTGATTAGCCTAGTGTTTTTTGTAACCAAAAGAACCATATTTTTGCAATAGATAAGTAAACAACCATTGGGAAATGAAGATAGGACATATTTGCTGTCACCAGCTCCAAAGCTGCTCTCTCTTTCCATTTCCCCCATTGCTATGAAACCTTCAGAGAATCTGCCTGTGCATTCCCAAAGGAAACTGAGTCACAGGGAGAGAGAAGAAGCAGGAATGTCTCTGTCTCCCAGCCTAGAGAAGGCTGAGGAGGACAGAGGTGCTGCCTACACATTTCTGAAGGACTGTCATGGGCAAAGACATTGTCTAATGCCTTCTGGATGGGTATATGGGGAGGTCACAGGCAGGCAATGGGTCTCAGTAGAAGTATCTAGAGCTAGACCAGGCTGACTCAGGAGCAGTGATTTCCATGTTAGTGGAGGTGCAAACACAGAATCACACACCAGACATAGGTGCCTGGGCGGTCTTTCCCATCCCTGGATTTATGAAACCATAGATGTGAAAGTCCTGGAGTGAAGAAGCTACAGAAATGCAGGTGGCTGGAGGAGGCTAGGCAGTCTGTTCTCTCCAGCCACAGGCATGTTGATGGGAGCCCAGAGACATGGTCTCTTGTGATGCCTTTGTTTTCAGAATTTAGCAGCAACAGCCGTGGGGCTGGCCGAGGCGCCCATCAGCACTGCTGGAGAAGCAGAGGCCGGCAGTGTGCCCACCGGGGGACCGACCCTCTCTGTGTCCACCCAGAACCCAGAGGAAGGGGTCACTCCAGTAAGTAGCTCAGAGTGCAAGCTCCCCTTCACCTGTGTCTGGGGTTGGGGGTTGTGTTGGGTGGGAGCAGTCACTGGCTTTCCCTATCTGTCTGCGAAACACAGTGACAATCTCATGGGGCAGGTCTGTCGGAGTAAGCACTAAATAGCATTGACCCATTCAGTGGCGGTGTGCAGAGCGCTACACTGTGATGGGCACTAGGCCTGGTTTCAGGGATGGATAGTAAATAGGATAGACCTGATTCCTGAAGACAGCGTGGTAAGAGGGGCTGTGGTCAGTGGTAGGTAAAGCATAGGATGTTCTGGGAGCACTGAAAAAGGGTCCTAGAGCCCAGACTGGGGGGCACAGAAGTGCCCTTGGGAAAGGATGCTGAAAGTGGGCCTGAGAGGGTAAGTAGAAGTCGCCTAGCAGAGGGGGTGAAACAGATATTTCGGCAAGGTGGGCAGGCAGGAGCAAAGAACTGGAGCCTGAAGAAGGGCAGCATACCTGCAGGGTGAGGCGTGAGCCAGGGGTCAGGGAGAAGTGTCTGGAGAGGCTCTAAGGACACAGAGAAGATTAGCAGTAATAGGGGGTCACTGAAGGGTAAGAAACAAGGAATGGATGTAGTCAGATTAGAATTCCAGAAAGATCACCCTGACTACTGAGAGGAGAAAGGGTAGGAAAGCAAACTTGGAGAAAGAGGCCGGGCTTGGGGGCTGTGTTGGAGTTTGGGTGAGTGGTGGTGCCAGCCTGCTCTGGGGTGTAGCCAACAATGTCAGATCCTCGCAGAAGTCCCAGTAAGCAAGGGACTGAGAAACATCCGTTGAATTTGTCCATTCACAGTGAGTGGCCTTGGGGAGAGCAGCTTCAGGGCTGTCAGAGCGATGGAAGCCAGATGGCACTGGGCTAGGGAGAGAGTGGGACAGGGAGTGGTCCACGAGGGTAGACTACTGCTTCAAGAAGAAAGCTGTGGAGTCCGAGGACCTAGAGTTTTGTTTCAACACAGTGACTTAAGCAGCAGTAGAAGCTGCACTCTCTGATTAGGGGACAGAGCTTGGAAGGGCTACTGGTGAGCACATGCCCCTCGGGGTTGGCAGGGAGGGCTGGTGGCACACCACACAGGTGGGATGCTGGGGTGGTCTCGCAGCTTGGGTGGTGTGAGGAAGCCAGGCCTGTGTATTTCTGTCTGATGTCTCACTGTGGGTTTCCAGGTGAGGTGAGGTCTTGGTATACAGGTGCTGTGAGGGGCCCTGGCCATCTGTTCCTCACCACAGTGTGGTGGATCAGCATCATGAGTCACTGATGTGGTTCCTGCTGACTTTCTATTCAGGGTCCAGATAATGAAGAGAGTTTAGCAGCAACAGCAGCAGGGGAGGCCGAGGCACTCGCCAGCACACCTTGGGAAGCAGAGGCCAGTGGTGTGCCCCCGGGGGAGCCGGACCTCTCCATGTCCCCACAGAGCCTCGGGGAAGAGGCCGCTGTGGTAAGGATTGTGCAGTGCCCAGAGGTCGAGGTCATGGTGGGAGCAGCTCCTGGCCTTCTCAGAGTATGGGGCTCCTGCTCAGCAAACCCATGGGAGCCTGAGGCAGGGGGATCTCTGACCAAATACTCACTTGGGGGTGGAGTTTGCCAAGGCCTGGGTGAGTGTGATGAAGCCCCTGGAAGTCAGTGGGCAGCCGGGCTCTGGGGATGGGTGAGTTGGAGAGGTGGGGTATGCCCCAGGGCTGTGTGCAGGACCCTGCTGCCTCCACCCACAGGAGGCAGGAGCCAGAATGGAGGAGTGGCGGGCTCCTGGAGGGCGGTGGGGGTCAGGCTGCAGGCGGCAGGCCCCAGCAGGGGTCAGAGGTCATGACCAGGCCTTCCCAGCCCTCTTCTTGTGCAGCGCACAGACACTGTCCGGCTCCTGAAGGCAGGGCACATCATCCCAAGGCACTCAGCCAGTCTGTCCCTGTGCTGTCTCCACTGTGGGTGCCCTCAAGTTCTTCCAGCTCAGCTGACTCAAACGTAAACTCCTCCTTTCCATTCCTCCTATGTTCACACCTCAAATGAATGGGACCATCACCCTCCAGTCACCTAATCCAGAATTGTCTTCTCTCTTCCTTAAGTTCTACATCCCATCAAGTATCAAGTCTTGTTAACTTTTCTGCCCATACACATCGTGAATCATCAGCTCTGTCCTTCTCCAGTGCTGGCCCCTGCACTGAGCTGCCGTGTCCCCAGCCCAGGCAATTGCTAAGGGCCCTGTCTGGCACTTATATGGATTCTTTCAGTGAACAAAGTGGTCTTCTCCTTCTCCTTCTTATTCCTCTTCCAGTTGTCCTTTCCTTTCTCCTCCTCCTCTTCTCCGCCTCCCCTCCCTTTCCGTGTCCTCCTCTTTCTTTAGTGTCTAGGCACTTATGACACATTGGGAAAGCCATGGATCCGATCCCAGTTCTACCAAGTCTTAGCTTAATAGAAACTAGAATTTGACCAGCAGGATTGTCTGAAAATAGAAGAGCTGTCTGTAGAGGTGGTGAGATCCTAGTTACTGGAGGTGTATAAGCTGTAAACCAAAGAGTATTTGAAACAAGTCTCAGTCAGTTTGGGAAGTTTATTTTGCCAGGGTTAAGGATGCACCCGTGACACAGCCTCAGGAGGTCCTGATGACATGTGCCCAAGGTGGCTGGGGCATAGCTTGGTTTTATGCATTTTAGGGAGACATGAGACCTCAATCAATATATGTAAGTTGTACATTGGTTCCGTCCAGAAAGGCGGGACAACTCAAAGTGGGGAGGGGGCTTCCATGTCATAGGTAGATAAGAGACAAATGGTTGCATTCTTCTGAGTTTCTGATTAGCCTTTCTAAAGGAAGCAATCAGATATGCATTTATCCCACAGAGCAGAGGGATGACCTTGAGTTCTGTCTGTCCTTTGTCTGTAAGGAATTTCTTTAAGGACAAATTGTGAGGGAGGTATGTACCTTTCTTATCTTAGTATGTATCTTTTAAAGGAATAGAATGGGAGGCAGGTTTGCCCTAAGCAATTTCCATTTTCATTTTTCCATCTGGCTTAGTGATTTTGGGGTCCTGAGATTTATTTTCCTTTCACATTCCCCCCTTTTCTTTTTAAAATCTTTTAGATAAAACATTTTAAAGAAAATGAGTCTCTAGTCTCAGGTTTTGTTGATTTCTTATGGCTAGGATGGTTTATTCCTAGACAGGTAAGTCCCATGTTATTAGGAAAGTTCATTTTTAGCAGGTTGTGAAGTCTCATGCATGCCCTACAAGAGAAAATAGGGGGAGGAAGGGAGAAAAACAACAAATCAAAAAAGAAGAACAATCCTGGAAAATTGATATAGGTCATATTACTCTGAAGTCCATACATCAGTAGGCAGGTATGAAAGTGGCTTATTATGTAAATAGGTCGCTGTTATTTTCCTCTGAAGTTTAAGTTGTCTAGCTTCAGTTTGCAGGGCTTTAAGAAAGCATGGCTTAATTTTACTGATTTCAAAAATGGGGAAAAAAAGGAAAGGAAGAAGAAAAAAAGTTGAAAACATTATTTTGGAGACTTGTAGCCAGGACAAATGTTAGAATTCAGTCCAAACTGTAGAAAATAATAAAAATTGAAAAACATTAGGCAAGATCAAAATCTAACAACAGATGTTCTATAGTTTATTTTAAAACATAATTTTCCCTTTCCAGTCCCATTTTCACTAAAGAAAAAATCATAGGACAATTTCATTTGCAAATTAAGTTTTAGTCTTATTATACTTGGCCTGAGTATTTGCATAAAGTCAGCAAGAATAGTTATTTGCCATATAGGCTCTTCTTTTTTTTTTTTTTTTTTAATTGACTTTGCTGGAACTTTATTCCGTAAAGAATCTCAGATTTGACTTTAATGCCTTAAGGACAGCCCATGCCTGCAAATACCTGTATTAATTGGGTGAAGTCCTCACCTTGAGGTCTCAAGAAAACTTGGGGCTCCTGGACCTGTCAGAAAGTGACATTCTTTACTTACCACAGGTCAGAGATTGTGTAGACAAGGTATGAGGCCAGCTTTCTTAAGGGACTTTTATTGGCTCTGTAAATCAACTTTGGTTCCTTAAAGGAGTCTGTATCTGATAGCATGCCACTCCAGTCAAAACCATGGTGAAATAACCAGTGTCTTCAGTTGTGCTCTGTTACAAAAGAAAACAGATTGTTATCACACTTACACAAATAACTATATTGTTGTAAGTTAAGAATACTCACAACTAATTACCAAATTTTTGGAGAGATCGCAAAATAGGATCACAGGTCGTTGTAAAATAAGTCATTCATTTAGCCAAAGTGATACCTCAAAGATTTCAAAAAAAAAAAAAGGCAAAAATATTTATTCTTTGAGAGAGGAGATTGATTTCTCAAACAGCCCTAATAAAAACAACAGAAGGCCAATTAAATTTGTTTTTCAAAAATTTTTAAACAATCTATAAAATCTTAATCATCTTGACCATAAGATATAATTTCCATAAGCCTTTTTATAACCTTTATAACCTTTATTAAGGAGTGGGTTAATGCTCCAAGAAAACCTTGTCAATCTGACACAGGGGCCCATATGCTGGTCTCGCATCAGCATGCCTTTGACATTAATGGTTAATTTACAGAGCAACTAAACTTACTTTATCTCTCAAAATCTGCCCTTATAATCTCATGTGCCCACCTCTTCCGCAATAGTCTTTGGACCTTGAGGAGTTGAATAGCTTTAATTTTTGGCCCTATGTCTCACGAACACAGTTTATTTTGGTTGACATCTTCTACCAGATCTGTAGGTGAGGCTTTAACTGCTGTCAGTGTTGAAGATTTAGCAGGACTTGGTGTCCTTCTTAAACCCAAGAATCAAAGCCCTGTAACTTAATGGCACAAGTACTTTAAAAGCACATAGTAGAGCACCTGATACTGTTGCTGTTCCGGGCGCCACTATGTAACCTGCCATGATCCCTGGTGGAGTGAACAAATGGGGGCAAATGTGGAAATAAAAGACAAGAGACAAAAGAGTATATTTGGAAGAAGGGGTTGGGGGAACCTTGCCTCTAGTGGACAAGGGCCCTGAGCTTTACACAGCCCTCCATATTTATTAGGTAAAAGAGACAGTGAGAAGCGGGGTGGAAGAAGGGATCAACTGCTCAGTCCAGAGTAGGCTTGCAAGACTGCATTCCTCAAACAACAGACTCTAGATGTCACAGTAGATAACCTTGGCACCAGGGAGTGATTGCCTCCAGCAAACCTTCTGTCAGCAGAAGCAGTCGTGAGTTTGCTCACATCCTGCATTCATGATAAACAGTTTGCTGTTTGATCATCTAGTCTCCAGTGGAATGCTGAGTTGGTCACGTCCCATGGGCCTTCAGTTCCCTGCATGGAAAGTTATATGGATGTAATAACCTTAATTTAAAAATACATTCTTTTTGTTAATCTAGGTCTTTTCTAAGCAAACTAAAACTTAGTAATAGGAATTATTTAGATAAAGTGTAAGATCCGTTTATTAGGCCAGTTACCCAAAGGCAAAAGAAAAGACCTTCTGCAGTGTGACTGCTGTTCCCTATGGGGAATATTATGTTGGAAGAAAATATTCCTTTTAGATCTCTAAGATCTCTAAGATGAAACATCTTTTTAGTGTCACGCCACAACAGTTAGAACCAGAGGGAAAAAAAATCTTACAGCAGCTGAAAATGAGTTGAAGGTTAGTTATTATTTCAGGCCTTTTAAAAGGGGAGAGAAAACAGAAAACAGCAAAGTGCAATAAAAGTCGAACTTTGCATAAAAAAAATTATAATGCCTTGTACTTTATTAAGAGTAAAGCAATACCTTAAGAAAATTTTGTAGTTCAAACCAATTCTTTAGTGTATAAGTGGTTTTTTCTTTTTAAATCAAAACCCAGTATCTGGAAAGACCATTTTAAATAATTTCCCTTTAATTGTAGACAGCTTGGTTATATGATAGTTTTTTTTCATCAATCTTCTTATTATGATGTAAATAGACCATTTTTGACATGCTTGGACTTTCTAGTTTTCCTGAGCATCCCTCTTTCTTTAAAAAACAGTCATTTTATTCTAGGACAAAATTTACCATAAAAGATCCTTTCTCACATAAAATTATTTTTCTTTAAGCTTTCTTACCCAAATTACCTCTTTATTTCTATAACTTTCTTTACATCTCTCTCATTTCCTGATTCCCTTCACCTTGTTTTATACATAACTTTTAAATAAGCTTTAAATGAGACAAAAAATTATACATCTTTTTAAAAAAACAGTTTTTTTTAGAAAGAAGGTTTTCTTACAATATATTTTTTAAATGGAAAATACCCAACTAATGAAATATCTATTATTTAATTTAACTTTAGATTCTAAATTATGACACATTTGTCTGTATTTATCCCATTACATTTACCTAGTTGTTTTTAATAGTGTACCTAGATTACTGTATTTATGAAAACTGCGATAGTCATTATTTAAAGTTATTTCCCTGCCAACCATTTTATAGCCTGTGAATTTCAGGTGTTTACCTAAGGAGAACCTTAAGATTAAATATGAGGTTGTTTTACTAAATCAAGATTTAGGTATTTTCATTAAACTAATGTTCGTGTCTTATTTATCAGAAAGTACACAAGCAAAGGTTTTCCTGTTTTGGGCTGAGTTTATAGTTTTTTAACCCTTATGCCAAATTTTAACACCTTATAGTATTTGGCAGGGATAAATATGAAATTGCTTGATCAATAAATGCAAACAAAAATGTATGCTGGCAATTCTTAAGACATTTTTAATTTGCTTTAGCAATAATTTTAAAGCTAGCTTATTAAAGACTTTACTTTGGTCATGTGAACGTGAAAAGCATTTGGGTTTATTATTTAATTTATGAGTGCTCTTTAAGCCAATGTCATACCTTGTAGCCAAAAACACAACAAAATATGTGTATGTACACATAAACACACACATACACACTCATACAACCAAAAATCCTATAGCTTTTACTTCAAAACTCTAGCCATGAAATACTGATACAAACTCATTGGTTTGCAGAAACAATCACAAAAATAAATGTCTGGATGCAAACAGTGGATTTTATTTCAGGAGACATGTAACAGCAGACTTAAAGCAGGCAGAGGCAGAGAAGAAAGCCGAGAGATAGAGAACTTAGGAACTCTATAGTTGCAGATCGACTTTTGGGCTCTGAATTTTTCTTGCTATAATTGTGCACGAAAATGTCATGTATGTCCATTTTACAAAAACACTTGCAAGAAGAGGGACCATAAAACCAACGGAGTGCCTGAAAGAGGGTCATTCTCGTTGTTTTCCCTTATTCTTAGATTGTTTCCCACTCCACTTTTTTTTTTTTTTTTTTTTTTTTTTTGAGACAGAGTCTCCCTCTGTCGCCCAGGCTGGAGTGCAGTGGTGTGATCTCAGCTCACTGCAACCTCCACCTCCTGGGTTCAAGTGATTCTCCTACCTCAGCCTCTCGAGTAGCTGGGTCTACAGGTGTGCACCACCATGCCTGGCTAGTTTTCTTGTATTTTTAGTAGAGATGGGGTTTCACCATATTGGCCAGGCTGGTCTCGAATTCCTGACTTCATGATCCACCTGCCTCGGCCTCCCAAAGTGCTGGGATTACAGGTGTGAACCACCGTGCCCGGCCATTTTTATTTATTTATTTTTTATTTTAAGGTAGGAACTGAGCTGTGGCCTACTATTTTAGTGGAGTGGGTCAAAGTGTGCTGGCTGCAGGTGAGGCTCCACAGTGTGTCACCACTTAGCCATTTCCACCCTCTTACATGTCTCAGTTTCTCTCTCTGTAGTTCTAGCACCTCCAAGAAGGCTCAAAATCAAAATGCAGAGTGACCAGCTCCTATATGCCCTTCCTGAATGAGGCTTTTTTTTTTTTTTTTTTTTTTTCGCTGTGTCGCCCGGGCTGGAGTGCAGTGGCCGGATCTCAGCTCACTGCAAACTCTGCCTCCTGGGTTTACGCCATTCTCCTGCCTCAGCCTCCCGAGTAGCTGGGACTACAGGTGCCCGCCACCTCGCCCGGCTAGTTTTTTGTACTTTTTAGTAGAGACGGGGTTTCACCGGGTTAGCCAGGATGGTCTCGATCTCCTGACCTTGTGATCCGCCCGTCTCGGCCTCCCAAAGTGCTGGGATTACAGGCTTGAGCTACCGCGCCCGGCCCTGAATGAGGCTTTTAAAACTAATTTCATTGGGGGTTCCCTGTAGGGTTGCAGCATGTCATGGGGGGGTCAACCCCCAGACACTCCCAGTTGGCCTCCAGTGACCCAGGGGCACCTTTCAGCTGGGAGGAGCAAAATGCCCTTTCTCTTTGGAGCTGAGGAAACTCATTCTCCCATTTATCTGTGAAAACGATAGTTCAGTTCCTCCTGCAAAATGGTCATACTAGCCAATCAAGATTAATTTCAGCAGGAAAGGCAATGGAGAAGACACCCTTTAGAATGCACCTCTGAACTAGAATTAGGGTCTAAATAATAACTTCCTAGGAGAAAAAAAAAAACCCAAAAAACAGCTAAGACCACTTCCTGTAAATTGTCCTCAGCCACCTCTTTGTACTCTCATGCACCATTATACGCACAAGGTTAAATCCTCTCCCAGTACAAGGTAATCTCTGGTACCCCCTAAAGCCAAAGAGGTCAGGTCTTACGATACAGGAGAGCAGAGCTTTAGACCTAAGAAGAATCTGCTCATGACTCTTGAAACTCCACAAAGAAAATGGAACACCCCAAAAAGGGGCAGGTGGTGCCTTTGTTCTGAGTACTTTAAGGGGTTTGAGTCATTAGAAGCCTCCTCTAGGTTTTTGTTGGTACTAAAGACAGCGAAGGAGGAAAGAGATATAGCGTGGAAGAAAAGTAAATGAAAGAAAAAAATTTTTAAGACAGGAAGCAAAGACAGCAAACATGTGCATGTTTTGGTTTTCTCCCCCCTCTATTTTAGCTATGAGAAATTTTAGCCAATTCAGAGAGGCCTTGTTACCCATAACTTAGAATTCTCATTTAGATTTGACCAAGTCAGGTAGAGTTGGGCAAATCTGATGGGAGAAAGACTAGAACAACAACCAAAAAAACCCCTAACAATATGATTACTGAGTACTCTAATAGTAAGGAGAAATTAAGAACAGCTGGTTGTTCATCTTAACTTCAGCCAAGAAAAAACCCCAATTCAGCTACGTACTAGAGATAGGTCTTAGGCAGAAGATTGCTCTCTACCATCCTAGAAGCAGGAAAGAATTTAAATTTGCCTTCCCTGTTAGAAATGAGCTCAAACTCCAGAAAGGGGTTACGTGCCTTCCATCATCCTAGAAGCAAGAAAACTTGCATTCCTTGTTGGAAGTAAGAAAGACTCCAGAAAAAGAACTGTACAGCAAAATAAACTTTAGATCTTGACCAAATTTTGGAAGATCAGGGATTCTCTGGAGGAGGCTCCGAGGCCTCAGCAAATTGTCCTATTGGTTTGAACCATAAAGAAAGCTCAAGCTGGTAGCAAGCACCAATATGAGATTTGTCAAAGGTCAGTGGCACCTCCACTCAGAATCCCTTCTTCGTTGCCAAAATGTGAACCCCAAATATCTGAGACAGATCTCAGGAAAGTTAGGAAGTTTATTCTGCAAAGGTTAAGAACATGCCCGTGACACAGCCTCAGGAGATCCTGACAACATGTGCCCAAGGTGGTTGGAGCACAGCTTGGTTTTATGGATTTTAGGGAGACATGAGACATCAATCAATATATATAAGGTGTGCATTTGTGCTGTCCGGAAAGGCAGGACAACTCAAAGTGGGGAGGGGGCTTCCATGTCATAGGTAGATAAGAGACAAATGGTTGCATTCTTCTGAGTTTCTGATTAGCCTTTCCAAAGGAAGCCTTTCCAAAGGAAGCAAGGAGCAGAGGGATGACCTTGAGTTCTGTCCGTCCTTTGTCTGCAAGGAATTTCCTTAAGGACAAATTATTAGGGAGGTATGTAGCTTTTTTATCTTAGTAGCTATCTTTTTAAGGAATACAATGGGAGATAGGTTTGCCCTAAGTAGTTCCCAGCTTGATTTTTTTTTCCCTTCTGCTTAGTGATTTGGGGATCCTGAGATTTATTTTCCTTTCACAAAGCTAAGGCCAGAGAAGCGCTTGGCAGAGATGTGCTAGAGGGGACTCTGGGGTGGGTGGGGGGATGCCCTGAGAGGTGCGTTCTAACACTGGAGCTCCAGGCGAAGGTGTGGTCCTGAAGGAGCAAAGGAAAGGGAATCATGGAGCCTCCAGTTATCTGAGGCCCCAGTGCTTTCCACCCCCCAGCTCACACCCACTGAACCAGGGGTATGGGCGAAGGGGCACAGCTCCTCATGCCAATTTCATTTCAGGGTCCAAGCAGTGAAGGAAGTTTAACAACAGCTGCAGCTGCAACCGAAGTGTCCCTCAGTACTTTTGAGGATGAGGAAGCCAGTGGGGTCCCCACAGATGGCCTGGCCCCCCTCACAGCCACCATGACCCCTGAGCAGGCAGTCACTTCTGTAAGTGTCATCTGGCGTCCTCTCTGGCTTACAGGGGAGAGACAGGTCTGCATTGTGAGACAACAGCCGTCCTTGGCCTTGGCAGGGGCACCTGCAGCTTGGTTATGAGCATCTGGGTGGGCAGTGGCTGGAGGGAGGCAGGACGCAATGCCAGAGTGTGGCAGGGGCCACAGCCCTGCTCCCTCCTAGCCTTGCCCAAGAATTTACTCAGAGTCAAGTGGTCCACAGTTGGCACTGAGGCTTAGAGGAGATGCATATTTCAGAGGGGGTGCGCTGGGGGCAACGATGATCATAGGGAAGAATGTGTTTTGAAACTGGACTGGCACCACAGAAACGACAGTGACCACAACTCCCCAGCAGCCTCATGAGCGAGGTGAGGTGGTGCCTCAATGCTGGTTTTGTTTTCAGGGTCCTGGTGATGAAGAAGACTTGGCAGCAGCCACAACAGAGGAGCCCCTCATCACAGCTCGGGGTGAAGAGTCCGGCAGCCCTCCCCCCGATGGGCCACCGCTGCCCCTGCCCACAGTGGCTCCTGAAAGAAGGGTCACTCCAGTAAGTGGCATACAGCTGTAAGATTTGACTTGGCAGACCTTACATGGGAGAGAAAGAAAGGCCAAAGTTGTGGGAGGGTTGGCCCCCAGCTTTCTCAGAGGTAGGTTTTCACGTTGGTTTGCAAATTTGGGCATTTGAGGAGCTTTAACCTGGGGAACACTTGAGGAAACTCCAGCTTGTAGAGCAAAAGCAAGAAATTAAAATCAAGGGGACCTGGCTTTGTGTTCCAAACTGATCTTTGGATTGAAATGAGATCTAACAGTGCTCTTCTGGGGACAAAGCTGACAGTAAGATGTGGCAGGTCTGTAGAGGGGATGAGAGCATCAGCGCTGTGTGTGTGTTGGGGGCTGACCTCCAAGTCCCTGCCAAAATGAGTTTTTATCACTCTTGGCTGCAACTGTGTGACCTTAAGCAAATCTTTTGATCTCTTTGGCCCTCCGTTTCCTCATCTGTAAAAATGAGTGACTGCAAGGCCAAGTCAGAGAATGCAGGTTGGAGAACGTTTACAAAGCTCTGTACACACACCTGGGGTTGTCACCACTTAAGGGCTATAACTGTCTTTTAGAAATAGGAAACCCAAAGCTGGCCCTCAGCTTGGGCTTGTGTGAAGAGGGACTGCTCTTCCAATGTGAACACATTTTTAAAGGAAAACATCTCCTTGGTGACCAGCACAGGCTCGTCAGTTCCCCAAACACCACTTGATCGTGCACACTTTGAAAGCCACCATTCAAGCTACAGTCATGTGGTCCATTGGCCACGGTGTGGCAGGACTGACCTGTGAGGGTGGGGCTGTGGGACAGGAGATCAGGAGAGCACCTAAGGTCCTGAATGCCCCTTGTTCCGGGGCCTTTTCTAGTGGTTATCACACTGCTTCCTGTCTCTTTAGAGTTGTCTTGCATTCGTTCATTGATTCACTCATTGACTGGACACATAGCGGCTCTGGGCCCTCAGTCAGGACACTTGTAAATAGAGATGAATGTGACCTCACTCCTGTCCCCAATGAATTCACAATCAAGGGGCAGGAAATAAGCCATCTGAACTGACATTGATTAATCACTCTGTGCTCCAAGTGTATCTGATTCCCTTCACCACACCCCTCTTCAGTATAAGGCGAATAGGAGGTAAGATGTGAAGAGGTAGTCACCTGCCACTGTTGCCTGCCTCTAAGAGGTGGAGCTGGGATTTGAACCTGCATGCTGGCCTGCAGAGCTGAAGCTCTCGAGCTTCACCCGGCTGAAGTCCTCATTTGTGAGAGTGTGGTGTGGTGGGAAGATCCTGGACTGGGGGCCAGGAGGTTGAGGTTCTGCTTCCAGGGATGCCATTGACTTGTGGTAGGCCCTGGGCCTCCTTGTCATCATCTGTAAAAGGAAAAAGGCGAACAACCACTCTGGTTTTTAACTCTGGTCACACATTAGAGATGGCTGCTAGCTTAAAACAATGCAGGTGTCTGAGTCCAGTGCTAGACCAAGTAACTAACACTGGGGCTGGGGCTTTGGGCTTGCGGGGCATCCTAGTGGGCATCCAGCTCTGGATCGACCTGCTCATGCACTGTGACTTCCCAAACAATGTCCCCCTCCTCTTCTGCACCTCACCCCAAGGTGTACACAAAGCACCAAGTTCAAATCTCCCTAGTGATGCCTCATCAGGCACAGATAGAGCCAGTTCTCCTTTTTCTTTCTCTTTTAAACTTTTTGTTATTGAAAATCTAAAAATGTCACAAAGGAGCTTAGAATAGTATAATTAACCCCCACATACCCATCACTCAGTTTGGATAATTATCAACACTGCCAATCTTGCTTCATCTGTTTCACCTCCTACCACCATCTTTTTTGGAGGGAAGGGGAATACTGGAATATTCAAAAATGAACCCCAAACATCCTATCATTTATTTAACTGATAAACAATTCAATGTGTACAGCTGATAGAGTGATCTGGTACCTTTTTTTTGGTCATAGCCACAGTGTCACAATGCATCTAACAAAATTAACAGTGGTTCCTTCATATTATCTAATGCCCTGATTATTTTGTTTTAAAATACCTCTTTCCAGTTAGTTTGTTTGAATCTGAATCCAAACAAGGTCTACACATTGCATTTGGTTGATACATCTCTTAAGTGTCTCTTAATCTCTCATTGTCTCCTGCCTTCTTTTTCCTTTTTGCCATTACTTTGTTGAAGAAACTGGGTCAGTTTCTTCCTTAGACCCTTTGTATTTTCAGCTTTGAAAAGTTGTTCTGGTAAGGCTGGCTGTGCTCATGGGAGTGTGAGGGTTACTGCTCCTGGGGAGCTCTTTGTCCACATGTCTTAACAACCATAAGAGTGCATATTGCTGACCCAGAAACTTCTCTTCTAGGAATTGATTCTAGTGGAGATAGTCTGATAACCTTTGTTGTCGCTGTTTTTTTTTTTTAAAAAAAAAGGTTTTGTTTACCAGGATGCTAATCTCGGTATTGTCCATAATAGAGAAAAATTGGGCATAATTTAATTAGCCAGCAATAGAAGATTAATTGAATTAAAGTATATTCACCCATTCTGTAGGTTATCTGTTCACTCTGATGGTAGTTTCTTTTGCTGTGCAAAAGCTCTTTAGTTTAATTAGATCCTATTTGTCAATTTTGGCTTTTGTTGCCATTGCTTTTGGTGTTTTAGACATGAAGTCCTTTCCCATGCCTATGTCCTGAATGGTATCACCTAGGTTTTCTTCTAGGGTTTTTATGGTTTTAGATCTAACATTTAACTCTCTAATCCATCTTGAATTAATTTTTGTATAAGGTGTAAGGAAGGGATCCAGTTTTAGCTTTCTACTTATGGGTAGCCAGTTTTCCCAGCACCATTTATTAAATAGGGAATCCTTTCCCCATTTCTTGTTTTTGTCAGGTTTGTCAAAGATCAGATGGCGGTGGATGTGTGGTATTATTTCTGAGG
>NW_012104621.1:2555759-2606312 GCF_000951045.1 Mandrillus leucophaeus
GGTGGGAATTGAACAATGAGAACACTTGGACACAGGAAGGGGAACATCATACACCGGGGCCTTTTGTGGGGTGGGGGGAGTGGGGAGGGATAGCATTAGGAGATATACCTAATGTAAATGATGAGTTAATGGGTGCAGCACACCAACATGGCACATGTATACATATGTAACAAACTTGCACATTGTGCACATGTACCCTAGAACATAAAGTATGATAAAATAATAATAATAATAATAATAATGAGCTTAAAAAAAAGTATATTCAAACAATGGAACATTATGTAGCTAATAAAATTATACTTGTTAGAAATATTTAGTGATGGGGGAAACACTTAGCATATAATGTTAAGTGGAAGAAGCTGGTTATAAATCTGACTATATTGTGTGGTTAACTATTTAAAAATACACACATGCAAAAACACTAGAAGGAAATACCCTTTGTAAATGTTGGCAGCTGTTGCCTCAAAGTGGTGGAACTGTGGAAGGTTGTTAGTTTTTTAATACATTGTGGTTTAATACATTTTCCACTATGGTGGCTTACAATTTTTATGATAGATTTTTTAAAGCTCTGAGAAGGAAGAGAGAGAGAGACAGACAGACACAGAGAGGGTTAGAGATGGAATGAGAGACAGAAAGAGAGAGAGAAACAGAGACATGGTTGATGTCTGATGAAGACAAATTCCTGCTAAGTCCCCACGTTAGGGATCTGCAATGAACTCAGATGAATGCCCTGATTCCTGAGCAGAGTCTAAAAGCACAAGATTGTCAAGAAGGCACCCACCCTGGGATATCTCCAGGATCAGTTTTTTTTGTGTCTTGTTGTTGTTGTTGTTGTTGTTGTTTGTTTGTTTTTTTCTTGAGACAGGGCCTCACTCTCTTGCCCAGACACGAGTGCTGTGGCGTGATCTCGGCTCACCAAACCTCCACCTCTCAGGCTCAAGCGATTCTCCTGGCTCAGCCTGCAGAGTAGCTGGAATTACAGGCATGCGCTGCTACGGCCCGGCTAATTTTTTTGTTTGCTTGTTTGTTTGTTTTTAGTAGAGACAGGATTTCACCATGTTGGCCATGCTGGTCTTGAACTCCTGACCTCAGATGATTCAGCTGCCTCAGCCTCCCAAAGTGCTGGGATTACAGGCGTGAGCCGCTGCACCTGGCCTCTAGGATCAGTATTGGCAGATATGTGACAGAGCCAGGCAAGCTATACTGCCATGGTGACTCTAGGTCAGTTTGAATCCCAGAGTCACCATGGCAGTATAGCTTGCCTGGCTCTGCCACATATCTGTGGCCAATTTTCTTCACTTCTCTCTGTCTCAGTTGACTCATGCATAAAATGGGAATCATAATCATAGAACCTACCTCTTGATTTGTGAGGATTAAATGAGTTTATACATGGGAAACATGACCCAGCACATAGTACATGCTCAATAAATTGGCTGTCTAGAATTATTTTGCAGATGAGGCCCAAAAAGGATTAGAGCTTTGCTCAAGATCATGTAGCTCCTAGGGGTCCAGTAGGAGTGAGAGCCTTTGTCTCTGGACTTTTTGGTGCTTTGGTTTTCTGCACTATCTACAACCACTGTCTTCAGACGAGAGCCAGAAGCTGATTAGCAAAGTCCACACTGGTCACAATGATGTCATTACATTTCTAAGGACTGACTAATAGATCTTAGCAAATATATGGAGAATGTTGCCCTGGAAATGAAGTAATATATTTAAAAATCTGTGTTGTGGAACACAAGTGAGAGAGAAGACTGATTGTCAGGTGTGTCAAATGCCAGGCTCTTCCCACTTGTCATTTGGCAAATAGGTACTGAGAGCCTATTATCTGCCAGTGCAGGGGATGCTGCAGTGATCAGGCAGCCTCTGTCTTCACGGGGCTCACTGACTTCAGCCCAGTGCAAGCCCTAGCTCATGCACAGCTCACTGACCAGGACCAGGGAATGTCGTCAGAACTCAGCAGCCCCATGTCCCAAATATGTTGTGGCCATGTTTTAACAAAATCTTCTTGTTTTAGGCTCAGAGAGAACATGTGGGAATGAAAGGACAGGCAGAGCCCAAAGGAGAAAAAGTTTGTGCTGTGACCATCCTGGGGAACACTTTGGCTCCTGATCAAGTGTCCTAAGCATGTTATTTGGGTTTGACTTAGTCCACTCTGATCAAGCGGATCGCAGAAGCAGCAAGAGGGCTAACCCCAAAAGAAATGGACTTGTAGGTCTGGGAGAATCATGAAAAGGGCACTGGGCAGTTCTGGCCGAGTCTCTTCTCACCACCTGGTGGCTGTGGCCAAGTCCCTTGACCTCCGTGGGCCTTGGCTTCTCTATCGAGTATCAAAGGGTCCTATGATTCCAAACCTGGCTCTGCCACACATCTGCGACCAGTTTTCTTCACTTCTGTGTCCGAGCTGTGGGCTCTGTCCCTGATTTTCTTCCTGGGAAAATGTTGGGCAGACAAGAGCTTCTGAGGACCACAGGCCTAGGTTTGCCTTTTTGTAGCTGTGGGATCTCCTGAAAGTTCTTTACTATTTCTTTGCTCCAGTTTCTCCATCTGTAAAATGGGGGTGGTCATGATGACCCTCTGGTGTGGGATGACATGAGGGGATGTTTATGGAAGTGCTTTAGCTGGTGTCAGTCACCGCAGGAATAACAAATTCCTCTTACCAAAACACCTGCTGGTGCTAAGCTGTTCCCAAGGGGATGTGTCGACAGTGACCCCAGTCAAGAGATCCTGCCCAAGGAGCCTGCTCTGGCCATAGGCAGCAACTTGGCTGCCTCTGGGAGCCTTCTCATCCCCACCGTGACCCTGGTCCTCTGCCTGCCTCGCCTCCCTCCAGGCTGCATGGAGGCCATTCCTTGTGGCAGATGATGCTCCCGTCCTGGGACCTCCTGAGTGCCTACGGGGGTATGGGGAAGGGAGGGCCGGGGCTAGGGAGGGCGGTGTCCTCACTTATCTCTGCCTCTGGCCATCTCAGTGGACTTCAGATGCCAGCAGGGCTCTGGGGTGTAGCAGAAGGCTCTGGGAGGAGGCCTCACAACACACAAATTTGGGGACTTTACTGTGGACATTTCCACTCTCCTTTTGGCGGATCTGACCATCCTGTCACTTTGTCAAAGAAGCCACTTCTCCGGGCATTTTTTGACAGCCAAAACCTCCTGGGATGCCACTCTGTCATTTTCTTTCATCTGCCTCCTTTCCAAATGTGTGCTTCTGTCATTTGAAAAGCATTTTCTGGGGCACCAGCCTTGTGCCAGGTGCTGGGACCTGGAGGTGATTCAGGCACTGCGCCTGCCCTTGAGGGGCACATGGTCCCAGAGGGGCAGGCTGCGAGCAGAGGTCACAGGTCCTGGTGGGAGGAGCAGGTGGACAGGGCAGGCTTCGGGGGAGTCCAGATTGGGCCTGGGCACTGGTGCTCTAGCAGGGCCCAGACCAGAGGGTGGAGATAAATCCTGGAAGAAGGGGGGGTGTGTGCGATGCATGCTCATGCTGGTCACCTCTTTCCACCACAGCCCGTGCCCTCCAAGTATGGCTCAGAAACAAACGGCTTCTGAGCCCTGGGGTGGGACAAGGCGTTCCCTCGAGCTGTCTCTGCGAAGGACAATGCCATTTTTCATCCCGGTGTGATCCTGATTTCAAAGATGAGCGTGATTTCTACAGAAAGATGGGGAGATGGAAGGAACAGGGTTCCAGCACTTCACTGAACATTTTGTTCTCTTTAGGGTGATGCTGGGGAGGAGATTCCTGGCCCGCTTGAACCTTCTGGGCCTGTTGGACCCACGGTGAGATTTCCATCCAGGCTTGTCACACACACAGGTGTAAGACCAGGGATGCAGCCAAAACAGCCACAGGCTGAGGACTCTCCTTTTTGGCCCCCAAAGTATCTTGCAGTCAGACCCCAGGGCTTTCTGCCTCTGCTAGGACTCTGCAGTGTGCAGCAGCAGAACTGATTGCTATCCAGTTTAAATCCTGTACCTTGAGTGTCCCAGAAGTTCTCCAAACTCAACACTTCCCAAACTGGACTCATGACCCATGCCCCAGACCTGCTTCTCCTCCTGGGTTCCCCATCTCTGGGAATGGCACCCCATCTACCTGGTCAGCAAGGGAGAAACATCCTTGAATAGTCATCTCCCTTCCCCAGCCCTGTCCAGGGTGTCCCCAAGTCCCCCTGAGTCTAGCTGTGTAGTGCCTCCTCCTCTTCTCTTGGGCAATGGCACCAGCCTCCTAACTGGTCTCTCTGCCTCCATATCACCACTTCCCTTCCCCCACACACATGTGCCCACCACTGTGACCTTCCTAAACACAGCTGTAACCCCGAAACCCAGGTCTTCCTTGGTGCCTCTCAGGGGTGCTCAGTACACACACATTCAATGAATAAATTAGGCCCTGCCTGGTTCCCGTCTTCAGGAGTTAAGTACCGGAAAGGTGTTTTGGAGATTCCCCTTGTTCTTCAGATACATTTGATGCCATTCAAGTATGCACTGAGGGCTCTCTGGGTGCTCAGCCTCCTGCTGGACTCTGGACACCCAATGTGGCCCAGGTTTGGGCTGGCTCTTGAGGAGCCCTAGTTTAGAGGAGCTGACAGACACACGCAAAACTAAGCTTCAGGTCAAGTGATCCTAGCATCTCATTGAGAACTTGACAGAGGCTAGTGGGAGCACCAAGGAGGGAGAGAAAAATTCTGCCTGGAAACGGGTAGGGAGGGCTTCGGGGAGGAGGAGACTGTGGAATCGGGCCTTGAAGGATGAGTCGGGAATTGAAAGGCAGGAAAGGAGGCTGAGGATATGAGTGGGCTGCACAGCTGGGAGGCGGCAAGGGAGAAGAGTAGCTGTAGAGGGGAGTGGGAGAAAAGTCAGAGAGAAAATGGGGAGCAGAAGTTATCGGGCTACAGGATATAGGAAAAATTTCCCCATTTTGGAGAAAACTTTCAGCGATGTGGCTGTCCTTGGAGTCTGGCAGTTAAATGCAAGTTGTGGAAATTTCTTCTCTCTCCAGGCGGGAGCAGAGGCAGAGGGCTCTGGCCTGGGCTGGGGCTTGGACGTCGGCTCTGGCTCTGGTGACCTGGTGGGCAGTGAGGAGTTGCTGAGAGTGAGTGTGAAAGAGAACACGACCTGGTGTCTGGGACTGCCTTCAAAATAACCCCAGAGGGAGGGACGTTGGGGCGGGGGACAGATGAAACCGGATTGGCCGCCTCTGGGGTTGTTGGCAGTGAGCTCGTGGGGGTTCATTCTGCTTTTCCCTGTACTTGTATATATGTTTGAAATTGTCCACTTTGATCAGTTGCATCGTAAGTGAGTATGAGCCTACATTTATCTTCAGGACCTCCTCGCCCCACCTTCTTCCTTTTCCCAGTGGGCTTCTGGAGTAGGCTGCCCCGCAGCAGGTGTGCCCAGTACCCTACACCTCTGCCAATTGGCTTTCGATCCTCCCTCCCCCTCCTCTTACCCTATTCATTAAAGAGAACTGCTGGCCTTGTCTCTGGGTGGCATATTCTACTTCAGCTTCCAGAACCTTCCTGAAATATCCTTCCCTTATGCACCCTCTCCCTGCCTCCCTCTCCAGACTACTCTTTCTCTTTGGTGCCTCTTGCTCCCCTGGCCTCCTGCCAAGGCTGGGGCTCCACCAGCCCTTTCTGAAATTGCCCCCTGGGGAGCTTCTTCCTTCTCTAGCTGCAGCTGGTGCCTCTGTCTCTGAGCGCCTGTGCTGAATCCCTGGTTGAAAGCTCCACTTGGCTGCTCCTCTGCCTACTCCTCATGGCCAGGGCTAGAAGGGTTCTGGACTCTGTGGGTAAATGGAATGGGAGTCAAATGAATCTCCCAGCCTGGTGGGATCAGCCAGCCCAGCAATGGTCTAAAAACACTAGTGCACTTCAGAAAGAGTTTTAACAACAAGGCTACACAACAAGCAGTTTTTGACTGACCTCACAGTTAATCAGAAAACTAAGTTCGCCAGGGCACCTCTCAGTATTCCAGCTAATTGGGTCTTTCTTGTGTTCAGACTTTTGGGAGAAAACACACTATGATGGGCTCAGAAAGACCGAGATTCAAATCCCAGTTCTCCTATTAACTAGCTGTGTGTCTGAGAGCCCTTGAGTTGCATGGTCTCACTGAGCCTCAGTTTCCCCATCTGCTCAGTGGGAACACCATACCCTACTTGTAGGATTGTTGTAAGAATTTGAGAGAATGTAGGAAGCACATATATTCAGTATCTCATTCGGTATTCCCCCACTGTTTCTAACAGAGTCTCCGTGTTTTTAGGGTCCTCCAGGGCCCCCAGGGCCACCTGGCTTACCTGGGATTCCAGGAAAACCAGGAACTGATGTTTTCATGGGACCCCCTGGATCTCCTGGAGAGGATGGACGTGCTGGTGAACCCGGGCCCCCGGTGAGCAACTGAAGTCTTCTCCCCATCTCTGCGACTGTGGGACTTCCTTTAGCCAGGGAGGGGTGTACAGATGGCAATACCCAGCACTGTCCAAGTTTCGCGATGAGGAGAGAGCAGCTAGCTGTTTGTAAACAGAAATCCTCCTCATCTGAATCATTGCTGAGATTCAAAAGAAGCAGCAGCCAAGAAAAACATCATCCTACATATTGTTTTGCTGCTTTATCATAATCAGTACAGATGGTCCCCTACTTACAAATGGTTCAACTTAAGATGTTTTTGACTTTACAATGGTGCAAAGTGATACACATTCAGTAGAGACTGTACCTTGAGTACCCATGCAGCCATTCTGTTTTCACTTTCAACACTTTATTATAAAATAGGCTTTGTGTTTGATGACTTTGCCCAACTATAGGCTAATGGAAGTGTTCTGAGTGTGTTTAAGGTAGGCTAGGCTAAGCTATGATGTTCAGTAATTTAGATGTATTAAATGCATTTTGGACTTAAGATATTTTCAGCTTACAATTGGTTTATCAGATATAGCCCCATTGTAAGTCGAGAAGCATCTGTACAGGAGACACAGATTCATAAAGAATCTTGGAATCATAGGCCATCAGGGCTGGGCCTGGGGTAGGAGACCCTTGGAGACCATGTGGTCCAACCCTGCCTCTAACTTCCCCATAGAGGAGGAATGTGATCCAGAGAGTGAAGGACTGTTAACCGCAGGTGCACAGTCAGCAGTGACCCAGCCTGGGCCAAGGACTAGGTTCCTGCCTTGCACCTGACATGAGGCCTTGGGCCCACCATCCTCACCTGCCTCCCAACCCTGCCCTCCTTTTCTAGCAAGCATGTGTACATAATTCTCAGCAGAAATGTTGTGGGTTGATTTTCACTGATGTTCCCCAGGGCCCTGAGGGACAGCCTGGAGTTGATGGAGCCACCGGCCTTCCTGGGATGAAAGGGGAGAAGGTACGGGGAACACGGGAGGGTCCTAACACATGGGTGTCACTGGGCCCACACTATTCTCTCTGACCCCTAAGCCTGACCTTGCCTCTTATGTGACTGACCCCCTGGCCTTCTGAAATCCCCTGCTGGCCACTTCTGCTGAATGTCGCCATCAGGGGACTCATCATGCCCAAGCCTGAACTCAGCACCTTCCCTGCCCACTCTTGTGTGTCCCTAGCCTCAGTGAATGGCATTGCCATCTACCTGGTCACCTAGAGCCAGAAATGGAATCTTCTCTAACTCCTCCTTCCCTCCCTTTCCTGCTATGATTGGTCAGTGCCAAGATGGCCCAGTCTGACCCCCACATCTCTCACCTTTCTCTCCCCACTGAGCTGGACTCATCTCTTCTCACTCTTACGGTGGCCTTGGGCTCCCCGTCGCTGTCCCATTCTCTCCACCCACCCTCCAGCCTCCTGCCCAGTTCACCTTCTTGTAGTAAGCTCTCGTCAGCCCCTGCCCTGGCTACTGAGAAAAGATCAAGGGCTCCACTGCCTGCAGGACACACCCTAGCTCTGTGCAGACCACTGGCCCTTCCTGATTCTCACGAGCTGCCACTCTAGCGCATCCCCCAACTCCTCACATGGCCTCTTGGCCGGTAGGCTGGTTCTGCCCAAATGCTCTGGGCATGCTTTTCCCTTCTGGCCTCCTGGCCTTTGCACATGGTTTTCTCCCTGTTTGGGATATCCTTTTCCTTTTCTCATCCTCCAAGACCCAGTTCAGATACATCCTGTGGGGAGCTCTCCGTGACTCATGAGCAGAAAGCACCCTTCCTTCCTCCGCTTTCTATGAGCATCATAGGAAGTTCCCATGCTACTGACAGTGACACTAAAGGTGTTAGCTAACCTGTCTGCTCCTCACTGCCACCCTGACATAGAGCATGTAGTACTGCCTCTCTCTCCTTAGAACCTAGCACAGGCCTCTATTAGTGTTTGATGCATGAATGAAATTTCCTTTGGACACCGTTAGTCCGCTTTTGCCAGAGTCTGGCCTGCCTTCATCCTCTTCATTCTCTGTCTGTAAGCTGGTCCTGCCTCCTGTCTGCAAGCCTGTGCTGGTGCTACCTGGGGCGTGTGTGTGTAGGGGGTGGTTCCTGCCTCTGCAGTGTTCACAGCTTGATGAGATAAGCCATGTCTGTCAAAGGAAGGCAATAAAGACAAGGTGAGCCCTGGGCTAGGGATGCGATCAATGGGTTTTACTGGGGCCTAGAGGAGGAAGAGTCCCTCTCAGCTGGGATCGGAAGTGGGGCCTTCTGTGAACCTCTCATGGATAAAGACGTGGAAAATGCTGACTCTGTAGACACCGCCATTATTGCTGAACTGAATTTCTAGTTTCCGTCAGCTCTGGAGTATGTTTATTTTAATTGGAGCCATAACTCAATTTTCGTGGAAAGCTTATTTCTCAGAAAAAGAAACAATTGTCAAGCTTTATAGAACTCATTTTACGTGTACCAACGGATTCATAAGAAATTAAATTTTGCAGGAAGCACCACAGACCTACACTCTTCTTACCTGTTCTTCTTCCAGGCTTCCCGCACCCACCCACACACATCCCTCCCATACTCTGTCTCAAACTTAAAGATACCCACACCCACAACTGCATACAAAACACCCTTGCACACACACTCTGCAGCTGCTTGAAGAATCAGCAGTGCACGAAGCAGCAGGCTTGCCTAGGGTGAATGTTGGAGATCACTCATATTTGTTTCTGAAATTTGCTATGCATCTCAATTTGTTGCACTGTGCACATATGAGGTTTTCTGACAAGTAAAAGCAGACTTGGAAAGAACTTGGAAATGTGCATTTGGAGACCTGGTGGGAAACCTTGCACATGATATTTACCTTAAAAACAAAACAAAACAAAACCAAAAAAAACCAATAAACCAAGGTACATATTCAGTATGTAAAAATGACAAAAAATGTGTTAAAGGAAATGAATAACTTCAGGGCTGTAATAGATCATAAGATCCAATGACTCCCCATCAACAATATCTTTCCTTCAACTTGCATACCTCTAGTGACAAGGAACTCATCTCCTGCCCAGGGAGTGCCTTGCACCGTTGGATGGATCCACTTGTAGGGAAGTCTTTCCATTTGCTGTGGTGAAATCAGCCTCCCTTCTCTTTAGCACAGCACATAGACCAATCTAGGCAGTTACCTAAAATGGAGTTTTCCCTACAAAGAGTAAGGTTCAGGTTATTTAGCTGGAAAAAAATGTTTTGTATGTAATAATTATTATTATAAAATATGAGATTGAGATAAAAATATGATGCTCATTAAGAATTCATCAAACATCTTAAGTATGAGCTAAGCTATGAGGACACAAAGTCGTAAGAATGATATAACAGGCTGGGTGCGATGGCTCACACCTGTAATCCCAGCACTTTGGGAGGCTGAAGTGGGCAGATAATGAGGTCAGGAGTTGAAGACCAGCCTAACCAACATAGTGAAACTTCATCTCTACTAAAAATACAAAAATTAGCCAGGTGTGGTGGCACACACCTATAATCCCAGCTGCTTGGGAGGCTGAGGCAGGAGAATCGCTTGAACCCAGAAGCCGGAGGTTGCAGTGGGTCAATATCGTGTCATTGCACTTCAGCCTGGGTGACAGGGTAAGACTCCATCTCCAAGAAAAATTTAAAAAAGATTGATACAACAGACTTTGGGGACTTGGGGAAAAGGTGGGAGGGGGTGAGGGATAAAAGAGTACAGATTGGGTACAGTATACCCTGCTCAGGTGATAGGTGCACCAAAATCTCAGAAATCACCACTAAAGAACTTACTCATGTAACCAAACACCATCTGTTCCCAAAAAAACCCTATTGAAATTACAAAAATTAAAGTATTTTTAAATGGTACCTCAAAAAAATTTATCAAATAGATTATTCTATGCTGAGTTCGATGATAGAAATATTCCTTACTTTATTTTTCCCAAATCAAGATGAGCAACTAACTCTAAGATCTTTAGCCCAAGAAGGAATAGGTGAGGAGTAGCCTGCTTTCTCAGCGGTAGAATGTTTCTAGAAAGAATGCAGAAGAACTTGCTGGAGAAGACGGATCTCTGAAAAATCATTTCTTTCTGCTTTTGCCCCGCAGATTCTGCCATTCAGGTCTTTGGAACACACCTGACACTGTTAACAGTTGTTGATTTTCTATTTTCAGAATCTAAGTCATTCATGTTATTCTGCAGTCTCAAAAGGTACTGGGACACCCAGGCAGGAAAGAGTTTGTGCTTGGAAATTTTCTTCAGTGTCCGAAATTACTGAGGAATGCTGAATTGCCAGTAATTGCCTTTGAGTAATTTCACTGAGCTGCCAAACTGTCATTGTAAAATCAGCTTCTGTCTTTTCCACTGATGTAAGAGAAATACAATTAAATCATCATCACCTTCCCTTTCTCCAAGCAATCCCAGTTGGTCTCTGAACAATTCTCTAAACCTTGTATAAGAAAGGATAGAGAAGTAAGCTGCTTTTGCCTAGGACCCAGTAATGGGTTTAGACCTTCTAACAACATGTTTAAAAGAAACACTGAAATAGTTGCCTAATTTCCTATTTTATATCTTCTTTCATCATCAGAAGTGTTTGGTTCAATATCTGGATTATAGGCCTCCATAAAATTAAATAGATGGCTGGGTGCAGTGGTTCACACCTGTAATCCCAGCACTTTGGTAAGCCGAGGTTGGTGGATCACCTGAGGTCAGGAGTTCGAGACCAGCCTGGTCAACATGGCAAAACCCCATCTCTACTGAAAATACAAAAAATTAGCTGGGCGTGGTGGCGGGCACCTATAATCCCAGCTACTTGAGAGGCTGAGGCAGGAGAATCGCTTGAATCTGGGAGGCCGGCGTTGCAGTGAGCAGAGATCATGTCATTGCACTCCAGCCTGGGCAACAAGAGCGAAACTCCACCTCAAAAAAAAAAAAAAAAAAAATCAAATAGACCATAGTCAATTGTAACAGAAAAGAAACTGGTTATCAGTATTACAAACAGCAGAAGGAAAACCAACAGACATCCACAAGGCAGTAAGATGTGCTGTCTCAGAAGCCACAAGGGAAAAAAGAATTCTCGTCTCCATTAGGTTCTTTGAGGTTCCTGTGTGCTGAAATTGAGTAATGTCCTTAGAAAATCCAATTCACCACAGTAAGCCAACATTTTGAATCAATTCTAAACCACGATGTTGTAACACACAGCACTACTGTACCTCATTCCTTTGCAATGTTTCCATTAGTGAACTGATATCTCCATATTTCATCACTTTTAAAACCATACTTGCAGCTCTGCTATTTGGAATTCCAGGATTGCATGCATGCCCTCACTGCACAAAAATTCTCTCATTAAGAAATAATGTACAACTCCAACATCACCATTTTGGGAATAGGAGCCTTCCCTCAGCCTGTTCATTGGAGCTCCTCCTTTTCACCCTGCCTGTTCACATAAATTCCAGTAAGGTGGGCTCTTCTACCCACAAGTTAATCTACTCATGGTCCCAGCTGATGGCCATCTTATCTGTGGGTCAATGGAATGGTTTTGAATAGTCTCTTTTTACCATGTCTAAGCTGGATAAAATCATCTAAGACCATAAACCAAGGCCCATGATATCTTCTAGAACTTCCTTTGAAACTCTATAAGATGCACTCTTGATTGGAAAGGAATGAGGAAGCCAACTGAAACAATTCAGTTTTTCACTTTATGGACATAATTTTCTGTAACAAGATCAGCTGGCAACGCAGCTACAAGGTTTTTAGAGGGAGGCTATTTTAGTTTCTGTTTCACAACAATCTTGATGGTAGTTTGACTTGTTACTGAAAAGATGCACAAGATTGTCACTTTCATTGAAGACAGATTGCAATGGGCAGCCAGCAACAAGCCAGTCATACCCAAGAGAAGCAGACATAGCAACTGCAGCCTCTGGGTTAGGCAGTAAAATGGGCATCCAGTTATTGCAGTCATGTTTCCACTGCAGGTGGAAGGCCACGCTTAGTTTCCCCCTGGTGAGGCTGGCCAGCAGGGAGGTGACAGAGCCCAGTCACTGTCACTTCCTTCACCGAGCACACCTTCTCCTCCCACCTCCCCAGAATGGCCAGAGTGTCCCTGCTGGCTCCTTTGCAAGAGAGGCACCAAGGTTCTATGAGGCTGCCCTGGGAGACCTTATGGAGGGCTTCGATTGCAGAAATTCCTTGCCAGTCCAGCCTCAGAGCCTGCCTCCAGAGCCTGGTGCCTCACCTGGAAGCCCAGCCCACCCTCAGCCCCTGTGATCCCCATTCCTAGGCCAAGAACTGGGTAGCGTGTCATAATAGGAAAACACTGCAAGAGATGGGACCTTTCCCTTGCCCCCCGCATGCTCCCAGACTTGAGGCATCTGTCTTCCTCCAGCATCAGGCAGAAGCCCTCACCTAGCAAATCCACGAACCTCACCCATGGGAGCAGCCAGTTCCTTGGGGAAGGTTATCACAGCTACCAAGCAAACGGCATGGGCCCAGGTCTGTGAAGGAGAAAGGGGGGAGATTGTTGCGTGGTGTTACCTGTTGTGTGCAGGCAGTTTTGCTGGACACACCATGGCCTCATCTTTCTCATCTACCCTGAGAGCTTTGCTTAGGCTCATACTCACCTAGAGTCTCAGAGTTTCAGAACTGGAAGGAACCTGCAGATTGCTTTAGTCCCTTTTTTTCTGTGCCCTGGCAGAGCCATGGGACTTTGTGGAAGTGCCTTAGGGCTGGTAGGTGAGCGACAGAGCAACTCTACTTCAAGCATTTATTAGAATTAAATTTTAATTATAAAAGTAATATATGAATATAGTTTTCATTGCCTCCTGTGTCCTATTTCCTCTTTAATTATTTTTGTTAGAGTAGGTCCTCCAGTCATATTTTCACAGACTGTCTGTAGATGGCAAATTTTCTGAGACCCTGGATTTTTTTAAATGTTTTTATTTTCTTCTCATTTGGTTGAGTATAGAATTCTGGGTTGAAAGTCATTTGCCCTTGATGATTTGAAGATGATCACCATCATCTTCCAACATCCAGTGTTGCCAACACAAAGTCAGATTCACTCTGATTCTCACTCTATTGGAGGTCGTCTGATTTTTCTCTTTGGCAAATTTGGGGATTTATTTTTCTTTATTCTTGGTGTTTAAAAATTCCTCTGCATTGTTACTAAATGTGGATTCTTATTTTTATTTATTTATTTATTTATTATCATTATTATTATTATTTTGAGACAAAGTCACGCAGTGGTGCGATCTTGGCTCACTGCAACCTCCTTCTCCCAGGTTCAAATGATTCTCCTGCCTCAGCCTCCTGAGTACCTGGGATTACAGACGCACACCACCACACCCAGCTAATTTTTGTATTTTTAGTAGAGACGGGGTTTCACCATGTTGGCCAGGCTGTTCTCAAACGCCTGACCTTGTGATCCACCCGCCTCAGCATCCCAAAGTGCTGGGATTACAGGCCTGAGCCACTGCGCCCGGCCAATGTGAATTATTTTTTAAATGTATTATTTCATTTATCCTTCTTGGTACTCTGTGGACTTTTTTGGGAGGGGTGGGGTTTGGGGGGTGCCTTTTAATCTGGAGACTTCTGTGTTTTTTCAGAAAATTTAAACACTGCATTCCTTCTATCTCTTTATTCTCTCCTCTGCCACTCCAATTAAACCAATGTTGGAACTTCCAATTGTGGCTTCCGTCTCTCTTACTACTTTGTCATTCTGTCTAGGTCTTTTTACCCTCTCATGTTGCTTTCTGGGAGAATTCTGTAGCCTGATCTCTGTATTAATTCTCTCTTCAGGTGGGTCTATTCTGTTATGCAGTCCTTCTGCAGAGTTCTGTATTTCGACAGTTTTCTATTTATAATTTCCAAGATCTCTGACTGGTTCTTTTTCATAACCACTGTTTTTATTTCATAATGGTGTGTCTTTGTTTCATGGCTATGTTATCCTCCCTTTTCTCTGTGAGAACGTATGTCTTACACTCAATGTCCTATTGGATTGTTTTCTTAACTCCATTTCCTTGGATGTAATTCTATAGTTGAATTAGTTGTTTCTCACAGTGTTGCCTTGCCTCAGATGTTTGTGTTTCTCTCTTGTGTGTTTACTTGTGAAATTGGGATCCTGCCTTAGCCTGTTTTCTGCCTCTGTTGGTGCAGACTGTTGGGAGGTAGGCAGTAGCCCCTTCTGAGACATGCAGGGTTCAGGAAAGGGGTGGAAGGAATAAGATGTGCCATCAAGCAGGGCACCTCAGTGGCTCATCTTCCGTGTGTAGGGTGCTCCTGGACCTCACAGAGTTTCCTAGTCATCTGGGGCTCTGCCCTATGTCTTTGGCCCAATAAGCAATTCTTATTTTTCTGAAATTAAGGTACCCATATTTTCTCCTTGGCAGGAGTGAGGGTGGGAGGGGAGGGGAGATGGGCAGGGCTGGACAGCTAGCTTCCTGCAGAATTTCAGCCTGTCTCCCTTCTGGGGCCCAGGGGCCACATCATGCACCTGACTTCCATCACGGCTTTGCAGCAGACTTTTCTCCCTTTGGTTTCTCTTGATGGCTGAGGCCCATGTCTTCAAATTCCCTGTTTTCCCTTTGCCATTTCTATTTTGGATCTAATGCCACTCCCCATCTTATTTTTGAGCATGGCTATTTTAGAACTATCCGTTCTCTCATTTCCATGGATTTGATATAAGAAGGAGACTGTAGCCCAGAAACAATAATGACTGGGGGAAAGACATAGTCTTTGATGGCTGGTACATCAGCATCGCTCTCAGGATCTCCTGTGTGGCCATGCAATTGCTGACTTCATCTCTTGCAGCTGCATTTGTGGTTTTCTCAGAGATTCTCCATCTGGGGCCCCCCTACCGCAGTCCTCTGATGTAGGCCAGCGTCCCCATAGCTGACCACTCATGACCACCCATGCCCTTTGGTCCTCCCCTCTGCTTGGAGCTCACAGCAGACTCCTTTCTGTGAGATCTGCATCTAACCCCCGGGAAACTGTAGTGTGGTCCCCACTGGGCATGGCCATGCAATCTGCTCTAATGCAACCTCCTCCCTGATTCCGTCTTCTGGGGACTACTCCAGCCAGCTTTGGGTCTTTAGTTCTTTCCAGAAGACAGCCAGTCATCATCCCCCATATTTCCAAAAATCCAGGGGATACATTTCAGATCTTGAAGCCCCTTCCCTCGCTTTAGAGTGGGTGAAGTACCCTCTACCTCCGTCACGGGAAGGGGACCACTCCAGTCCACTGGGAGCTCTCCAAGCGAAGTCTTCTATGATCTCTCCCTCGTTAATCTTTAACTTCTCTGGTTTACTCTTGAGGTAGGTGATGAGCTGATGGCTGAAAATTGGGTTTCACAAGCTTTCAGCAGGACCTGCCGAACAGACTGGCCCCTATTGTAATGTATTTGGTTTGGAGACACCAAAAGTCTGAGACAGAAGGAGTCCTATTTTAATATCCTATTACCTAAGAGCCCATAATTGTGCATTGACTTCAGAACATACCCAATGAGATATGCATTAATTGGTCCTTGTTTTTGTTTTTGTTTTTTTCAGGGAGCAAGAGGGCCTAATGGCTCAGTTGGTGAAAAGGTAAAACAAAAAAAAAGAGCTTTCTTCTCCCTCCTTCCCTTTCTTTGAGTTTACTATAATTGGACTGCTGGTCTGGAATATTGAACATATAAATGTCAAGGAACAGAGAGGAACACATCTCAAAGGAATTGCTCAGAGAAGGCAGAACAGCTGGGGATGGTGGGGAGTAAACACCCTTCGATGTTTTCTCCTTCCTCACCCCTCCCTCCAAATGCATTCAGATGAGTGCATCAGATTATCTCCAAGTGAAATGTCAATTAACAAGACAGCTGTTTCTGTACCATTAAGCAGTACCGATCGGAGAATTCATCAACCTAATTAACTTCAAAGAGTGATTTTCTGATTCAGGCATGCGTGTTGTTCCTTCCATGAGTGAACCCAGGGCTGGATAATCAGCCTGCCCTCTTTCCTACAGGGTGACCCTGGCAACAGAGGCTTACCTGGACCCCCGGGGAAAAAGGGACAAGCTGGCCCCCCTGGGGCCATGGGACCCCCAGGGCCTCCTGGACCCCCTGGGCCCCCAGGCCCTGGTTGCACAATGGGACTTGGATTCGAGGTACTTTTCCCCTTTTCTGTGGTTATAAAAATGATGTGTACTAAGGGCTCCTGGAAAGACCAGCTAGCTAAACCCTGGTTTCAGGGCAGAGGCTGTGCAGATTCCCCTGTGAGCTGCCAGCTTCCAACACCACACCTGGCACAAGTAGGTGCTCAGGAACTGGATCTGAAATTCTCATTCTTGCTCGTTCCCCAGGATACCGAAGGCTCTGGAAGCACCCAGCTATTGAGTGAACCTAAACTCTCCAGACCAACGGCTGCAATCGTAGGTCACCTCTGAAACCTTCATTATGAGGGTTGTCACACTGTCACGCTACAGTGAGGAAGCTGTGGGCTGCATCCCGGCTCTGCCACTCTCAATAACTCACCTTCTCTATGCCTCCAGTCCCCAGCTGTGCAATAGGGAAATGAGATGCTCTTTACAGCTTGTGTCTTTGAGGAGCAGCGTAGAAGTTTTGCAGAAAACATGATGTGGAAAGAGAACGTGAAAATCATTTTTATCTCTCTTCATCTATTTCTCTCTCTCCCTCTCCCACTTCAGTCTCTTACCACTAAGCATCTCGACTTATTCCTCCCTCCGTTTGCGCCATTCAATGCACACACTTTGCCCCAGGTCAAAGCCCTGTGCTCCTGACAGGTGCCCCTCCCTGCTGCCTCCAGCCCCTGGCAGGTGTTGTCCATCTCCTACCATGATGTGATGCGGGCTCTCAGGAGGACCAATCCCCTGGATTTCATTCTCTTTGTTAAATGGGACCCAGAGCTGAGCCTTTTAGTCTAGGAGGGAGCAGCACGGCCCCTCCCATGACTGAATGAGCAGACCTCCCTCATTCCCCAGAGGCAAAGGGCCCTAAGATTCAGGGTCAAGAGGACCCTCACCCAGTGCTGGGAGAGGGCCTCTGATTCACTCTGTGGGGTGTTGCTTCCTTCTGACTCCAGAAGGGGTATTTTTCACTTATCCTTGGTTCCCATTGCCTGAGACAAAATAAGCATAAAAACTTAGGAGGAGATAGCAAGATGAGAGGCTAGATGGAGGTGAGCAAAGTGACTAGAAGAATATTTATGTTTGTTTATTTTTCCAGGGTCCCAAAGGAGAGAAAGGAGACCAGGGACCCAAGGTGAGATTACAGAGATCACAGAGGTGGGGGCGGGAAGGCTTTCCCGCCTGGTTCTAGGAGCATCATCCCTGTACAGTGAATTTTTTCTCACTTCTCGCTGCTTTGACCAGGGAGAAAGGGGGACGGATGGAGCCAGTATTGTGGGACCCCCTGGGCCAAGAGGGCCACCTGGGCGCATCGAGGTCTTGTCTAGTGTGAGTATCATCCAGGTCAGAGCTTGTCTACATATTTTCCAACTTTGCCAAAGGGAAGAGAAGGTTGTCCATGACTTCAGAGCTGCTGGCTATGCAGGGGGCATGTAACCAGTGCCTGGTGTTAGAACTTCCACCTGCCAGCACCTGTCTGTTCCTCCCCCAGTTCCGCTGTTCTCTCACATGGTGCTTCCAGATTTGTCTCTTCTGATTAGCATTTGGGGTCATTTGAAAAAACAGGCTAGGAGTATTAGACATGTTGGGGTCTTGAAAAAGCCCCAGATAAGCAGTGCACGCCTTCCCCAGCCAAGTGCAGAGCACATTGAGAAATAAAGCCAAAGATGAGGAGGTAGGCCCAGATACCACCTTGATTACTGATGGAGGTTAGGTGGAGGGACTTCACCCAGTGGGAGAGCCACATGTTCCCGCCAATCAGACAGACTTATCCATGGGTTGATGGATGTGCCTCCCAGAGGCAAGGAGATCTGAAGGAAAGAAGTGTGACTGAGCTGGGCATGCCCCTTGATGCTTCCCAAACTGCCCATCAGGAAGGTCCCTCCACCTCACCACGGAGAGGGTACAGAAGCCAAGAGAAGCCAAGGATTACATCTTTCATGTCACAGGAAACATCTTTGTGTGCTACCTTTAGATGGCTCTTTGATAGTCTGTTAAAACTAAAGCTAAAAATACCCATTCTCCAAAATCCCACATGGGAAGATGTCCACACAAATGGAGGAAAGCATCTTCTTCCCAACTCTCCTCAACAAGGAAGGCAGTAACTTCATCCTTCAAACCCCCGTCATGGTACAGCAATGGCCTATTTACATGTCTGACTCCTCCACCTGCCCTCTAGGGTTTTTTTTCTTCTCTGTATCCCCACCACTGGCCTCATAGTGCTGGTTTAATCAGTGTTTGCTGGATGAAATGTTGGGTGTCATTGAATTATCTATTCCTATTTAAATACTCTGGCATAAGCACTCATGAGCATGCACTCTGCATCGGGTCCATGCTAGGCTCTGTGGGTGTAAAGATAAGTAAGGCCAGGCGCAGTGGCTCACACCTGTAATCTCAGCACTTTGAGAGACTGAGGCAGGAGGACTGCTTGAGCCCAAGAGCTCGAGACCAGCCTGGGCAACATAGCAAGACCCTGTCTCTGATATTAAAAAAGTTTCTAATTAAAAAAATTAAAAATACAGATAAGTAAGACAGAGTTCCTACCTTCAAGGAGCCTCCAGTGAAGTCAGGAGAAAGGCTGTAACAGAGCTGTAACTGAGAGGCAAAGGAACATAAAGACGGGAACAAGGGAGAAAAGACTGTTTGGGATATGAGGAATCAAGGAAGACTTCCCGGAGGAAGTATCTTTGAGCAGGGACTGGAAAGCTAAGAAGGAATTTACCAGGTAGGCATGGAGGATTGAACTTCCAAAGTTCTAGTGGCAGGGACGCCCTGAGCCAAAGCAGAGAGTAGGACAATGTGGTGTGTGCTCCAGGCCCAGGGAGCTGACTGGCAGGGGATAGTGTGTATGGTTGTGTGTGGAGAATGATGGAAATTGGAGAGAAGGCTGGAATGTGGGCTGGGACCAGATCGTGTCCTTTTGATATTAAGACATCACATCATGAAAAATCCTGGCCCTTCAGAGAGAAATAACATCATGCTGGTAGACCACAGAAAGACAAGCCCCAAATAACTGGAAAAAGGATGACTAAAGTTAGAAGAAAAAAAAAACATGATTTTTAAAAATCAAATATGTGTTAAGTGTGCGGGGAAAAAGGTAATCTCGTGTACTTCTGGTGGAAGTGTAAATTGGCCCCTTTGGATGGCTCTTTGGCAGTCTTTTAAAGCTAAAAATATCCATATTCCAAAATTCCACATGGAAAGATCTCCACACAATATGGCCGAGTGAAAAAAGCAAGTTGAGGAGTAATAGAGCCTGATGCCATTTATGTAAAATAACCACATGGACAAACACACACACCCCAACACTGTGTTTTCTGTGGGTGCATGTAATATGTATATGTTTAAATTCTAAAAAGAGAAGACATTCGGATATTGTGTGATGTAAAAATTAAGTAAAGGAAGAAAGTGCGAAGGCGGCTGGGAGCTGTTTTATAGGAAGGGGGCGGGAGAGCTGTGTTTGGCAGTGGGCTGAGGGCGTTCTCAGTGTCTGCGGTATTCTGCTATGCTGGGTGACTTTAATTAAAGCTTTGTTGCCAGGAACAAGGCAGAGCACATGCCATCCTTTGTCCTCATTGTCTGATTTTTCTCTTTTCAGTCCTTGATCAATATCACCCATGGATTCATGAATTTCTCGGACATTCCTGAGCTGGTGGGGCCTCCGGTTGGTATCTACAGCTGCCTCAGAATGTGGCTTTTCCCCAGACGCCCCTGTTGAAACAAAGTCGGGTTGCTCTGGAATCCCTTTAGCTCCTGAAGCACAGAGCTAGGATATATCAAATAGAATGGAAAGAAAGCTTTGCACTTTTTGAAAAGTTGCTTTCACATTAATTTGATCGTGTGGAAAGTTGTGTCCAAAGCAGTGGAAGCTTCCAGTCCTGTGCACCAGAAATATGTGTCCTGGAAATCAGAGAATGCCAAGTAACAAACAAATAATGTCTGTTGCACACGTTTGGCCTGCTTTTATTTACATTATCTTATTTCACAGAATAGGAGGAGCCTGGAGACATCTTTCCTTGTGCTCAAGGGAAACTGGAGCGTGAGGAGGAAATGGACTCATTCTAGTCTTTATAGCCCCATTTTAGAAATCTGGAAATTATCTATGTGTTAATTTCCAGATCTCTAAAATGGGGCTATAATGTGTGTAAGAAACATACATTATTTTTGGCCAGACGTGGTGGCTCACGCCTGTAATCCCAGCACTTTGGGAGGCTGAGGCAGGCAGATCACGAGATCAGGAGTTTGAGACCAGCCTGGCCAACATGTTGAAACCCTGTCTCTACTAAAAATACAACAATTAGCTGGGCGTGGTGGCGTGTGCCTATAATCCTAGCTACTCGGGAGGCTGGGGCACGAGAATCACTTGAACCTGGCAGGCGGGAGTTGCAGTGAGCCAATATTGCACCACGGCACCCCAGCCTGGGTGACAGCGAGACTCTGTCTCAAAACAAACAAACAAAAAACCCGAAATATGCATTATTTCTGCATGTTGGCAGAGTTGACTCATGGCACAATGGCCCTTAGACGAAGGAAGCTTCCTCCTACAGCCTGTAGAATAAATCCTCATTGCATCTCCCAGCATCTGCTGGTCAGCAGCAGGGAAAGGAAGGAGCTCTGGCTTTGGGAGCCTTGGGGTTCCAGCCCCATCTTCTCCACACACCACTCTAAGCTCCTGATTCTCTTCTCTGATGACACTTCACCAGCCTTTGAGGCAACTTGTAAGAAATGAGGGATGTGAAACTGCTTAGCACACTGTGACGCTCTGTGCAAGTCATTGTGGAGACAGGTTTATACCTTCACAGCTGTGCAATGCAGATGTCCCAGCCTCTCCTGCAGATCCCCGTGAGGTTGCCCTGAAGCCCATTCATCCAGGGGAAAATCTAGTGCTGCCCCAAGATTCCTGCAAATATCTGCAGACTCTTCTGGCACCAGGTTTCTCCCCTGCTGAGTGACCTCTCATTGTGAGCTATCTTCGTGTCTCCTCTGTACTGCATCCATTTGATTTCCATGAAAACAAATAATCCAAAATACCTCAATAATGAAACCCTAGAGCAAACCAGATAACAAGTGAAAGTTTCTTCCCAAGAGGTCTTTGTTTTCCCCAAGCTATTGGAGGTTTCGGGTATTAGGTGGGTGGATACTGAAATAAAACACAGACAGACTAAAACCAGAGATTGGGCATCCCTGTCCTCACAGTCCCTGGGCCTTGTCTGCCTGCTTTACCATGCCTCCACCCCTTCTCTCTTTTCCTTGCTTTCTTTCCAGTCGCTGTCCTCCCCTTGGCAAATCCAGACCCTCACAGGGCCCCTTCATCCCTAATGCTGTGTCAATCTGTCTTCCCAGCTGTGGGAGCATGCTGAGGCCTTTGGAAGGGGCTGGGAGGGAGGGGGTCCTGCTGACTCTGGAAATGCTGCTCCTAATCCAGCGTGCTCTGTCTTTGGCATGTCACAGGGGCCGGACGGGTTGCCTGGGCTGCCAGGATTTCCGGTAAGTACAACCCTCGCCCTCTTCTATCTGTGCCCCGTGGCAGCGATCATTCTGTTCCTTCCACGTGGAATGACATTTCCTCCATATCTGCATGACTGAGCTCCAGTGGCATCTTGTTCGTTAACTTTTTCTTGGTGCTCCCACCTGGAAGTGTCCCCTTCTTTAAGTCCCATAAGGCTTTATTGTCACCACTCCTGTGGTTCTTTTCTGCCTTAAATAACAGTTATTTGTGCCCTTGCCTTTTTTTTTCTTGACCATCCTGTGAACAACTTTTGGAGGGTTGGGTTTTACTTATCTCTCTCTATCCAGGACCAATCGAAACCTGAAACAGCAGTTGGCTTGCTATGAATGAAAGTGGACGAGTCAAGTATTTCAAGTAGATAAATCCCTAAAGAGAGAGGATGATGGCGATGGAGGGGGTGCAAAGGAGGGAACCATGGACTAGACATCTAATAAATAATCATCTGTGTGCACCACTATGGGGCTTTCACCATGGAAGGTGAAAACATGCTTCTGTGTGGAAAGAGATTAGTTTTGTCTAAAAGTTTGAGCCTGTCTAAAAGTAAGGCGTGGCTTCAGTGTGGGACCTGGGTGATTTCTCCAAAGCACTGCAGCTCTGAAAGGCCTAATGCCAATGCGTGACATGCACTGCTTCTGGATGAATGAAGGAAATGTAATAGAAATTTGTTGTTGACGGTGGAATGATCAGTGGCCTCCTTTTCTATTTCTTTATAATTTTCTGAATGTTTTATTTATTTACTTACTTATTTATTTATTTTGAGATGGGTCCTCACTCTGGTCATCCAGGCTGGAGTGCAGTGGCTCACTGCAACCTCTGCCCCCCAAGCTCAAGTGATCCTCCCACCTCAGCCTCCCAAGCAGCTGGGACTACAGTCATGTGCCACCATGCCTGGCTAATTTTTTGTATTTTTGATAGACGTGGGGATTTACCATGTTGCCCAGGCTGGTCTGAAACTCCTGAGCTCAAACAATCCATCTGCCTCAGCCTCCCAAAGTGCTGGGATTACAAGCATGAGCCACTAAGCCTGGCTGATTTTCTGAACTTTTTACATTTTCTAAAGGCACGTATCATATGATAACACTAAAAATACTGCTAACTAGACATTAAAAAACAAAAGAGAGAATGGCGACCATGGCCATGACTGTGACCATGACTCTTGGTTAGCAGAAGAAAAGGCCAAACCCCTGAGCTCCAGCCCTGGCTTGGCTGCTCCAAGACCTGGGGCACGTTTCAGAGCACATTCTCCTCTAAATGAGTGGTCCTGTGTTCCTGAGGGAGTCCAGGACCTCCACTGCAGGGAGTAGGGAGGGGGCCAAATAGGCATATACCAGGCCACTGACCTGCAATAAGGGAAGCTTCCCTGAACATATTTGTATATATTAGGCTTTCATTTAAGACTTTATTTGGCGAAAAAAAAAGGAAAGAAAGGAGTTTCACTGCTAAACAATAATAACAAAGAGTTGAAAGCCACTGCTGTAATGGGTAATTCACTCTTTCATCCAGACAAGACAGGAACTTGTGAAAAGTTAAAATAGCAAGAAAGTGTTGAAATGCCTTTTTGAGGCAAATGTGGCTGTGTGAGTCATTGTCACAGGCATTCAGTGTCTGTTGGAGTTGAGAAGAGGTTGCCTCTGGCAGCGTGTGTGGATTTGGCTCTGCAGAGGGGTGGGTGGGCATTCCTATGGGGGGATGGCATGAGTGCTGGTGCAGAGGCAATGGGGGAGTGCAGAGAGGCTGCAGGAAAGGAGTCAACCTGATGGTGTGGGAGATGAGATATTGATGCCTGGCTGGGATGGGCTGGGGTGCCAGGCTAAGGTACCTGTGTCCCATCTCATAGGTAGTGGGGATCCAGAGAAGGGGTGGGAGTCGTGGAAGGGAATAGTGGAGGAGGCGGGCTGCAAGGTGGCCTGGAGGAGCCGGGGGCAAGCAGAGGCAGCAAGCCCAGATGATGGACTGGGTCAGTAGTACCCAGTTGGAGGAAACCAATGTTTAAAGAAGTGTGAAGCCTCAACACTCAGTGCTATCTTCTTTCTACCAGACCACAATTTCTGGACCACTTAAGGTTAAGAAAATGTCATAGATAATCCTGACTTCCACCTGCCTGGGGGATGGCAGTGTCTATTCTACTGTTTGGAAAAAATATATATATTTCTGATTGATTTATGCATTTTAATCTTAACAAACAACCAAATACTATATAACAATTCCTTCCAGGGCCCTAGAGGACCAAAAGGTGACACTGGTTTGCCTGGCTTTCCAGGACTAAAAGGAGAACAGGTAAGAGGGGCCCATGTATCTGGCTTTGGAATTTGCTAAATATTTCAGATTGGCTGAAAGTAGCTATTAACTTTTCTCTTCTTTGAGATAAAATTCACATACCAAAAAATTCACCCCTTTAAATTATACAATTCAGTGATTTTTGGCGGGCTCATAAGGTTGTACAACCTCCTGAACTACTCGGTAATTCTAGAACATTTTCATCATGCCAGAAAGAAACCCCATACTTATTAGCAGTCACTGTCCCACTGTTAACGGTTTTAATCTCCAGGTTCTCTATGAGACGAGAAGGTACGAAGTGGGTAGTGAAATTGATTTTTATCATAATTTGGAAAGAGAACTCAACTCAACACTCCTTTGTTCTCACACACACTGTGCTTTGTCTAATCACCTGCTGGGCATCCCATTAGAACATGCACTGCCTGAGGGCAGGCATCCTGCCAGCTTCTTTTTCATAGCTCCAATACTAATATGGGGCCTGGTATACAAATGGTACTGAATACACTTGTGGGCAGAAGCATGTATAATTAATGAATAGAACAAATGTTAATATTTATAAGTTATAAGTTGAGCATTCTGCAGTTGAACAACAGTCTTGCTCCAGAATCTCTGGAATAAATATTTAGCACACAGAAAACTTCCTGAGAACTCCCAGGGTACCAAACCTATTGTTGTGCTTGTATTCTTTTGTGGTTGCCTCTTAGAATTAACTTTCCAGTTGGTTTTTATAGATAAGGGGGAGAGTGACGTCCATAAACAGATTAATGTATTCACCCGTCCATGTATACACTCATCCATCTTTCATCCACTGACCCCTGCCGTGTGCCAGGCAGTTTCCTGTGCTAGGCACTAGGGATATAGAAATAAGATGAGGAAGAGCTATGCAAAGAGCTAACAGAGCACATGTTTACAGCTGGAATGGAGCTCTGTGCAAAGCCAGTGGGAGCACTGTGCAACCCCCTGAGCCTGCCATGGGGAGTCAAGGAGGGTGGGTGTGCTTTCCGGGAGGGGGGAACTTAAGCTCCTCTCGTTCTTCTCTACCCCCACCATTCTATAATGATCTCCAAGGAGGAGAGGGCCTCCAATATCTAGTGGGCCACTGCTCCAGGGCATGGAGGGCTCGGTATGCTGGGTGAAGGTTTGGCATCACATGGGAATGTGTCTTGGGATGCTTTTGCTGCCACAGGCCTGTGGAGATGGACCAGGGCTGGCCAGCTCAGGATTGGGAGGAGGCCCAGTGAAGCAAGAGCACCTCTTGCTTTAAACACTCTGTTTCCTATGTGGTGAGGTCAGATGGATCTGGAGGGACGGATGTGACATCCGCGCCCTAACCTCCTGCCACCTTGAATGACTGGCACAGGCAGCCAGGCGGCTCTGCTCCGGCCATTGCAGCAAACACGCTTTCTCTCACTCTGCCTCTAATGCTTTTGTGCTTGCTTCTTCTCCCTGCTGGCGTGCTCAGGACTACCTTTCCTCACCAGCGGAGTGGTAAGATCTAAATACCAGGTGTGGGCTTAGGGGGATGGAAGAAAGAGGCTGCTCTGCTTGCTTTGATGCCACTGTCCTAGCTACTCCCAGCCCCATTAAAAGGAGACTTCTGTGTGGCTCAGCCCTGCTCCCCAGGGGCCAGCATTGAAGTTTAGGGCCAAAGCCTCAGAGTCAGATAGAAGGTTTCTGCATCTGGCCTTGTTCTCTGGACAAGTATCTTCTCAGCAGCCTCTAGCGTAGTAGATGGCTCTGCTGAGGACAGGATTGGGGGCAGGATCCTGTGTTCTTGCCACCAGTCTACCCATCACCCATTTCCCAATATCTGAGATAGCTTTGCCTAACTAAGTGTTTGCACAGGAGCTTAGAGTTTGGATGCAATGTTACATGTGGAGACACAAGGCCTCCATGTTGACAGAGGCCTCTAGTTTTTATACCTTCATCTCTTTCCTAATTTCAAGTGTTTTAACAAGAATAAGTATTCTTGGTGGGAACAGATCTCAGGTTGAGTTGCTAGGAAAGCAAGCTATCAAATACTTTGGGAGCCAGAGGTTCCTTGAGGGCACCATGTGGCAGGAGATAGACAGGACCACACTGAGGCTGGATCCTGGAGGGTTGAGAGTAAGGATGCAAATCTGTTATCAGTGGGAGCCCTGAAGGGACATGGAAGACAGGACTGTCCTGTGCCTTAGGACAGTAACTCTGATGGTACATAGAGGGAATGGCTGAGAGAACATGCATTCATTTAGGAGACTGTTGCAATACTCTAGCAAGAGGTAATTTTGAAGCAGTGGGGTTTCAAGTAGGATGAAGGCAAGATAAATAAATCATGGCTGTAGGACTGAGAGGACTCTGTACAAGGTGGCAAGGAGGAGTATCTGTACAAAGCTCTCTGGACAAGGTGGCAAGGAGGAGTCCTGACTTCATCAAGATGTTTTCTGAATTACAGGGCGAGAAGGGAGAGCCAGGTGCCATCCTGACAGGGGACATTCCTCTGGAAAGGCTGATGGGGAAAAAGGTAATTATGTCACCAGACCCTGCAGGCACATATCTGCCCCAGCTTCCCATCTTTGTTTCTGTTCCAAACAGTGACAAATACATCTCTTCCTGTTTTAGGGTGAACCTGGAATGCACGGAGCCCCAGGACCAATGGTAAGCCAGAGCATCTCTCAGCTGGATCTGGACTGGGATTTGATGCATTTTTCATATTTTGATTTGGTTAGATTTAGTCGTCCCAGTTATGAAAATGCAAAGATGTGGCAAAGTGTGCATATACTAGGGTAAGGCTAACTACAATTAAATAAACTTTTCAGTGATTTAACACAACAGCAGCTTATTTCTCGCTCTTGCAAAGTCCACTGTGGTTGTTCTCAGCTTGGCATCTCTCCTCCAAGAAGTGACTCAGGGACCCAGGATGCTTCCATTCTGTGACTCGGCAAATCTTGTGGATTCAAGGTCACACAGGAGCTGGCAGGCTGAAGTTGGGGAGGGGGAAGAGATTGTGGAAGATAATAAACATCACTTCTGGCACATTCCATAAGCCAAAACTCAGAGGCCTGTGGCCTCAGAGTGTAGTTTAGCTGTGTGTCCAGGAAGGAGAGGTGCACTTGCAGTTATACCACAGAACTTGCCAGCTGAAGATGACCAATTTCCCAGGAAACCCTCAAGGGAACCCCACAAAACCTCCCTGGGATTTTTGATTTTGGTTGTGAATATGCCACTCATTTGCTGTGAGACCTTGTGCAAGCCCTCCTCTCTCTCTGGGCTCCTGTTTTCCCATCTGCACATTGAAGGGATTGAATTAGTACTAAATGGTATTAGGGCCCTTCTGGCCTTATGGCTCTGGGAATCCATAACCCATCTGGGCTTCTGAGCAGCTCTCCCTGTTTCTCCAAAGGTGAACCCTAAACTTCCTTCCCTGTGTAGAACATTCTCTCTGGGTCAGACTGTATTGATGCTTCACATAGGCCATCTCATTTCATCTTCACAACCCCAGGAAGTGACTCTCAGAATCCCCATTTTATAGAGGAGGAAACTCAGGCTCAAAGAGGTTGAGTAATCTGCCCATGTGACACAGCTTGTAAGTGGCAGAGTGGGGATTTGAGGCCAGCCTGTCAGGCTCTGGGTCCAGTCTCTTCTCAAATGAACCTCACTGCCTCTAATGAATATTTGAAACACTGAACATTTGAAACATTTTGGGCTGCAGAATTGTCTACAGGTTTATTTGGTTGAAGCTGGATCTCAGTTGTGGGGAGAAAGGACCTCACATTTCTGTAACAGATTTGTATCCTTGAAGAATGGCCTGTAACTTTTGAGGTGAATTCTTCAAAAGACCTTCTGAGGCCTTTGGTTCCCGAAGTCAGGAAGAGTGGGCACCGAAAGTCAATTAGCTAAGACAGACTGATAGATTCTTGTGTTAACTACTGGTTAACCACCTACTAACCTCCAATACTGTGGAAAATACAATAGTTAGTGGTGGGGACCAGCAGGCTGCTGCAGATGCCATGGCAGTGGTTCCTACTGAAGTCCAGCTTGGGCACAGCTTGCCAAATATAGGCAGTAAGTGGCACCTTCTTCTAATTTGCATGAAGGTGCTGTATGGGCTAGCTGTGGCCTTAGTGACCAGTGTAGCTTATAACTCCTCAAATTCACTGGTGTCCTCTTACACAAAGTGTAGACCATGCACCAGCATCACTGACATCACTTGGGAACTTCTTAGAACTGTAGAACCTCAGGCCCCACCCAAGACATACTGGATCTGCATTTTTAACAAGATCCAGGTGATTCTTAATGTACATTGATGTTTGGGAAGTGTATTAGTCCATTCTCACGCTGCTATGAAGAAATACCGAGACTGGATAATTTATAAAGAAAAGAGGTTTAATTGACTCATAGTACCACATGCCTAGGAGTCCTCAGGAAACTTACAATCATGGTGGGAGGCATCTCTTCACAGGGCAGCAGGAGAGAGAATGAGTGCCAGCAGGGGAAACACTAGACACCTATAAAACCATCAGATCTAAGGAGAACTCATTCACTGTCATGAGAACAGCAGGGTTTAACTGCCTCCATGATTCAATGACCTCCCACCAGGTCCCTCCCATGACATGCGGGGGTTATGGAATTACAATTCAAGATGAGATTTGGGTGGGCACACAAAGGCAAACCATATCAGGAAGTGTTGCACTAGAACATACCAACCAAGTGGCCTGTGCCCTGTCAACCGCATCTGGCTTTGCTTTTCTTTCCCTAAGAGTAATACAGACTAGGTACTTTACCTACTGACCCTGTTTCAACTCAGTTTTTATTTGCCATTTTTCAGATCATGGTTATGTATGTTAATGGTAGGAGGAAAAGGAACTTGGAGTGCGCCAGACTTAAACCAGTCATTCCTCTGGGAGACACAGCAGACCCAGCTGCAGGGTTGGAAAGGCGCAGACTGAGGGTAGAATGTGTTCTAGGAAGAGGTACATCATCAATGGTGTTGTCAACCAAGTGGTTTGCATCCCAGACACTAGAAGGCAGGAGGGTTCCTGAAGATTGCAACAGAACAGTGGCTCTAGAGGCCTGTGGTCCTGGAAAGCCAGCACTGAAATAGGGCCCATGGTCAGGAACTCAGCTGGAGGACCGGGATGTCAGACCAAGACTCTGGTTCCTAGGGGCAAGTTAGAGCAAGGAAGGAACCAAATCCTAGAGCGGGTTATCAGGCCAGGCTGGCCTGGTGGGCGAGGCAAGGTTGCATTATTCAGAATGCGGGATGCGGTAAGCCCTGGGACATAAGACCTAGGGCAGAGATTCATGTTCTGGGCTGGCCTAGCGCCTGGCTACCGGGGAGTTGAGGCCCTGAGCTACTGACCTCTTGCTCCTTAGTTAGCCCTGACTGCAAGAGGATGGGTCCAGAGTCTGGGGTGGGCTGGAGCCTGCAGGAAAGCAGGCGATGGAGTGGGTTGAGCAGGTGCTTCTAGCCGAGAACGGAGAGGCTGGCGACAAAGAGGCTGCGGGAGGGGGCTTCGACCTGGCTCCCTGCCCTTCTTTCTCCTGTCGGTGGATCATCATCACCACTGTCTGCAAAAGCAGGCTTGCACCCCTCATTTCCCTGAACCCAGACTTTCCGTTCTTTTCTAATCTGGCATTTGTTTTGCCTCTAGGGGCCCAAAGGACCACCAGGACATAAAGGAGAATTTGGTCTCCCCGGACGACCTGTAGGTATCAGCGTTCATTGGACAGGCTGGAGGGGGAGGACACATGGGCCAGGCTGGTCTGCGGGCGGAGGGTTTACTGAGGTGTCTGCTGTGGGTTCCAGGGTCGCCCAGGACTGAATGGCCTCAAGGGTGCCAAAGGAGATCCAGGGGTCATTATGCAGGTGAGTCATCCTGAGGATAGAGCCGGAGGTTGGTGTCCAGAGAGGGTGAGAGAGTGTGGGGTCCACAGAGCAGGGCCTGTGGACTGAATATTCAGGAATGTTGTTCTTATTCCTTCACTGCCACTGCCAAAGGTCCTCCCACCCAGTCCTGTCCTTCAGCTCCCTCTCAGGAGGGTCCTGCCACCTAAAACACCTCAGTGGAGAGTAGACTTCCTTATGTAGGACTCAGAGGGAGTAGGGGAGAAAGGGATCTGGTCATGCTCAGAAAATGTGGTTCCAAACCCCAGGGCCTCTAATTCTACAGTAATGTCACCTCTCCCCTCCTTTACACAGTCCCAGGGTTCACTCACGTCACTAGGGGCTCAGCGAGTGCTGGAAGTCAGTATCAAAGGCAGATCAGCTACTTCAGTGGGGCCTCCCAGGTTAGCAAACACTGGGCAGCAGCAGGGACCCTGGTCTAGGAGAAAAAAGCCAATGTTTATTCAGCAGCTGCTATGTACCAGACACTGTGCAAAGTGATTTTAAGGAGAGTTTCTCATTTAGTCTTGCTGGTAACCATTGCATGAGACACTATGCAGGGGTCTTGTTTTACATAAGAGGATACTGGGGCCTATAGAAGTCAAGGCACCCAGCCAAAGTGACCCAGCTAATAATCCCCAAACTGAGATGTAAACACAGCTCTAAGTCTATTGCTGCTTCGGTTTGTGCTACACTGCTTCTGCTTTGTATGCCCAGAAATCCAGAAATACTATTTTCCTGAAGCATTAGGGGTTGACTCTCACTCACCAAGCCAACTGAAACTGGAAGGTAAACCAGATACTGATGCCTTCATTTAGAGTCATCAATACACCTTCCACATGGGCTAAACTCTTCATGCCTGCCCTCAGAGCCGCACCTCTCCTGCTGCAAGCTCCTGCGTCTAGGCTTAGAGGAGAAACTGTTGCAGGGTATTAAAGCCAAGCTGGCCTCACTTTGAAAAAACTATCTAACAAGAGTTTTGCATTTATGCTTGCATTTCTGAGACACATTCCCTCTGGCAATATGTCACATGAGGGACCCGCACAGTCCATTCCCACTCCTATACTGGGAATGCACTGATAGGGAGGCCTTAGGCTCAGTATCAACTGGGAGTCAGAATCTGAGTTGCAATCTCGTTCTGCTGTAAGCTGCTGTGTGGTCTTGAGCAGGTCACCTCCCGTCTCTGAGGCTCATTAGCTGCATGTGTTAACCAGAGACAATACTTGTTTCTCTGTCATCCTCCCTATGGTTTGTTGTGAAGATACAGGGAGGACAGGGACATAGAAGTGCTCTGTGGCTCCCTGGGCAACCTGAGAGAGAAGTTGGTTGGCTTCAGTGGATCCTCCTTTTCTTCCTCTGGAGGAAATGTCCTGCAGCTGCCCCTGCACTCACAACAACCTGAACTAATGGAATGGCCTTTTTTTCTTCCTTCAGGGCCCACCTGGCTTACCTGGCCCTCCAGGCCCCCCTGGGCCACCTGGAGCTGTGATTAACATCAAAGGAGTAAGTTGGCATGGGGTGGGAAGACCTTCCTGATTGGTCTAAGCTGGAGTCAGGTGTCCTGGTGACCTCACCTCTCTCGTTCTCGTTACCCACAGGCCATTTTCCCAATACCCATCCGACCACACTGCAAAATGCCAGTAAGTAGCAATCACCGCCTTAAAGAGCAGGCTTTGCAATACATAGCAACTCAGAGAAAAAATCAGTCTTTGTCTTGGGCCCTTTCTATCCTCAAATGTCCTCTTGAATGTCTTCTGTCCCCTAAGTGTAGACCCTCAAGTGACTAGAAGCTTTTAGATAACAGATTGTGGCAGTGAAACATACTGGATCTTCTAAGGGTGCACACACGGTAAGGTGCTTCTTTTCATACCATCTAAAAAGCAGTGTCTTTTGTTATGGCGATCATATTAGCTTCATGCGTGGAGTAGTATAAAATTGGGAAAAATAGACCCCTTAGAAAACATAGATGAGAAAACAAGCCATGCCAACCCATGGTCTTTGCATTGGGAACTTTGGGCTAAAATCTGTAACTAACTATATTGCCCTTTCCCAATGATCACGTCACTGCACAGCGCACAACACTGACAGGCAGGGCTTCTCTCTCCCACTTTATAATAAGGAAACGAACTGTGACTCAGAGAAGCTCACTGGCTTGTCCAAGGTCACAGGACTTGACTGAGCTGGGACTGTAACTCAAGTCTCCTAACCACCAGGCAGCAGGGGCAGACACTGGGATTCTGAGGAGTCAGGCACTTGCCTGGCCCCCCAACTATTGAGCCGCTCTGTCCCTGATGTTTTACCCATAGGAAGAGAGTCAGATTTCTGTGAGAAAACCCAGAGGGGAGGGTGGGCCTTGTGCACAGGCATTAGTCACAGAACCATACATAATCATTCTCTCATTCATTCAACAAATATTTATTGAGCACTTATGCAGTACCAAGTACTACCCCAGGTAGGCCCTGGGGACACAAGGGTGAACTAGACGGGTGTGGCCTCCGCTCTCAGGAGCTTGCAAATTACAATTTAGAAATATTCTTTGACGTGAGTTCATAATTGATCCCTGTTGGAGGTGATGCTAAGACTTGGGTCAGAGGCTACAAAATGACACAGTTTGGCTGCATATTTGCCCAGACATCTGGCTAAGTCTACACACTGAAGCATCCAAGTCTGCAGCACAGGGCCTGGGAACTCTGGCCTAGAGGGCAGGACCTACCTATGTCAGGTGACTAAGGGGCTCCAGGCTCTACATGGAGACAACAGCAACCCAGTATGTGTTTATATCCATGGCCTGAAGAGAAACATAAAATATCAGTGCTGGAGTGACCTTCCTGGGCAGTCGCTGCATCCCACCTCCTTATCACACAGGAGAGACCACAGCCCAGAGAAGCAAAGGGCTGGCTCCAGGTCACACAGTGAGTTAGTGCCGAAGCCCCTCCCAACTAACATGATTTCAGGCCTCAAATGAGCCAGCCACAGAACAGCACTTGACAAATTTTAGAGTGCTATAAAAATACTACTGCAATGATCATGACCTGCTCCAGGAACTCTTGCAGTAACCATGGTCTTTGGGGGTCGTGGGATACCTAAAAGAAGGAAAAGATAGGCTCAAAGCATTTTTAGTAAGATTGTTTACTTCATATTGCCTGGCTAGATACTGTAGGAGCTGGGTCATGGACATTTCTTGTCCAACTCTCAAAATAGGCATTTTGAGACAGAAATGCTTCCTCTTACAGTCAGCATTTCATGAACCCCTTATAGTTTCAGCTCCTTCCAACACCCGAATCATTTACAGCTCATGTCTGTAGTGGAGAAACTTTATCAGCATAGCCTGTAAGATAACAGCTTGAAGCTGCAAACTTCATCCTTAACTTATAAATGTTTTTAATGGAATATTTCCTCCCCACTCCCATCTTTTCTTGGTGGCCCCTGAGCAGCTTGTGACCCTCCACCCTAAGCATAGAAGGATTTTGGCACCAGACGGATGACTTTGATTCCACACATCAGCTGGGAAGAAGCCAGGTTACAAGTGGCCTTGTCTTAACAGAGAAGGAAATGCAGGAATCTGGGGAAAACTGGGAAGGAATATTATCCAGAACAGCTGGGACTCTAGACCCCTGGAACCTAATGAGGAGTCCAGAATAGCCACTCCCAATCTAATGATAACCCCCTTTGCTAATTACCTGCTCATGATGCTCATCTTTGATTAGGTGCAATAGCAAAGCTAATGGCTGACCCAGCTTCACGGCTGGGCATGTCACTTGCTCGGATGCTTGATCTCATATATGAATCAATCCCAAGTGATAAGAAAGGAAGACAAGAATGCTCATAGTTGGCCAAACCAACACTGCCACAATTTGTTGTCTTAAAGCTTTGGGCTTCCCTACGACTGAGTTTTTTGGCCAGTAGGTCTCAGCTCTGTCTCCCCAGCCCAACTACATCATGGGTCTCCCAGCTGAAAGCCTGGGATGTCTGTGCATTGAGAACTGCTGGGGATTCAGGGCTTTGGGGGACTCCAGAGCCAAAGGAAGGCCTGGCTCTGTGGCATTGCCTCTTTTGTCACATGCCCCCGGGACAGTGGCTGCCTGTGTCTGCAAACACCACAGCAGAGCTTGCAGTGCCTGACCTGGACTTCCTCTCTTTCCAGGTTGATACTGCTCATCCCGGGAGTCCAGAGCTCATCACCTTTCACGGTATATACTCCCTTCTTCATCATTTGTTTCTCTGGGCCATCTCCTTGAGGAAGGTGGTTTTTCTTTGCCCAGTGCTGGGCTCAGACTAGGTGGTCAGGAAGGTCTAACTGGATGCTGTAGGGTTGGAGGTGGCAGCTGAGCCAAGGCTGTGGGGCTGTGCACCTCTCTTTGGTTTGGTCACACATGTGTCTATTCTGCTTATCTTCGCTGAGCCTCCTAGTTGGCAACAAGCACTCTGTTCTTTCAATTGTTCATTTATTCATAAAACATTCACTGATGCCTGTTCCTTACTTGGTATGATCCACACTGGGCTGAGAGAGATTCCAAGAGCCTGGGAAGCACTGTTCCTGCCTCTCAGGCTCTTGGAACCTGATAAGTGAAACTATTTTAAAAACAATTAAGTGCAGTATGCCAAGAGCTGATCAGGGAAGGGCCGTGGGAGCTCAGGAGACCCTTGCCTCAGTGTCCATGCAACTTTGTAAGCATCTTCTGGGAGCTTGTTAGAAATGCAGGACTTCAGGCCCCACCCTAGACCTGCTGAATCAGAACCCATGTTTTAACCATCTCCCAGGTGAGGCATGTGCACAGCAAAGTGTGAGAAATGCTGGCTCAGAGGGTTTCATTAGTAAATGTCAGCATGTTCATAGCCACATGCAGGAGCTTTGCTATGGCACATCAGAGAGGGACAGGCCAGGGGACGGGGCCTGAAGGTGAGCAGTCACTCTGGTGCCCCTGTCCCACACACCCTGTCATGCCACTTGGGGCTTAAATAGGGGAAGATCTTTTTCCTTCAATATTCACCTTCAGCTTGGCTGCGTCACCCCAGCCCACCAGGTGGTGGTCTCCCTGATGTTATCTGACCCCATGGTTTTTCTGTCACTTCTGCCTACCAAGCCCAGCCTGTTTCTAAAATCTATGCTTAGATTCAGTTCAAGGCACCCCTTTCCCCTGGTGCAAGTTGGACTTTAGGGAGCAGGGGATGGAGCCAGATTTGTTTTCTCAGATCTCCAACTGTTTCTCTTCCCTGTGAGCCTCCCCTGGAAGGAGGGGGAGGGAACAGATCTTTCTGGATGTGACAGCTCCTAGTGGGCAATCATCCTGCTTACTGTGTGCAGCCACTATTGCTCCAGTCGGTGCTTGTGCACTTGCTGTCTGCTCTTCTGATCACTGCTGTCTGTGGGCTCAGTGTGGGTGAGGGAGGCCCCATGGGCCCCACTGCCCAGGTCATGGGTCTCACACAGCATTCCCAGGGTTGGAGAGGCCTTGATAGATGTAGTTGCTGCTCCCTACTGACCCCCTGCTGACACCATCATGACTGTGATGCTCATATTCCCTCCCCTTCATTGAGAAAGCCTGAGCCCCTACCCTCATCTACACTTTGTGGCCCCATTTCTAGGCTCAAGAGCATTGGCGGGTTGATCTGCCACACCTCTTGGGAATGAGGAATTCAAAGACCTAGCGTCCACGCTACCCATCAAGGTGGGGAAAGGGAACCACTTCCCTTCCCAAGCAGTGATCTCCCAAAAGGCTTTCTTCCATGCCCCCTCCCATATAAAGAGTTGAGGGGAAAGGTAGGGATGGAATGCCAGTTCTGCAGAAAAGGTGTTTCTCACTAGTCCTGTGGGGATGTACAACACTGCATGGTGGGCATTCTCACAACTTTGTAAGTAGAAAACTTAGCGCCCTTGGTTGTCCTGTGCGGGCACTCTTGGGAGAACCCTCTCCTTCCCTCACACCCCCATGCTGCACAGGCCTAGATGAGATGAGTCTGGAAGATTGACCTGGTGCTGAGCCTCTGTCTTCATTTGTGGCACTGTCCAAGCCAGGGTTAGCTGCAGGCTCTGCTGCACTCCTGGGATGCGCTGCTGGAACCTCAGTGAGAGCACATATTTCATCTTGCCTTGCGTTACTGTGAGCTGTGTCTGTCTCCCAGTAGACTGAGCTTTTCAAGGTTGAGAATGTGTCTGAAGCATCTACCTGTGCCCTCTTTATGATTTTACACTTGCTGATTTCTCAGGAGGGCCTTGTTTGAGTGGACTTTGCTAAATGAGCTTGGTTTGAAAAACTGTCTCAGAAAGGTTTTATGTGGAATGAAGGTGATTTTCGATTTTTTTTTTAAACATGTATGTGTTTTGTTGCAGGTGTTAAAGGAGAGAAAGGATCCTGGGGCCTTCCTGGCTCAAAGGGAGAAAAAGGCGACCAGGGAGCCCAGGGACCACCAGGTATTCCAGCTCTTGTTCTCAATCTTGCCTTTGATTTTTTGCTCCTGAGAACAAATGCAACTGAGAAATGTGACCTAGCCAGAGGGTAAGACTAATGACATTCCACCCTGACCACAGGCTCCACTGGTTTCTAGTGAGACCCAAGCACGGGCCTGGCGTATCCAATATGGAACATTGTTAAGAGAGACCAGAAAATCCAATCATTCATCTTTTTTTATGCAAAACAAGGTCCAAAGAGGGCCAGGGACCTACCTGGTATCCCACAGTGTCTGGGTTGATGGGCCCACAGTAGCACCTGTTTTGGCTTGCAAGCAGACTCTGTTAGCCAACCCAGTGCAGAGTCATGTCCACTAAGACGTAACTGTGGTTGCCAACTTAGAGACTTTTATTTTAAATTTCTTAAATTACAATCGTGAATTTTACGAAGCATTTCTTTTTCAGGTCCTCCACTTGATCTAGCTTACCTGAGACACTTTCTGAACAACTTGAAGGTGAGTGTTTCTCTACCAATATTTGGAGTGTGTTTTTCATGTTTTGGTTTATGTCAGAGACTGAGTTCATCCCACTCTTACTGAAATATTCCTATGTTCTCTGCTTCCAGGGGGAGAATGGAAACAAGGGGTTCAAAGGTGAAAAAGGAGAAAAAGGAGACATTAACGACGGCTTCCTTATGTCTGGGCCTCCAGGCCTGCCCGGAAATCCAGGCCTGGCTGTGAGTAGAGACCCCTCCAAGTCATTTTCCCCAAGGCCTTATAGCTTTCCCGGAAGCTCCCAATGGGACTAAGCAGTTAGGGCTAGTCATTGTACTGTAAGCTGGAGGCAGAGCTTGGGGATCAGCCAGCTCTTTCCCCATCCTTGTTGATTGATGGGGAGGTTGGCTGAGGTCCCTGGAGAGAAGGTAGCTGGCCAAGGCCACATGAAGGTAGGTAACTTCTAGGCCATTAGTCACACTACCTTATTCATGAAATGTGTGGAAAATTTACTCCACACAAAGAATGATTAATGGTGAATGCATCAGATAACAGAAGCAGAATGGAAGGTAAGGGAGACATTTTTAGAGGTGCTATTTGATTCTTCTGAAATTTTATCAGAGGAGCTCCTAGATAGGTGTGGTTTTCCTAGGATGAGAGGTTTTTCCAGGTGAAAGGAGAGAAAGTCAAGCTGTGCCCCCGACAAGAATATGACCAGATCATTGACCTTTGGTCCCAGAGCTCACCGTGAGGGTAGAACCAGCAAAGCCAGAGATCAGAGTTCTGCCTCTAGCTGTGCCTCTAATTTGCTTCATGATCTTGGGCAAGTCCTTTCACTTCTCTGGGCTTCAGTTTCTCCATCTGTGAAATACAAAGGCTAGACTACATGATCTCCAAGGTCCCTTCTGCCTCCAGGGCTCTCTGGGGTTCTCTGTAGAGTTATTCAACAGAATGACTGGGCTGCCATCTTGGAGGCCTTACCCCACCTTGAATTGTGCCCAGGATTGAGGATAGTAATAACAATAGCTGGTGTTTATTGATTTCTTTTAAATATTCTCATAAAAGGACTAGATGGGACTTCTAGTGATGAATGATTCTTTCTCTCTGTTACTGTGTGCTTGCCTTGACAGGGCCAGAAAGGGGAGACAGTCGTTGGGCCCCAAGGACCCCCAGGTGCTCCTGGTCTGCCTGGGCCACCTGGCTTTGGAAGACCTGGTGATCCTGGGCCACCGGGACCCCCAGGGCCACCAGGACCTCCGGCTATCCTGGGAGCAGGTTAGTGCTGGAAGCAGTGCCCTTGTTCACGCTGTCCCTACCATTGTGCTCAAGTTCACCTCATCTGGGTGGCTTGTCACAGCTGCGCTGCCTAACACAGGGCTTTCCTGGATACAGCCTTCTTTCCTTTCTTTAAGATTGAGATATAATTTGCACATCATAAAGTTCACCCACTTATAGTGTCTAATCCAGTAGTTTTTAATATATTCACGAAGTTATGCATGCAGTCATCACCACTGTCTAATTCTAGACCATTTTCATCACACCTAAAAGAAATTTTGTACCGATTAGCAGTTGTACCTTTTCTCTCTTTCCCTCTCCTCTACCAGATCTGGGCAACCATGAATCTACTTCTGCCTCTGGATTTGCCTATTCTGGACATTTCACATAAATGGAATCATATAATATATGGCTCTTTGAGTCTGACTTCTTTCACTTAACACAGTGTTTTCAAGGTTCACCCACGTTGCAGCACGGATCAGCAGTTCATTCCTTACTGTGGCCAAATAATATTGCATTGTATAGGATATGCATTTTGTTTATTCATTCATCTGTTCATGGACATTTGGGTTGTTTCTACTTTTTGGCTATTATGAATAACGCTGCTATGAACTTTCATGTACAAGTTTTTATGTGAACATGTTTTCCGTTCTCTTCAGTATATACGTAGGAGAAATTGCTGGGTCATATGGTAACTCTATGTTTAACTTTTTGGGAACTGCCAGACTGTTTTCCGAAGGAGTCACATTTCGCATTCCCACCAGCAGTGGCAGTGTATGAGGGGGTTCCAATTTGTCCTCCCGTATTATGGTATCCTCATTGTATCTTTTTGATTATAGCCATCCTACAGGGTATGAAGTGATAATCTCACTGTGGTTTTGGTTTGCATTTCCCTAATGACTAATGATATTGAGCACCTTTTCACGTGTGAGTGGAAACTTCCTGGCTGCTTTGTCAATGCCTTAGGTGCATAAGAACCTGCCTTAATGACCAGCAGTGACTGGAACTCTATTTAAAAATCTATTCATCCCTTAGAGCCTCACCTCCTCAAATGCAAAATGAGCGAAATTAAAGAAAATCTCTATGTAATAAGCATGTATCAGATGCCAGGCATTTTGCTAATCACTTTACTATGGTATTTTATTGAAACCTCACAACAGCCCTTTAAAAAAAGCATTAACATCCCCATTTTACAGGTAAGGAAAGTGAGGCCCAGAGACATTTAGGAACTTTTCCAAGGTCACACAGCTAATAAATGACACCAACAGGATTCAGACCCAGAGCAGTGTATCTCCAAAGCCTGTGTTATTTCTACTATGTCTGTTGTAGGAGACAATAATAGCAGCAATAATAGCATGAAGGCATACTTTTTTGTTGTTTGGCTTGGCAGGAGCCAGGTATGGTGGAAGCATACAGAATCCTTGGCATAAGGAGAGCTTTACACAGGAGGTGACTTTGGGGCTGGAGCTTTGACTTAGCCTTGGATCATTTGGCTGCAAGTGATAGAAACCTAACTCAAAGTAGCTCAAGCAAAGGGGAAATGTACTGGGTGTGAAGGAGGGAATGAACAATCAACTTGTGGGAGAGGTAGATAAGCAGCTGGACCTCAGGAACAGCCAGAGCCAGGGACTCAACCCCTGCAAGGATTTTCTGGCCATCTCTTGTCTCCGCTTCTCTCTGCATGCAATTTCATACTTCCTCACCACAAACCACATCCTGTGCACAGCGGGAAATATGGTTACTGACAACTTACAGCTTCCACTGTCAGCTAGAAATCTTGAACTTCTTTTACTATTTTAGTTTGAAAAGTCCTGGGATGGGGAAGTCCTAGAGAAGGGTCCTGATGGGCCTGACTTGGGCAAGGTACCCAATCTTGGACCAATCCCCTATGACCAGTCAGTCAGATTACATGAGAACATGGTAGCTCTTTCTGGAACCAAATGGTTGTAGAGGTGAAGGGAAGGTCCCAAGAGAAGGAGATGAGGACATTGGTCCTACAAAGGAAGAAGGTGCTGAGTGAATGGAACCATAGGTGCCCACACAGCCATGAGGGAGGAGTAGGACTGCGGGAGGTGGAGGCATATTACAGGGTGAGTGCAAGGTGGAGAAAATCTGTTGTCCACGGCAACACTACATTAGGGCTCCTGGGATGCCTTGCTGCATTGAGCAAGGATTGCTTCTCACATAATGTATAGCAATTCAGTTTACAAAACACTTTCATGGCCATTATCCCATTTAATCTTCACAGCAACCCTGGGAGGAAGATAAAACAGGTATTATTATAAAATTCATCTCACGGATGAAGACACTGAAGCTCCACAGAGGTGAAGAGACTTACTCGAGGTCACAAATTCTATTAAGAGGCATGGCTGGGATCCAAATCTGAGCCCACTGGCCCTCTATCCACTAGACATTTGCCACCTATGTGTGGATGTTCAAGTCCTATGTTGGAACTGAACATGTGCTTGCAACGACCTGAAGAGTTGTATAATTTTACTGGGACTTGTAAAAACACCCTTAATTCTGCCAAGAGCTTGGCACATTTGGAGGAGGTGTCGGCAGTAGGGTGAACAGAAGATGAGAGAGGTAGAAGAACAGCCAAAGGAATAGTTGTAATAATACTACTTTATGTTAGCCTAAAGTAAGGGCTTTTCAGTTGAGGAATCATAGACTCCTAGAGAGTCCAAGTATATACCTCCGGGATTTGTCATCCCAGTAATTTTTTTTTTTTTTTTTTTTTTTTTTAGAATTGTTGTGTGCATTTTTCTGGGAAAGAGGGCAATAACCTTGATCTGATTTTTAAGGGCACTGTGACTCTTCAAAAGCTAAGAGCCCTTGGTCAAATGAATGCTGTACAGGTACAATTTGCAAAGCACTCAGTTCTCACCACAGCCCAGGGAAAAAGAAATGCCTATTTTACATTTTGCATAAGAGGAAAAAGCTTCAGAGAGCTTGCTGTTTCCTCGAGATCACACAGCTAGGAATGGACAAACTAAGGACTTGAGTCCATGTCTCTGGCCTCAAGGCCAGGGTTGCTGTCACTGCACCACCCTGGTCTCCTCCCACTCCCTAGAGCCTTCTCTTCCTCTTTCTGAGCCTACTTCCTCTGTTCAGTGTCACATGCTTGTCTCTTGGGTGAAGTAAGTTGTATGAGTCAGGATATTTTTGAATGCAAGTGACAAAATATTCAACTTAAACTGGCTTTTATAAAACAACTATAAAAGGAATTCATTCACTTTTGAAATGGAAAAGCATTAGCCATGGCTTCATCCAGGGTAACAATGAAGAATTCCAGCTTTTCCCTGAACCAGTCAATGTGGCCTAAGTCATACGTTGCAGGCAGAGCACCCAAGATACAGGTGGAAGTTGGGATGCTTTGTGGCACTGTGAATGGGGTTGAACACACTTTTCTCTGGGAATCAGATGATACCTTAGACATTTTTCAGAGGGTGGTTTTTGTATAACTTCTCTTTTGTGTTTTGTCTTAGCTGTGGCCCTTCCAGGTCCCCCTGGCCCTCCAGGACAGCCAGGGCTTCCAGGATCCAGAAACCTGGTCAGTATTACTATCAATGTGTCATCATGATTCCATTTGGGATGGATTTACTTAAAACTCTGGCTACAATCTCCTGTGTCTGACATCACTTGGGAATCAGGCCTTCATGACAGTAGGTTTGGTGCAATTCCATAAATAGTAGAAGGGATTTATTCTCTATTTGGATGACTTATTAAGTAAAAAGATATGAAAAACAAAATCATTTATATGTAAGTTCCACCATTCGAATCCTTAGTTGACTAACTTATAACAAGAACCAATCATATTATTTATTTATTTATTTATTTGCGGGATGAGGGGTGGACAGGGTCTCCCTCTGTCACCCAGACTGGAGTGCAATGCTGAGATCACAGCTAACTGTAGCCTCAACCTCCCTGAGCTCAGGTAATCCTCTCACCTTAGCCTCCACAGTAGCTGGGACTACAGATGCACACTACCACACCTGGCTAATTTTTGTTTTTGTTTTTGTAGAGACGGTTTTTGTCACGTTGCCCAGGCTGGTCTTGAACTCGTGGGCTCAAGTGATTCTCCCATCTTGGCCTCCCAAAGTACTGGGATTACAGACACGAGCCACCATGCCTGGCCACCAATCACAGTATTTCAAAAAGCGTAAACACTGCTCGGGTGCAGTGACTCACTCCTGTAATCCCAGCGCTTTGAGAGGCTGAGGCAGGAGGATCGCTTGAGTCTAGGAGTTCAAGACTAGCCTGGGCAACATAGTGAGATCCTGCCTCTACAGAAAAATGTAAAAATTAGCTGGGTGTGGTGGTGCATACCTGTAGTCCCAGCTACTTGAGAGGCTAAGGTGGGAGGATCACTTGAGCCTGGGAAGTCGAGACTCCAGTGAACCATGACTGTACCACTGCACTCCAGCCTGGGTGAAAAATCAAGACCCCATCTCTAGAAAAAAAAGAAAAAACAAAACAACAAAAGCCCAAGAGCATAAACAATGTTACAGCAGATCCTTGAGCTGGTCAGGTTTACTTGCGTAATTCAGTCTTTCCCATTCTGCCAAAGAACATCTCTGGCACATTCGTTACCCTGCAGTTCATTGGAACAAGACATAGCACTCCAAGATTATTGTAATTCACAGAAAAATGGACAAATACTTCACTAGGATGTCAGGAGTCCTAAGAATGTTCTTTGATCTTTGCTGGATATTAGTTGCAAAATTTGGCTGCCAAAAGAAAGAACTGTCCTGCATATGATGGAATTTTGATATTTAGTTCCCTTGGGGGATATCTAAGTCATTTTGATGCACAAAGCCATTATCTTCAAGGCTAGGTGAAAATTAATATTTTATCATCTTTCTCAGTTACGATGAAAAATAAAAACTCTCTTGGCTGATGTTTCTTTGAGATTTGATACTATTCAATAGATTTTTGTAGCTTCTATATGTGCTGCTAGATATGCCAAATGGCTGTCTAATCTTTGGCACTTTTCTAGGCAGAGAAATTACAGACCTCCATTTTATATCATGCATTTAATGTAACTACCAGGCTAGACAAAAAAGATTTAAGACCTTAAGTATAGTTGCTCACTTGCTTGCCTTTCTTATTCCAAATGAAAAATTTGAAACTCTTCAAGGACTAGCATGAAGTAACACCATTTAACCATGTTAGTGCCACCAAGTAGCTTGAAAAAATAGAAGTGGCAAAACTTACCAATGCTTTTGCTAATGCCCAAACCAAAACAAAAATAACTCCATTGACAATTTGTAAATGTGTTTATACTCACAGAATATTATCGTTTTTGTTTTAATTCATTTATTATAGGTTAGATTTATGTTTCAAAGTATACATGTTTTTGTTTTATCAAGAAGAATGCCCTGTGGTTATTAATGAAGGTGTATATCTCTATCTGGCATGTTAACAAGTCTTTTTATTGAGTATCTGGAGACGGCTCCTAGTTGACTTTACAGAAAGGCCGGGTTATCAGATGGTGCCATTGCTCTAATGATAATGGCAGTGTTTGGAATTTGAATGATCCGACAGGTCACAGCATTCAGCAACATGGATGACATGCTGCAGAAAGCACATTTGGTTATAGAAGGAACATTCATCTACCTGAGGGACAGCACTGAGTTTTTCATTCGTGTGAGAGATGGCTGGAAAAAATTACAGGTAATTTCTAAACTCCCTTTAACACACTGCCTTCAAATACCCTCTAAAAATAATAATCTACTCCCATAAATGCCATTTTTTCTAGAAGTTTGTAATTGATCTTTCATTTCAATGTACTGTTTTTCTTAAAGCTAGGAGAACTGATCCCCATTCCTGCCGACAGCCCTCCACCCCCTGCGCTTTCCAGCAACGTGAGTAGTTATCCTGTTGCACTGCTCATGCATTCATTTATTAGCATTTCCTGAGTCCTGCTTGGTATCTAGCACCAAGCTCTCTAAACTCTGGAGAGTCAACTGTGCACGGTTTAGTATCTGGAGAAGTCCTAGAAATTAATGGGTGCTAACAGAAGGTTCCCACAATAGAGTGGAGGAATAACTAGATCCAGAGGCTGGAGACCTGCTGCCCCCATGTAATAGCCAAATCCTCTTCTGCAGAGGGCTTCCTCTCTCTTGGCCTCAGTTTGTTCATCTGTGGAGTCATTGGTTGGTATAAACAATCTAGAAGATTCCTTTAATTTTTGGCACCGTTGGCCGGGTGCGGTGGCTCAAGCCTGTAATCCCAGCACTTTGGGAGGCCGAGACGGGCGGATCACAAGGTCAGGAGATCGAGACCATCCTGGCTAACACAGTGAAACCCCGTCTCTACTAAAAAATACAAAAAACTAGCCAGGCGAGGTGGCGGGCGCCTGTAGTCCCAGCTACTCGGGAGGCTGAGGCAGGAGAATGGCGTAAACCCGGGAGGTGGAGCTTGCAGTGAGCTGAGATCCAGCCACTGCACTCCAGCCTGGGCGACAGCGCAAGACTCCCTCTCAAAAAAAAAAAAAAAAAAAAAATTTTTGGCACCGTCTGCCTTATAAGAAAATGGGCAACTGGCATTGTCCATCTTTTAGCCCTAGAGCAATGCTTTGAGGTGGGTACTATCATCCCCATTTTGCAGATGATGAAACTGAGGCTCTGAAGAGGTAGCTTTCTCTATTAAGTGAAAGAGTTGGCGATTAGACATGGGTTTATCAAAAAGAATGCCCTTCCTTGATTCAGTGCTCTTTTTAAAAGTCTTGAGAACATTTTCTCCCTTTCTGAAGATGATTTCTTCAGCAGGTCATGAAACTCTTTACAGTTAAGAGTCACAGTTACAGACAATGGCAAACTATTTAAAGCATCTTCTCAAGAAACATTGCACTCGCACCTCAGTACACGCTGAAGAACAGATTGAATGCATATTCAGAACTGTTTCTTTTCCTCCTTTTCATAACAGCCACATCAGCTTCTGCCTCCACCAAACCCCATTTCAAGTACCAATTACGAGAAGCCTGCTGTAAGTACAATTTATACATTTAATCTTCTACTACTGAGTGTGTATCTACTAGGTGCTAGGTCTCATGCTTAGTACACAGTTCCTACCATCATGATGCTTATAGACTAGTGAGAGAGGCAAACAAAAAACAGAGAAGTACAATACAGTGTGGTAACTTGTTTGGGCAAGCCAAACACAGGGTGCTGGGGGTATGAGGAAGGGCAGAGAAGTCTGCCTGGAGGAGGTTACCTCCAAACTAAGACCCAAAGGACAGCTGAGGTCAGAGGTGAGCCAGGTGGAAGAAAGAGGCAAAGGGAAATGGAACAGAGGGAGGCAAGGGGAAGGGCTGTACATTCCTATAATTGCTAGTATTAAATTACAGGCAAAAAAGTAGAGTTCAAGGCAGAAAAGGGAGATGTTTAGTCTGCGGAAGTCAGCAAAAGCAAGGGCTAGATTTCAAGGGCCTGCCTGCAAGTCAAGCCAAAGAATTTGACCATTTTCTGTGAGCAATGGGGAGCTACAGAATGGTTTAAAGCAAGAAACAGGTATGATAAGACTGGTGTTTCAGAAATTACCTTGGTTACAGTGTGCAGATTAATCAGAAGGGACAGGAGCAGGGGTCCAAAGGCCAGTTAGGTGGCTCCTGTGTTACCGGAACTAGAATCACAGCAGTAAGCACATAGACTAGTAGGCAATTTGAGAGACATGAAGGAAGTAGGTGTGACTAATGGGGTCATTGACTGAATATGGCACATTAAGAATGAGAGAGGTCAAGAATGATGCCCAGGTTTCTGCTTGGATGATTGAGTGGTGACAGTTTCCTTTCCAGGGATTGTTTCATTGCTGGGATTAGAAACTCTCTCTCTATTCCTTTGCTAGGTTAAGTAAAGATCTTATTTAACTCAGCATAGAAACCTCATGGAAGGGCGGGTGCGGTGGCTCATGCCTGTAATCCCAGCACTTTGGGAGGCCAAGGCGGGTGGATCACGAGGTCAGGAGATCAAGACCATCCTGGCTAACATGGTGAAACCCCGACTCTACTAAAACTACAAAAAAATTAGCCGGGCGTGGTGGCAGGCGCCTGTAGTCCCAGCTACTCGGGAGGCTGGGGCAGGAGAATGGCATGAACCCGGGAGAGGGAGCTTGCAGTGAGCCGAGATCACGCCTCTGCACTGGAGCCTGGGTGACAGAGCGGGACTCCATCTCAAAAAAAAAAAAAAAAAGAAAGAAACGTCATGGAACTCCATCACAGGAAGAGCAGCCAGGCCTGGGACTCTTGTCTCTACTAGTCTGCTTTGCTATCTCTACAGACCACCTTCTGAAAGGGTCATTCTTCCTCCCAACCTCACCCCAACACACATACATAGGTGACATGAGCTTGCACACAGCTTTGGGTTACCCTGGCACTGATTCTTGCCCCAACTCTGTGTGATCTTATAGCTGCTGACCCCAGTACTACTGACTCAGTTCAGAGTCTTGGAAGAGATAGTTTATATGGTCTGTCTTGGGTCAATTGCCCACTCCCAGCCCAATCAGGAGTTACCAGGAGAATGAGGTTGAAGGTCTAAGGCCATTTCTTGTAGCAAGGATTGTGGGGGCACTTTCTAACAACAGAGGTGAGCATTTCCTATCGTGCTGCCATTGACCAAGGAGGAACTAATTTGGAGCGTGGTGAGTCTGTGGTGCCTGGAGGAAACCTGAGTGGAGACTACCAAGAGAGAATAGGTTCTGAAGGTCTGAAACCCCACAGTGGAATCTTGGCTGGAGATGAGCCGTGCAATTATTGTGGGGCTGGTTGGGTTCCCAAAAGAGAATCTGTATAGTCAGAAGGGATCCGACTATGAGGAGCAAAACTGAAAAGGACCTGATGGGAGAAATATGAGAAGGAAACTGAGAAGCCATAGCCAGAGAGGAAGAAAGCAAGCCAAGCAAGGTAGTAGCCAACAGTGTCAAAGGCTGCCAGGAAATTCAGAAGAAGAACCAAAAGGTGTCCTTCAAATTTAGAAACTAGAGCAAAGCATTTAGTAGCCAAAAAGACTCTAGTTGGTTGAAGAGTCAGTGGGAAGTGAAGGAAGAGAGATGTGAGTATCAGTAACCCTTCAAAAAGCCCCAAAGTTAGGGTAGTAGCTAAAGGATTTTTTAAATGGTATTTTATAAATTCAGAACTAATACGTATTCATTGCAGAAAATGTTAACAATGCATGAAAAGAATGGAGAAGAAAATAGTAACACACCTACAATTTTATTAAAACTACAACCATCCACAAAATAATAATTTTAACATTTTGAGTGTTGTAACATTACTGTCTTAATAAAAGTACAATATAAAAATGTTGTTTTATAAAAATGTTCCAACAATTAAAGAAATACAAACATGAGAACACAAAAACTCCCAATCCTGTCATTCAGAAACAACTGTAATTTCAGACATTTCTCTGTGTCTCTCTAAAGGAGAATAGGGCTTGGTGGAATTAGAGGTGTGGCAAGGAAACCCCTGCCTATGCCTTTCTTAGGTGGCCCCTGGCATTGGGGAAGCCTAATTCCATCAATCACAGGCCTGTGATTGTGGTGGGTGGGTAGCATGCTAAAGCTCCCTCTTATCCTAATGCTGGGAATGTAGAGCATAAAATGCTAGCCACCGGGACGCCTGCTGGGGAAGTCTTGGCTCAGTGCAGGGCAGGAAGGAGATGGGGATGGGATGTGATGCTGCTTGACCTGGACCTCCATCCAGCATGGTGGTCAAGACAGAACCAAGATGAATAAAAAGAGAGAGACTGGAGCAGGTGGCAGCCTTGGGGTCTGTCCTCTGCGGGAACGAAAGGGGTGGTGAATGGAGAAAAATATCCAGAGACGTGCAAGGGCTGCTTGGGGCAGTCTGGACACTCACTGTAGCTCATGGCCAGTTGTGGCCAACTGGCTGGAAGCTGGAGAAGCAGAAAACCACCATGGCAATCCTGGTCACTGGGACACAGAGAGGCTTTGTTTAGATCTGAGAGGCAGGGTAGAAACCAGGAGAGAAACACTGGCCGCCTCCTGCCCCACCGCTTGAGCCTCATTTCATGTCCTTTGGCTTAAGATATTTAAAAATATTTTCCTTTTTGGTAACTTGGACCCAGGTCCTACACCAGCCTTCCAGCTCTAAGTTGATGAGATAAAAGTTACCCCCGAGATGAGACTAATGGGAGGCAGGGAGATGAGTGTTCCTTGATTATGGAATGCATTTCAGAGGGTATGGTAGAAAGGCTGAGAGAGAGGACAGTAGTAGGAGGCTGGGTTTTGGGAGACAAAGTGTGGGAGAAATAGACTGTGGATTGGTTTTTATTTTGGCTGCTGACCAAGATAGCAGGGATGTGAGACTGGAATTACTGTAAGACCCCTAGTTTCCAGAACGGCCTATCTCAGCAGTCTTAGTCATAGGTGCCATGTCCTTCTTTCAGTGGCTTTCCCCCAGACCCCTCCTGTGATTAGCCCCAGGCTTATCCAGGAGATGGAAGAAAGGGCAGCAGGCAGATAGCTGGGAGAAGCTCTGGGATCCAGGGCCAAAGCCAGCTTAAAACCCCTGCACAGACCCAGAGGTCTCAAACTTATGGCCTGCAGGTGGATTCAGATCCCTGAAGTGCTTTATTTGGTCCAAGCAATATTTTGTTCTGTTTTTGTTTGTTTGTTTTTGTTTTCACCTAAGGAAGATATTTCTACCACTTAGAGCTGTTCAGAGAGCTGAAACAGGCTGCTTGAGAGACCATAGCTCTCCTTTCCTGGAGATGGTCAGGCAGAGACTGTAATTCCAATGTCAGGGGGGGATTGAATAAAATGACCTTCAACGTGCCCTCCAGCCTAAGAAGTCTGGAATCTTTGCAGGAATGTGAGATGGTTCTGGGGACTGGAGTTTGCCTTTGATTCTGACTGCTCTCTTTTGTCTCGCATTTTTCAGCTGCATTTGGCTGCTCTGAACATGCCATTTTCTGGGGACATTCGAGCTGATTTTCAGTGCTTCAAGCAGGCCAGAGCTGCAGGACTGCTGTCCACCTACCGAGCATTCTTATCTTCCCATTTGCAAGATCTGTCCACCATTGTGAGGAAAGCAGAGAGATACAGCCTTCCCATAGTGAACCTCAAGGTAAAAATAAATATGGTTCCCATTGCCTTCTGCATGCATTGGTTGCCACAGGGGCTGGAGGCACTTTTCATTCCTGACATCAACAGAAGACTGTTGACTTAAGTCCGTTCTCTGCCTGACTGGCTATGTCACTTTGGGCGGGTTCTTTGCCTTCCCTGAACCTCAGTTTTCTTTATGCTTGTGTGACCCTTGGAGCATACAAGAGAGAGAATGATAACTTCTTTAGGTGATACAGGGTTTTCTTGTTTGTTTACAAAGTACCTCATTATCTTAATAGGTACTTCTAACAAACATGAGAATTATTCATTTTTTAGTTTGTCAGATGAGAAAACTGAGTCTCAGAAGAAGAAAACAGTTTGCTTAAAATCACTGCAAACTAGAGCACTTTGTCCTGAACCCTGGTTTGGTGTTCTCTGAGCATTTAAGCAGATATTTCTCTGCCCCATTTGTGGGTAAGACAGGGCCTGTGGGATCCCTCGATTATTCCACAGAAAGAGCAGACTCCTTCAACATTAGGCAGAGAAAGCTCGTTGCCACTCACACACACCCTGGAGAAGCTCTGGGTCCTGATGACTGTTTCTTAAAGGTACTTCAAGACCCTTTACTCTCTGCAACCCCAGTACTCCAATTTGAAACCTTGAGGCTAGCAAGTTCCATCCTAACCCCATACCCAGAACTTTCCACCTCCTCTCCCAGAATTCTGTTCCAGCACCTTCACCCACTGAAATTATTTTTATTCTTGGATCTCTCTACAAGGGATCAGGCTCTTTCAGGGAAAGGACTAAGAAGTTCATCTTCATCTCACCCACAGTGTAGACTCACCCACAGCATAGACTGGCACAAGATCTGCCACAAATTTGAAGCTTAGTACATATGTGTAATATTTTCAAAATAACAATAATAAAATAAAGACGTAAAACACACTTTTGATGGGAAGGAGTCTTGTACACACATGTAATGAGAGAAATTGCCTCAAGACATAAGACAGTAAAAGCAAAAGGGTTCATGAATGGATTATAAAATCAAACCACAAACATTTCTTGAGTTTTCACTCTGTCCATGCTCTAGGATTGGGGATGGAGACTCTAGTGTGAGGGGGCATCTGGGCCTTGAAGAGTGAGTAAAAATAGGCCAGGTGTGGTGGTGCATGCCTGTAATCCCAGCACTTTGGGAGGCCGAGGTGGGT
>NW_012104621.1:2611132-2611659 GCF_000951045.1 Mandrillus leucophaeus
GTATGGTAGAAAGGCTGAGAGAGAGGACAGTAGTAGGAGGCTGGGTTTTGGGAGACAAAGTGTGGGAGAAATAGACTGTGGATTGGTTTTTATTTTGGCTGCTGACCAAGATAGCAGGGATGTGAGACTGGAATTACTGTAAGACCCCTAGTTTCCAGAACGGCCTATCTCAGCAGTCTTAGTCATAGGTGCCATGTCCTTCTTTCAGTGGCTTTCCCCCAGACCCCTCCTGTGATTAGCCCCAGGCTTATCCAGGAGATGGAAGAAAGGGCAGCAGGCAGATAGCTGGGAGAAGCTCTGGGATCCAGGGCCAAAGCCAGCTTAAAACCCCTGCACAGACCCAGAGGTCTCAAACTTATGGCCTGCAGGTGGATTCAGATCCCTGAAGTGCTTTATTTGGTCCAAGCAATATTTTGTTCTGTTTTTGTTTGTTTGTTTTTGTTTTCACCTAAGGAAGATATTTCTACCACTTAGAGCTGTTCAGAGAGCTGAAACAGGCTGCTTGAGAGACCATAGCTCTCCTTTCC
>NW_012104621.1:2617054-2621561 GCF_000951045.1 Mandrillus leucophaeus
CAGGGCTCACAGTCTACAGAGGAAATAGATACACACTAACTGTGACTCTAGACAGAATATTATAATTGTAAGTGGAGAAACAGGTACCATAGGAATACAGGAAATGTGTGTTTTCATTTTTACTTAGGGGTGAGAATTAGAGATGGCTTCCTGCAAGAGGAAGTTATTTATTGACCTTTGAAAGAGGAGAAGGAGTCACTGGTCTGAAAATGAAAGAGAAGCCCTCCAGACTAAGGGACCCCATGAGCAAAGGTTTATATTCACAAAAGAAGAGGGTGTGATTTGAAAACAACTGCAACCCGGGTATGACTGGAATCCAGTGTGTTAAGAAAGCTAGCAAGGGCAATGAGGATAGAGAGGTGATCTGGCATCAGGGTTAAGGAGTTTAACTTGATTCACTAAACTTATGCCAATTTGCTTACCAAAAAATACCACAAAGAAGTGTCATTTTGAAAAATAACACGACAAAATTACTTTTTAGGCCCCAGAAGGTCATTTGGCATGGCTCCAGCCCCCATGGTGTCCGCCTTGTGGATAACTACTGTGAAGCGTGGCGAACCACGGACACGGCGGTCACGGGACTTGCCTCCCCGCTGAGCACGGGGAAGATTCTGGACCAGAAAGCATACAGCTGTGCTAATCGGCTAATTGTTCTGTGTATCGAAAACAGTTTCATGACAGACGCTAGGAAGTAATGGCCTTCCAATGATTCTTAAAGTTTTCAATGTTTTCTTATGTGAAGAGTTGACACTGAGATCTAAAATGTTTAATTGTTGTAAATATTATAGGTGTTTTTTTTTTTTTTTTTTTTTTTTTTTACTACACATTCGTTACAACAGCAACCAAAGAAAACATACCTCAATACACTCAAAACTGAAGACATAGAGGACTCAGATCAAAGACAAAATCTGATCCATATATTGGTGCTAGATTCTGCAGGAAACCCAGCAGTGTGAACGCATCCCAACGTAGGTTAAGAGCAAGTTGAAAACAAAGGCCATGGCATTGTGCCACTACATCCTTCAGACACTATATCCTCCTTTTAAACCATTGTTGTTGAGTGTAAGATGTCCTTCATGTTTTCTTACAAAGTCAGTGTTTAGAAAGGTTATGCTCTCTAAGTTATATACAGATCAAATGCTTTTTTCTTTCACATACATCCATCATTTGCAACTGCCATTCGTACACAGAAACAGGACTGCTTAAATGATCCTATTTGTATTTTCTGATGCTATCAGACTTTAATGTTTTTTTCCCTAAAATATTATTGCCATCATGCTTTAGGAATTTTATATTTTTACACAATCATATTTTAGTATGGCGTCTGTTTATGTAACTGACTTGCTGGAAAAGTTGAAACTCCAAATTATCTGAAACTAGAAAAGAAATAGCACATAATTACTACCTTCCCCTTGGCTGCTGTCCTCCCCAACCCCCACCCCACAATTTTATGACTTCCATTTGGCAATTCTTGAATTATAACTGCAACTGAAACAAACAGGTTCATAGAGATGAATTTTCTGAGAAACATATATCTACATGTTGTATACTTGGATTTTTTTTTTTTTTCCATGTAAGTGAACATAAAAACATCTTTTCCGGGTGCTTTCTTCATTTGACTTTTTCCTGATAGTTCCTTTGTTCTCCATCGCTGATGTGGAAGGGGACCTGGGGTGGGTTTGCTAATCCTGCCACTGGTGCTGCCCCCGGGCGATGATCAGAGAACTGAAAGGTTTTCCCATCATGCTCATCTGCCCTGGCTGTTGTCTCCCACCTAGTGGGGCCAGTGTAGGTTGTGTAGAGCCTCAGAGTGGGAAACAGGATGAGCTGTGATTCTGCCGCCGTCTCAGGGCATGACTTTGGGCAAGTCGGCCTCTGTCTCTAAAGGAGATTGGGATAAGACAAGCGTAGTATTGGCTACTGGTCATTAAATATCAGACTTCTGATATACCCCATTTAATTTTCATAATAACCCTGCAAAGTAGTTTTTTAATCTCTACTTTACAATGTAAAAAAAAAAAAAAAAAAAAGTCAAAGCTCAGGGAGTTACTTGTTCCAGGTCATACACTGGTGAGTGGCAGGACTGGTTTCAGACTCAGGGTCTGTCTCACGTCAGGGCCCATCATCTTCCCAAGGAACCCCTATGCAAGACTGCCTCTCTGCTCCCTCCCAGCTGCAAGCATGTGATTCTCTGGCTCTTGGTCTGACCCTCTAGGAGAAACATAATCACCAGGCAAGAAGTATGCTGGGATATTTCCTCCTATTCAGCTGGGCTGGCCCAGAAGCTCAGCAAAGTGAATCCACCCTCAGACTCCTTGAAGTAGGAAGGAAATCAAAGAGGAAAAACAAAGAAAAAAAAGGCAGCCCAGAATCTCCATGCAGGGGCTTCATAAATACATGAGCGGTGAGAATCTTCCTAATGAGTCACAGAATGAAGACAGTTTGAGGCCGGAAAGCCCCAGAGGTGGCTTGTAGAGGACCAGCTCATCTGTTGAGTGAGGAGGGCTAGGGGTGCTTGGCATGGACAGGAACTGCAAGGGGAAGGTGGGCAGGAGGCTCCCGAGGCAATGAAGCGCAGACACTGTCCATTTCTGTCACAGCCCACCTGGCCCAGGGTTACAGAAGAGGCAAGGTGGGTTGGGGTTTTGGGGAGGAGCCCAAAGTCAAGGAGACCTCATTTGCTAACCATGGAAAAATTATTGAGGCTTATGGCGTTGCCGTTCAGGCCTCTCCATGCACCACAGGAGGAATAACCGGCTGACCCAGAAGGAGGCCCTGAGTCAGCCCCAGCCCCATTCAGACTCGGAGAATGAGTGTCAAAATCCTGGGACTGACATTCACTAAACACCAGCACTTGCCCAAGCTTTCCCGTCACTTGTTGAGAACTGTCAACCCGGTATCCTCAAGGTCAATCAGGCAAGCCACAGAGGCTCCTCTGCAGGCTGTGTCATCAGAGCCCCACCCCATCTCGGGAAAGCCTTAAACACTCCAGGCCTAGCCTGGCCCTTCTGCCAATGGCCGGCACATCTGTGACATCCCCCAACTCCCAAACCTACCTGCCTTTCCTCATACTTCCTCCTCTGAACACCTGACATGTGTAGCATCTGAGTCTTGTTACACAGTTGAAACGCAATGGCGGAAGGGCCTCTAAGCCTTCACTCTGTCTCATGCCTGGCTGTCTCAAATGTGCCTTAAGGCTGGGAAGCCAATGAACAGTCTCAGGCATGATAAGGGAGGGAAGAATTGTCACGAGTAATTCATCGTGCTAGAGGTCTTTTGGAGGCTTGCTGTGAGTCCACACTGCACACCCTCAGGGTCTGAAGCCTGCTACAACCAAAGCCCCTACCCAGCAACAGAACCAGAGGGAGAGAAATGGCTGCCAACCCATGTCAGGGGCCAGGCTCCATAAGGAGGCAGACTCTGGAGAGTACAAAGGAGCAGAGGGTCTGAGCAGATATGAGGGGAGAGCACAAAAGAGATGGTCCAGGAGAACCCCCCTGGCAACCTGAACATGGCCACACAGAGTAGCCCGAAGAAAAACCCAGGGAACAAGGAGAATGGGCCGCAGGAGCCATCCTTGCATTTCCCTCCTGGACTTCATGTGGCTAACATGGTGTCTCTCGAACCTGTAAAGGGTGTAAGTCAGAGACAGCGTGGAATTCTGGGAGCCATCAGCAATCCAGTACAGCTGAATAGCAGTCAAGACACTTTGTATTAGCCCATAAAGGAAACACAACTCAAATTTACACTTTTTTTTTTTAAAGAAATGTATTGGCTCATGAAACCAGGTAGGACAGGGGATGCAGAGACTCGAGCAATGTGGCATGACAATGTGGTCACTCACTCTGTTCTTTCTCCGTGTGTGTGTGTGTGTGTGTGTGTGTGTGTGAGAGAGAGAGAGAGAGAGAGTCTATGTCTATCTTGCTTCTCTTTTTCTGTGAATATGGCTCCTTGCCTCCAAGTGAGGACAAGATTCATGTGGCAGAGATGTCTGCAAACAGCTCTAGGCTTATATTATTCCACCACCCCAGAGAGTGGCTCCAGAGGAAAGAGAAGACTTCCTCTTCCACTGGGATGATATGAATTTGTGGAAAGGACTCTGATTGGTTCCAATTGTGTCACACGCCCATGAGTGTGTTTGGCAGCCCCCATCTCAGAGATGAGTTGCGCAGAAGGAAAATTCCTCTATTCAAAATGCATGGGGGTTTGCAATGACCTGAAAATGAGGGATAGAAGGTTGAGAAGGCCAACAAAATAGATTCTATCACACACAGCAGCAGGGAAGATCAAGTGTGGGGGACGTTGCAGTGAAATAATAGACAGAGGTGAGATCGTGCTGGCCTTGAAATCCAGGAAGAGGCATTTAGACTATCCTGCAACTGATGTAGGAGTTAAGAAGAAAGTACTCAGGCAGATCGTGAGGGTACAGGAATCCTTGGTAAGGTTTTCCTTTTAATGAAAAGCAGCCCCAGAATCATATTCTCTTTTTTTTTTTTTTTTTTTTTTT
>NW_012104621.1:2622606-2624433 GCF_000951045.1 Mandrillus leucophaeus
ACCAACATGAAGAAACCCCACCTCTACTAAAAATACAAAATTAGCTGGGTGTAGTGGTGCATGCCTGTAATCCCAGCTACTCAGGAGGCTGAGGTAGGAGAATTGCTTGAACCTGGGAGGCGGAGATTGCAGTGAGCCAAGATCCCGCCATTGCACTCTAGCCTGGCTGGATGACAAAACCGAAACTGTCTCTAAAAAAAAAAAAGGTAAAAATCTAATTCATTTGTAGGCTGATGGTATAATTATTCTAATGTGGTATTTTGTCTCTATAGGGCCAAGTACTTTTTAATAATTGGGACTCAATTTTTTCTGGCCATGGAGGTCAGTTCAATACGCATATTCCAATATACTCCTTTGATGGTCGAGACGTAATGACAGATCCTTCATGGTAAGTGAGGCTGGAAGTTCTCAGATATGGTGTGATAGACAGTTTTAGGGGGCATCCTAACAATGGGATGCCTTTATCAGCTGCTTCTCTAGGATATTGCCAACATAAAGCCACAGTGAAGCAACTGAGGGCCTCAGAGAAAGCCTTGTCCTTGGAGTCAGAAGACCCAGATCCAGTAACTCAATATGGAATCCTGGGCAAGACATTTCCACTCTCTGAACCTCAGCTGCCTTACCTGTCAAATGGGCAAGATAACCATGTCTATGTCATAGCATTGTGAGAATAAAATGAATATATATGAAAACATGTAGCACACAGTGGGCACATCACAAGTGGTAAGCAATGCAACTCCTGGTGATCTTGTAATTCTACACTGTGATTTGCACTCTAAATCTTGAAAATTATGTGTGTTTTTCAGAATAGAACAACTCAGCAAACCTCTCCTCAGTGCCTAGTCTATACTAGACCTGAGGCCAGGCCTGGAAGGCACAGTAATAAACCTACAGGGCTCACAGTCTACAGAGGAAATAGATACACACTAACTGTGACTCTAGACAGAATATTATAATTGTAAGTGGAGAAACAGGTACCATAGGAATACAGGAAATGTGTGTTTTCATTTTTACTTAGGGGTGAGAATTAGAGATGGCTTCCTGCAAGAGGAAGTTATTTATTGACCTTTGAAAGAGGAGAAGGAGTCACTGGTCTGAAAATGAAAGAGAAGCCCTCCAGACTAAGGGACCCCATGAGCAAAGGTTTATATTCACAAAAGAAGAGGGTGTGATTTGAAAACAACTGCAACCCGGGTATGGCTGGAATCCAGTGTGTTAAGAAAGCTAGCAAGGGCAATGAGGATAGAGAGGTGATCTGGCATCAGGGTTAAGGAGTTTAACTTGATTCACTAAACTTATGCCAATTTGCTTACCAAAAAATACCACAAAGAAGTGTCATTTTGAAAAATAACACGACAAAATTACTTTTTAGGCCCCAGAAGGTCATTTGGCACGGCTCCAGCCCCCATGGTGTCCGCCTTGTGGATAACTACTGTGAAGCGTGGCGAACCACGGACACGGCGGTCACGGGACTTGCCTCCCCGCTGAGCACGGGGAAGATTCTGGACCAGAAAGCATACAGCTGTGCTAATCGGCTAATTGTTCTGTGTATCGAAAACAGTTTCATGACAGACGCTAGGAAGTAATGGCCTTCCAATGATTCTTAAAGTTTTCAATGTTTTCTTATGTGAAGAGTTGACACTGAGATCTAAAATGTTTAATTGTTGTAAATATTATAGGTGTTTTTTTTTTTTTTTTTTTTTTTTTTACTACACATTCGTTACAACAGCAACCAAAGAAAACATACCTCAATACACTCAAAACTGAAGACATAGAGGACTCAGATCAAAGACAAAATCTGATCCATATATTGGTGCTAGATTCTGC
>NW_012104621.1:2630203-2634941 GCF_000951045.1 Mandrillus leucophaeus
TTTTTTTGAGATGGAGTCTCACTCTGTCACCAGGCTGGAGTGCAGTGGCACAATCTCAGCTCACTGCAACCTCTGCCTCCCAGGTTCAAGTAATTCTCCTGCCTCAGCCTCCCGAGTAGCTGGGACTGTAGGAGCATGGCACCAGGCCCAGGTAATTTTTGTATTTTTAGTAGAGATGGGGTTTCACCATGTTGACCAGGATGGTCTCGATCTCCTGACCTCATGATCTGCCTGCCTCGGCCTCCCAAAGTGCTGGGATTACAGGTGTGAGCCACTGCACCCAGCCAATCATGTTCTTTTCCAACAAAGAGCAGCCTGTAAAATTGATCTGCAGACATAGACAAGCAAGCTGGAAGCTTGCACGAGTGAATGCTGGCAGTTGTGCCAATAGGAAAAGGCTACCTGGGACTAGGCATGATCAAAATGATGACTCCATCTTCCCTTCTCTTTGCCAGCCACGTGTACAGTAAGGAGCAGACAAGATGGTGCTGGCCAAGTGGAAAGCCCATTTACATAATAAGATTAGGGTGGGGTGCCCAGCCTTCCTCACACGCTATGTAAATGTCACACCTGGTCAAACTAATCTGTGGGCCCTACTTAAGTCAGACACCACCTCCTCAAGCCTGAGTGTGTATAAAATCTGCTGCAGTTTTTCCTTTTCAGTCATTTCTCCCTCAGGAGAGAGAAGGCTGCTCTCCTCTTGCCTTTCTATTGCCTATTAAACTTTCTGCTCTTTGACCCTCCCACATGTGTCCCTGTCCTTAATATTCTTGGTGCAAGATGACAAACTCCGGGTATTTACCGAGACAATGATGCCACTTCACAACTGGTAGGACACCTTGGGAATATTTAAATGAGATAAGAGGTGGTATCGGATCTATGTTTGAGAAAGATCAAGCAAGTTTTTTGTTTATTCGTGCACTCATTCAGAAATATTTCTTGAATAATAATTTGTACCCAGGATCATGTTTGGACTTGGGAGTCCAAAGATAAATGATGCACCCACTTTTCAAATCTACTAAGTCCATTCTAATGCCACAGACCTTTCAAATCTCATGTATATTTCCTGCCGCTTGCTCTCCAACTCCTCAGAAACCCTACCAGTGGGAGACAAGCACACTATCCTAACAGCTGGGGAAGTACTTTTCTGGTTACCCCTTGAGCTCCTGGTCCATCAAAACACCACTGAGCCTCCTCAAACCTCTTTGGTAGCCACTAACTGATTTTCTCCTTTTGCTTTCCACCTTCTACTCCAATTTATAGGGCAGGTAAGTAGAGAGATGCCTTTGTCTGTGTCTGAATTTTGGTCCCGCCACCTACTAACCATGTAATCACAGCCAAGCTACTGAAAACCTCCAAGTTACTGAAAATAATGCTCCACATTCGATCTTTCCCTGCAGCTCAGTTTCTTAATCTGTAAAAGGATATTCATGGAAACTACTCTCCTTTCAGTTAATTTACAGGAAGCACTGGAAACAGCATTCTGGCCCTGTGTGAGCATCCAATCAGTGTTTGCAATCTTTGGCCTGTTCCAGTTGTCTCTCGGTAGAGATCTCTCCTTCAGCCATCCTAGCTGGTGTCTTCCAATCTGCCTGTCTTCTCTGCCTGTCTTCAGGCACGGGGCTGGGACTCCATGTATACATAGCGGTACAGCTCTGCCTGCTGTTAGTAAATATCCATTGTCCCACGACCCCAAATGTCTTGAATATCCTGCCCCTCTGCATCTGCCCTTCATAATCCAACAACTAAAATGTTATCATCTGGCTCATGATGGGCTGCTAACAAGAGGGCTGAATTCTTTCTGATAGACAGTCACACGTACCACATCGACTGTTAAGATTTCTCGTCATCCCCCTGCATGAGCCTGCTGGGGACCCTGAGTTCCAAGAAGGACCCAGAGCACCCTTTTATCTGATATGTTTGTGGGAGGAAATTGCCTCCCTCTCCTCTCCTTCTAAACTTATGCCTTTTCCTCTGGTCCTTCTCGCATTGAGTGGCTCCACCATCCAGTCAGTGGCCAAGGAATCATTTATTTATTCAACAATATGGACTAGGTGTCTCCTCAGTAATAAAAATAACAACAGCAATGAACCATAAAATAAGTGCTAGGAAGCTCAGCAAAGTTGGGATATTGTTATGATGACTACTTTCATTTTTCTTTCTGTTTTTTTTTTTTTGGAGACAGGATCTTACTCTTTAACCCAGGCTAGAGTACAATGGTGTGATCATGGCTTATTGCAGCCTTAATTCCTGGGCTCAGGTGATTCTCCCACCTCAGCCTCCTGAGTAGCTGGAACTACAGGTCGTACCACCAGACCTGGCTAATTTTTAGTACATACATACACACACACACACACACACACACACACACACATATATGTACTAATATATGTATGTTTAGTACATATATATATTTGTAGAGACAAGGTCTTGCAATGTTGCTCAGGCTGGTCTTGAACTCCTGGCCTCACAAAATTCTCCTGCCTCGGCCTTTTAAAGTGCTGCACATGGCGGTCTTCCCTTAAGGTAATGTGGTACTGGCTCTTTTCTTATCTTCCCTAGGACTGCTGCTCACATCTCCTGGCCTCCACAGTTCCATCTCCTCAGTTCATTCTCCACACCAGGGGAGAGAGCTTTCTAGAAAACCTGCCATACTCAATCCATGTTTTGATTTGAGTTTCCCTTTAGAGGAGGATTCATTTAGTTTCTCTGCAAGGCGATCCCAAGAAACAAGGTAAGAGAGCCGAGAAATGAGACAGGGATGGGAAGGAAGATTTTAAAGGGCGCATCTAGTTCCCACTGTGAATGATTACATCACACTGTCCTCTTAGGAATTCTGGGAGCCAGTGCAGTCTGGCACCTCGGAGTTTCCAACCAAAGGGGCAAGGATGTTATGGTATTCATACACCAACCTCTCTCAGTCTTTGAAAAGCAGGAGGGCGGGGCACTGGATGAGAGTCCAGGACTTCCGGCCTGCTGCACACAGGCAGGGTGGGCTCAGCTGCCACAGAACGCTCTCAGGCAGACACGTGGATGCTGGCAGTGGGAACTTGGAGGTTTATGGGTGGGGCACCCCAGAGGCTGCAGTATCAGGCCCAATCTAGCAGGAAGTCACTCAGGGTTTACTACAAGATAACACTTTGAGCTTACAATACCTTCCTCAAAACTTATTGAAATGATAAAAACAACAAACAGAGAGAGGAAAAAAACAAAAAACAAAAAAAAACCCTGCAACCCCATGTTAAAAAAGGAAGAGTTATATCAACCTGGCAGAAACTTTGAGAACTTTCTGGAAGATAGAAATCCGCTATGATTGGCTATCCTATAGCCACAGCAGCAAAGGCAGGGCCTGTGTTCGAGTCCCTCCTGAGGCTGATAGCCACAGGAAAGTGCCAGCAGGGGCTGGAAACAGAAATAAGCTGGGAAAAGGCTAAGGGGAAGCTCACAGAGACCTGTGCAGTTACTGACAGCACCAAGAAGACCTATCAGTCCTTCCAATGTGGGCTTTCATGTTTATGAACATCAGTACAGAACAAGCAGCACCAATTAGTCATCTGAGGAGATCTAGCAGCCTCCAAAAGGAACCAACAGTCAATCAGAGCCAATGGCTTCTATTTTGAAAGATTGATTACAGAAAACAGGAGATAACTTTTAAAGATTCAAATTTTTATTTTCATCCCACTCTACTGGAAACAAGGAATTAAAAAAAAAAAAGTAAATTGGTATCCTCAGTAAAATTTCAGAAAGTAAAAGAAGCATGAAATGAAATACTGGGAGAATAAGAACAGCCCTTGAAAATAAAAGAATGACTGTGTCACCAGAATAAAATAGAACTACAGCATATATGCTACTGAAACCTGATTTAATGAATTGTTAGATCAAATCAAAAGAATTGATATAATTGCTCAGAAGACACAGACAAAAAGATAAATTCACGAAATAAAAGATGAGGGAAGTAGATAGACTTAATGTTTCAATATTTATATAACAGGAGTCACAGAATAAAAGAGAATATTAGATGGAAGAGAAGTATCAGTGAACAAAAGAAGTTGGGTGTGGTGGCTCGAGCCTGTAGTCCCAGCTACTTGGGAGGCTGAGGCAGGAGGATCACTTAAGCCTGGAGGTTCAAGACCAGCGGAGCAACATAATGAGACACTATCCCCATCAAAATGTAAATATAAATAAATAAATAAATGAAAGAAAATTTCCTGAGCTAAAGAAGGAGCATAATCTACAGATTGAAATGATTCACTGAGTTCTGGGCAGAATTGTTGCAAAATATCCACCTGTGTACGTTTCTGGTAAAATTTATGCATTTCAGTAATAACGTAAAATCCTGTACACTTCTATATAGACAGCAATTCAGATTGGCATTGGACTTCTTATTTGCAATATCAAAAATTAGAAAACAATGGGGTAAAGTGTAAATAATTCTGTGGATTAAGAATTATATTAAAATTTCACAGCCAACCAAACTTTCATGTATGGGAACAAAGAGAGACATTTTCAGAAGTGTCAAAACTCAAAATTAGAGCATCCAGGTACCTTTTCTGAAAAGCAGACTTTGTGGAAGGATTATAACCAAATGGAAATTAACCGAGAATTAGTATTTCACAAAGCAGAGGATGTGATGATAGAAATCTAATGAGAAACAAAGTCAGGATAACTTATGGTTGTATCCAAATCAATTTTTCCCAATGTGTAGTATATATAGCACATATGGATTGAGACGGTTTTT
>NW_012104621.1:2634991-2640364 GCF_000951045.1 Mandrillus leucophaeus
AGCACCAATTAGTCATCTGAGGAGATCTAGCAGCCTCCAAAAGGAACCAACAGTCAATCAGAGCCAATGGCTTCTATTTTGAAAGATTGATTACAGAAAACAGGAGATAACTTTTAAAGATTCAAATTTTTATTTTCATCCCACTCTACTGGAAACAAGGAATTAAAAAAAAAAAAGTAAATTGGTATCCTCAGTAAAATTTCAGAAAGTAAAAGAAGCATGAAATGAAATACTGGGAGAATAAGAACAGCCCTTGAAAATAAAAGAATGACTGTATCACCAGAATAAAATAGAACTACAGCATATATGCTACTGAAACCTGATTTAATGAATTGTTAGATCAAATCAAAAGAATTGATATAATTGCTCAGAAGACACAGACAAAAAGATAAATTCACGAAATAAAAGATGAGGGAAGTAGATAGACTTAATGTTTCAATATTTATATAACAGGAGTCACAGAATAAAAGAGAATATTAGATGGAAGAGAAGTATCAGTGAACAAAAGAAGTTGGGTGTGGTGGCTCGAGCCTGTAGTCCCAGCTACTTGGGAGGCTGAGGCAGGAGGATCACTTAAGCCTGGAGGTTCAAGACCAGCGGAGCAACATAATGAGACACTATCCCCATCAAAATGTAAATATAAATAAATAAATAAATGAAAGAAAATTTCCTGAGCTAAAGAAGGAGCATAATCTATAGATTGAAATGATTCACTGAGTTCTGGGCAGAATTGTTGCAAAATATCCACCTGTGTACGTTTCTGGTAAAATTTATGCATTTCAGTAATAACGTAAAATCCTGTACACTTCTATATAGACAGCAATTCAGATTGGCATTGGACTTCTTATTTGCAATATCAAAAATTAGAAAACAACGGGGTAAAGTGTAAATAATTCTGTGCATTAAGAATTATATTAAAATTTCACAGCCAACCAAACTTTCATGTATGGGAACAAAGAGAGACATTTTCAGAAGTGTCAAAACTCAAAATTAGAGCATCCAGGTACCTTTTCTGAAAAACAGACTTTGTGGAAGGATTATAACCAAATGGAAATTAACCGAGAATTAGTATTTCACAAAGCAGAGGATGTGATGATAGAAATCTAATGAGAAACAAAGTCAGGATAACTTATGGTTGTATCCAAATCAATTTTTCCCAATGTGTAGTATATATAGCACATATGGATTGAGACGGTTTTTACTTTAACAGTTATATATTTATTTCAATAGCTGTTAGAAAAATATAGATACATACTAAATCCATAATTTCACATTTATTTGTGTTTAATATAAAGTAAGTATTTAAGTTTTAAAAAGTGGGCTGGTTGAAAGGAAAGTATTAGGTAACTAATAGTACAAATGATACATTGTCAAGGTGATAGACAACTGACTGAATTTTCGGAAATGTTGAGCCGAATAATTGTCAATAACGTGGTTGTAAAATACATTCCAGACTTTACCCAACTGTGATGATAAAACAGGTTTGCATTTCTTCTAAAACTTAATTACAGGGCTGATGCCCTAGGTACAAAATTAGCACAAGGTCATCTTCTTCTTTCTCAAATATTCTTCAAAAATTATTCCTTCAAATATTCTAGGCTTGCTTCTATTTGCCCAGGAATTAGTTCAGCTCATTGTTTATCTGTGGGTACCTTCTGGGAAAAGGGAATTCCAGGATGTCCCCTGTGGCCAGATTTACTTCCTTGGTGTCAACACTCCATTGGCAGTAAGTGCCCAGCTGGTGTTTTGGGGCAGTCCGCTAAAGTCATGGAGATCTTGAAGAGATGTTCTTGTGGTCCTGTCACCCAAACCATGTCAGCTGCCACTGATACAGTTCTCTGCCAATCGATTCCACAGTGCTTTCTTGTAGTTCAAGAATGTTTGCTTCTTCTCACAGTGCTGTGCTTATTTAAGATGCCCACAGTAAAACTGCCTGGTCTCAGTGTTACAGCTCTTAAATAGCACAGCATTTTCTGTTCATCTGTGCACTGTAGTTTTCTTCAAGACATCTCTCCAAGCAGGAGAGAAGCCAGCTGAGAAGTTGTGCCATTAATCCTATGTGTTCACCTCAAACATTTCCCAGACTATGGTGATGAGTGTTTTGGTGTCCTGCAAAGCAGAACCTGAGACAAGGACTTAGTGCAGGCGATCCCAGGAAGTAGGAGCAAGGAGATAGGGAGAGTAAAACAGAGAAAGAGGAAAAGTCCATCAACAGACACACTGTGAGGTCACTATTGTCAGCAACAAGAGCTCAGTTCCACCAGGACCTCTGAGAAGTATGCAGAATGTTCCCCACAAGTGTCTACCCAATGGAGAAGAGGATGGACCATTTGTTCATTGGCCAACATTGTGCATTGTTTGAGGGTTGCCCATAGGGTACGAATTCTTCGGTACTTCTGAGTTGGGCCAGCCTGGAAAGCTTCCTGACATTAGGAGAAGGCCCTAGCACAGAATGAAGAAAGACAAGAGGTGTGAGTCTGGAGGTAGAGCACCAGCAGCAGAAGGTGAGTCAGACTGTCTATCACAGGTATGAATGAAATCAGAGATGGGCTAAATGGGTGTGACACAGACACAGGAGGCAACAACTACAATCCCACTTAGCAGTCCAGCCTTCCCACTCCCCATCATCAGTTTCAATCATGACCCCATCTTCCACATAGTTCTGTATTGCTTTTTGGGTCCCATTAGAGCAACGACAGTGGATATGACATGTTTTAACATATTTGATCCTCTGTCAGCAAAAGAAAAAGCAAAAATGAATTAACCGAAGTGTATAAAACACAGTATACCTGATAAACTTTAAAAAGAGATAAATTTGGTTATTTGAAAACAGAAAATAAGGAAACCTCTGGCAAGTCTGAGAAGCAGACTTCTGGCAAAAGAAAGAAAAACACGCATATACAAAACTGTAATGAAAAAGCTAGAAACCACTGACACAGAAGATGTTTTAAAAATTAAAAGACTTATACAATTTACTAATATGAATTTTAAAGTATAGATATAATGGATAATGTGCTACGAAAATGTAATGACAAAAACCAATGCAAAAAAGAAAAATAAAGAAAATATCTGAATTGCTTACTAACCACAAACGAAATTTAAAAGACTATGGAAAATCTGCTCACCTCACCCAGTTTTGCATTCTTAGATAGTTTCATGGGTGGGACAGGAACAGTTCCTGAAAGAAAGGACAATGCTACAGAAGAAAGAAATAGTAACAGGAAAGTGAAAATAAATGATGCTCATGGCATTCCGCCCTTTGAGTAAAAGAGACAACGCCACGTACGCTCTTCCACGTATACAATTCCAAGAAGGCAAACATAATACAATGCACTCACCTCGTCCTTAAGGGTTGACAACCAAAGCAACATCCAAGTATCACATCCAGCTGCAAGTCAACGGTCGCTGGGTGAGATACATTTCATTCAATCAGACCCTGACGCCGGTCAGATAGTAATTACGTATTGAGGACATAAGAGTACAAAAAGGACGTGTAACTGTCCTCCAAGATCTTACATTCCAGTGGGAGGAGACAGATAGTAAACATGCAAGCAAATAAACAGATAAGATGAATTCAGGTACTGAAAACTGCCAAAAGAAGGTAAAGGTAACAGGGCTGAATATGATTGGGAGATGGACGTGCTGCCTTTGCTCTTGTGACGAGTCCCTTCTGAAGAGATGACACTTGAGTTGAGATGTTTGTCATTGGTTTATTAAGATGTCTTGACTGAGGTATAAATATGAAATCATTTGATTTCTTGCCATTGCTATCTCAACTATGCTATCCCTATAGCATAGTCCCTCAGAGCATAGACCTTTATAGACTGTGGTGAAGTATATGAGTTAAGGTCCATCCAAAAGACAAACAGCACTATCAGTATTTGAAACAGGGCTGGGCACAGTAGCTCACACCTATAATCCCAGCATTTTGGGGGACTGAAGAGGGGGATCACTTGAAGCCAGGAGTTCAGGATCAGTCTGGGCAACATTGTGAGACCTGCATCTCTATAAAAAATTTTTAAAATTAAAAAAAAATTAACTGGGTGTGGAGGCACGTGCCTGTAGTCCCAGGTGCTCAGGAGGCTCAGGCGGGAGGATTGCTTGAGCACAGGAGCTCAAGGCTGCAATAAGCTATGATGGCACCACTGCACTCCAGCCTGGGTGACAGAATGAGACCCTGTGTCTAAGGAAAAAAAAAAAAGTATCTGAAACAGAGAGAATTTGATGCAGACAACTAGTTACACGGGTGATGGAAAAGGTGAGAAACTGAACAGAGGACAGTAAGACTACCCAGATATTATCAGAAGAGGGGCAAATGGAGGAGGATGTGTGACCAGAGCCCAGAGACTATGAAAAAAGAGTGAAAGCTAGACCGTGTGAGGCCTAGAGTCATACAAGACGAACAGCCCACAGTCAGAAACTCCCCTGGAGACAGAGAGGTGGACAATGAATACCTTGATTGTTTTCCTTCCTCCTGTTTTCCAGTCCCTCACCTGTGCCTGCCTTTCACCACATAACCAAAAGTAACTGACCCAGGGAAGCACAGCGTGCAGGGATCAGGTCCCAGCCCCAGTACATAGCAGGGGTGGGAAAGGGGGAGGGCAAACAGATCCAGGGCAGGCACAGGAGGATTCCATAACTTTCTGATTATTAAAAGTCCAGTCTTCTTTAAGGCTTCAGTCTCAAACTCCATTGAAATCTTTTTTCCCTTCTCTTGCCCTCACACGGAGCACTCTTGAGCTGGGATATTGACTTCTAGGAATGAAAGTGGAAAAAGGGTATGATCTGGGTCTGAGATATCTGCTCCCCTTCCTTCTTCAAGGCCCAGCCCTTCCTGTGTATTTCAGGTGGGCCGAAGGAGAAGAAACTGGAAAAAAGTCTTGCTCATCTGGCCACAGCTGCAGTTCTTTCTGGGTTGGCGGGTACTGCTTCTCTGGCTAATGCTGGCCACAGATAACCTCACTGTGGCAGGCATTCAAATGCTGGTCAGTCCTCTGGAGGACTCATGGGACCAAGTCCAACCACCTTCTGCAACGTTCCCTGAGCCAGAGCAACTGTAGGACTATGTATAGGCAGCTCCCCTTCTGCCCCTATTTTCACCTTGAAATAATTCCCGTTATCTCCTGCTTAACCAGATAAGTCCAAGGGCAGATTAGAAAATAATATCCAACTGGAAGGGAAGAGTATACACATTGCCCCTTCTTTTAGGGATCTCCTGCTTTATGTCTAGTTCTCTGGAGTCTCCCCAGTAGTTAGCTTAGCGGGGAGGAGTCACTTCTCATCACAAACACTGCACTTCCACAAGACTGATGCTTCTGACACTAACTCCCCTCCTTCCGCCTTCACAGTCATCTCATGAAGATTGGGAAGGAG
>NW_012104621.1:2640414-2663282 GCF_000951045.1 Mandrillus leucophaeus
CAAGACGAACAGCCCACAGTCAGAAACTCCCCTGGAGACAGAGAGGTGGACAATGAATACCTTGATTGTTTTCCTTCCTCCTGTTTTCCAGTCCCTCACCTGTGCCTGCCTTTCACCACATAACCAAAAGTAACTGACCCAGGGAAGCACAGCGTGCAGGGATCAGGTCCCAGCCCCAGTACATAGCAGAGGTGGGAAAGGGGGAGGGCAAACAGATCCAGGGCAGGCACAGGAGGATTCCATAACTTTCTGATTATTAAAAGTCCAGTCTTCTTTAAGGCTTCAGTCTCAAACTCCATTGAAATCTTTTTTCCCTTCTCTTGCCCTCACACGGAGCACTCTTGAGCTGGGATATTGACTTCTAGAAATGAAAGTGGAAAAAGGGTATGATCTGGGTCTGAGATATCTGCTCCCCTTCCTTCTTCAAGGCCCAGCCCTTCCTGTGTATTTCAGGTGGGCCGAAGGAGAAGAAACTGGAAAAAAGTCTTGCTCATCTGGCCACAGCTGCAGTTCTTTCTGGGTTGGCGGGTACTGCTTCTCTGGCTAATGCTGGCCACAGATAACCTCACTGTGCAGGCATTCAAATGCTGGTCAGTCCTCTGGAGGACTCATGGGACCAAGTCCAACCACCTTCTGCAACGTTCCCTGAGCCAGAGCAACTGTAGGACTATGTATAGGCAGCTCCCCTTCTGCCCCTATTTTCACCTTGAAATAATTCCCGTTATCTCCTGCTTAACCAGATAAGTCCAAGGGCAGATTAGAAAATAATATCCAACTGGAAGGGAAGAGTATACACATTGCCCCTTCTTTTAGGGATCTCCTGCTTTATGTCTAGTTCTCTGGAGTCTCCCCAGTAGTTAGCTTAGCGGGGAGGAGTCACTTCTCATCACAAACACTGCACTTCCACAAGACTGATGCTTCTGACACTAACTCCCCTCCTTCCGCCTTCACAGTCATCTCATGAAGATTGGGAAGGAGCGCTGGGGGAAACCTGGTAGGGATAGATCTGGTAGGCATAGCCACTTCTCATGATAAGCCCTGGGAGAGGAATCTGGTGCCATGATGGGTAGCTGTCTTGAGAAGGTGGCATGCTTAGAGCCTCTTTGTTGTCACATCTGGCCTTTAGCTGGAATTCCCAAACAGAAAAAGTCTCATCAAACATCCTGTTGCATTTGAACAATGGAAAGGAGGTGAGCTTGCAAAGATCTAGCGGAAGAGTGTCCCAAGAAGGAGGAACAGCAAATGTAAAAGCCTTAAATGCAAAGTAGCTTGCTGTGGCTGAGGGGTAGAAGGGCGCTGGTAGAAGCTGGAGCAAGAGTATGCGTGGGAGGAGACAGAAAAATAAGGGAGAATGGGTAGGCGGCTGCGGATACTTAGGCTTTTGTAGACTAAGGTAAGGGGCTTAGATTTTATGTCTGGTTGCTCTGAGAAGCTAATGGATGTAGCTTATGTAATTGGACAGATTTTACTTTTTCAAGGCAGCAATTCTGTAAGTGGATGGATCATTACGACATTTTCCACTGTCAGAAAAAATAAAACCAACATTGACTGCTTACACAAAGAGAGTCTGACGAAGGCATAATTCACCTCTTCTGGCTAACGTTCATTTTATTGTTGAGATGGATACAACGATCTAGAGCTTTGCTCTCCACAGCTCTATTAGGTTAATAGTGTATGAACTGGTCATTGTTTTGGAGAGACCACTGTGACTGTTCTGTGTGTGGAATAGACTGTGGGGACTAAGCTACAGGCAAGTAGACCAGTTAATAAACTGATGCAGTGATTCAGCTGAGAGATGATCATGTCCTGGGCGCTGGTTGAAGCAGTGGAGGTGGTGAGAAGTGGGTAGATTTGGGATGAATTTAGGAGGAGAAGCCTTGCTGAATGGTCTCAGCTGTGAAAGAATGATTTCTGGTATTTGGACCTGGCTGGCTGACTGCCTGGAGAATGATGCTCCCTCCTGGGATGAGAATGAATCTGTAAAGGCAAGATTCATTTATAGTTGTCGTGCTTTTTTTCTTCATGATTATAGCCCCAGGGTCTATAAGAGTGTCTGCTACCTTGTAGGTACCCCACAAATATGTCTTGAATAAATGCAAAAGCAATCGTTTATCAGGTAGTCATTGAGAAGCCTATATTCATGCTCTTGCCACCTAGGACAAAATGATGCATGTAACCACTCTATACAGATGGTCCCAACTTAGGATGGTTCAAGTTACGATTTTTGACTTTATGATGCTGTAGACCTGATACACATTGAGTAGAAATGTAGAAAATGTATTTCAAAGTTTGAATTTTGACCTTTCCTCAGGCTAGTGATATGTGGTATGATACTCTCTTGTGATGCTGGGCAGCTGTAGTAGCCACAGCTCCCAGTCAGCCACACAATCACAGTGGCAAACCACCATGAAATATTTAATACTTTATTCTAAAATAAGCTTTGTATTAGATGATTTTGCTCAACTGTAGGCTAATGGAAGCATTCTGAGCACATTTAAGGTAGGCTAGGCTAAGCCATGTTAGGTTATGTTAGGTTAGGTATTAAATGCACTTTTGACATGATATATTCAACTTGCAATGGGTTTATCAGGACATTACCCCAGTGTATGTTGAGGAACACCTATGTATGTTTGCAAGATTTCCACTTAAAAAGGAGAAATGGGCTGGGCACAGTGGCTTACGCCTGTAATTCTGGCACTTTGGGAGGCTGAGGTGGGTGGATCACCTGAAGTCAGGAGTTCAAGACCAGCCTGACCAACATGGTGAAACCCCGTCTCTACTAAATACAAAAAATTAGCTGGGCATGGTGGTGCATGCCTGTAATCCCAGTTACTTGGGAGGCTGAGGCAGGAAAATGACTTGAACCTGGGAGGCAAAGGTTGCAGTGAGCCAAGATTGCACCATTGCACTCCAGCCTGGGCAACAAGAGCAAAACTCTTTCTCAAAAAATAAAATAAAATAAGGAGGAACGGGGAAGCAATTCCAGTTGCCATCAGCTAAGAACCTATGTCCCATCCTTCTGGATAGGGACAGTACAGACTTACTTTGCTGCCAGAGGAGTAAGTTCTTTCTGCCCTCCTATGGGTCCTACCCCTTAGAGAATTTGTGTGAATTCCACTGAGCAGCAGTAAAATAGCCACCATCGTAGAAGGATTTCTGCTCCTCAGCACAGGCCTAGAAAAGTGTTCATTCCTCAGGGACTCAGCTTCCTGGCCTCAGCTGCCTTGATGCTCTGAGTGATGAGGGAGAGCTGTGTGATGAACACAGGCCTGAGCAGTGTTGCTATCAATGTTGCTTCAAGATAAGGTGCTCCCTCTTTACTCCAGATCCCTCAGGGATCCCTCTTCCCAGTTACAGAATTTGCTTTTGCAATTCTTTAAGGAAAAAGACCATCAAACTCTGCCGTATTGGAATCTTGCTGCAAGTAGGAGGAGCCTTTCTTTTATCTGCCTGCTGTTCCTCTTCTGCTTCCAAACAGCCCAGCTTAGATGGAGACATCCTTTTTGGCAGTGCTTCATTAAAGGGCATAAGAAATAGTCAACCCATTTTGACATCTTTTGACCTTAGATCTCTTGAAGCAGCTCCTCACTACCTTGCCTCATCCAGTTCCACATTTCAGGGACCATTACCTACAAGTCCTCATTTGCAGACATCAGTTTCTGCATTATTCAGGCCTCTTTAGTTATGGAACAAAAATCCAAGTAAAATTAGCTTAACTAATAAAGCACAGTTAATGACTCTTGTAAAAAAAAAAAAAACAAAACAAAAAACAAATGGGTCTGGAATCTGGATCACTGCATCCAGATAAACAAATAATACTGTCAAGTCTTTCTCCTCCCTTCTCCCATCCCTTTCCTTCCATAACTGCTCTCAACTTTTCTTTGTGCTTGGGGTTCATTTTATCTGACTGCAGATGGCTTCATCTTGGCAAGGGCAGGGCTTAATCTCCTGGTTCATGTTATGTAGCTCAGCTCTGCCAAAGCAAGAAGAGGGCTTCTCTCTTTTCCCTATGCTTTACTGGACATAAGTTCCAGCCGATTATCCCAGCTTTGATCAGTTTCCTCATTCAATCTCAGTGGCTGGGGGATGGTCGCGCCTAGGTCAGGTCATAGTCTTTGTGGCCAGGTGCTAAGAATCTGTGAGTGGCACTCCCACCAAAATCAACCCCGTGGTTGGACTAGGGGAGGAGCAGATATCTAAGGGAAGAAGGGGAGGATGGTTGTCCCCATTAAGAAAGGAGAGAGAAGCTGCTCAGGCAAAGACAACAGATCCCTCTTACAGTGAGTCAGATTTAATGCCAGGACCCAAAAAAAGAGCGAGCATTCAAAGGCTTGTTTTGGTTTTCTTTCCTAACTTAAACAAGAAACGAAGTTGGTGGGCAGGAATCGTAATGAGGAAGTGAGCGTTTCTTCCTTTGTGGAGAAGTGTACTGAGGCAGGAGGTTGTAAGAGCAGGCCCTACCTTTGTTCACTGGGCTCTTGGAGGCTCTTGGAGAGGGAAGCCATTGCAGGTGATGACTCAATGTGGTGGATCACGCCTCCCTCAATTCTGCTCTGTCCAATTCTCCAAAGCCAAATAAATAGGAAGTGTGGCAGACGGATTCTTTTTAGTAGCAGGACACTTGGGTTTATTTTCATGGGCGTGAGTCCACGGGAAAGCAATTATTTTCTCTTGTTTCTTTGCTGCATCAGAGAAATGGAGCAATTTTAAAGAGGGATTTCAAAGAAACAATATTGTAATTTACAAAAAAATGGGATCATGTAGTGACCGCCAAGTCGGCTGTGCTGAAATATCATGACTTGTTCTGAACAGTGTCCATTAGAATCTTACCATGCCAGAATCAGAAGGGATCAGAAGAGATCATGGCCAACCCTCTCATGCTACAGAGAAGGAAACTGAGACCCAAAGAGGAAAATGGAGTCACTTAAAGGACCTAGTGAGTTAGAGGAAGTGCAGAACCTAATACTGAGGTCTTTTAAATCACTGGACAAGGATCTTTCCATTAACTCATTCAAGGATGCTTAATAAAGTAAATAATGGAGTGTCTGCTACAGATTTGCTTCTAAATGTCCCTGAAAGCAGTTGATTGGAAAATTCAACCTGGTGCTGCTAGTGAAATTGCTAAATGAATTTGATTCTTGCATGCCAAGAATATCTCTACAAAGATATGAGTTTGTCTTGGTTTAAACACTGTGGGCAACTGGATTCAGACATCAAGGTCATGGCTTTGCTCATAGTACCTTTGCCTTCCAGTGGCCTTTGAATTCGTCTTACCGAGGAGACTACTTGACCGTGTTTTTGTCGTCTCTGGTACCTTCCTGGTTTCCCATCTTGATGGTCAGGCTATGCTGCTCAAGTCCGATCCCCGTGGACCTTCGTCATCACAGCAAGGCTGTGTGGGACCATTTTCTCCTCCACACCCACCTTTCTCTGTGCCCTACAACCTGGCCTGTCTGGAATATAATGCTGCAGCTTGCAGTTGGGTTCAGCCAACTGACCAGAGGTGAAAAAGAAGAGGGCAAGGGTGAGGTTGAGGTACTTATTGCCCGGTTCCCTCTTCGTGGGATTTCCAAGGGCTGGCTGCATCCCTCCATTAAAAACCTCAGCTCCCACCAAGTGGCTCCTCCCATCACAGGACTCTCTCTCCAGGTACCAGTAGCCTATCCTTCCAGTTGCCTGTTCAGGCCTGGGCAGGTAACAGCACCTGCTGTTACTCACGCTTTGATGAGCCCTTTGGGGTTCTGCATTGTCTCTTGTGGTTTCCCCATACCCTGCTATCCCTTTTAAAAATAATCCCTTTATTAAACTCACCTCAAGTTACCCCATTTGAGTGTGCCACCTGTTCATCTGGGACTCTGACTGATATACTACCTGACTCCAACCTGAGACTCCACCTCCCCCAGTCTCTGGAACATATTCTGTCCCAAGAAGGAGAATATTTGGAGACTACTTTCAGGAGTCAGTGTGTCTGCAAGTTCCTTGAACCTGAACTCCTAAGTCTGAATTGCAAATTCTCACCTTCCTCCTGAGAACAAGCCCCCAAGAACTTACAGTAGAATCTCTCACATGGAGATGGCAAGAGGCCGGAAAATCAGGCCCTTGAGTGAGGAGGCTGGAGAGCTGTGCTGGCTGTCTGGGATGACGTTAGGTGTCTCATATAACAGAGGGGCAAAAAGAGGGGGTCTGGGGATCTTAGAGAGCCTACTCTCGCAATGTTGGAAGCCAGAGTGTTCCTTACATTTGGGCTGATGAGAACTAGGGGGAGAGATTTGTGTCCCTGGTTAGGCCAGAGCACTAGGAGGGGAGCACCTGCCAGGGCCAAGTGTAATGATGGCAGTGAGGCTCTGCTAACTGGACTGAGAGAGCCCCCAGGGAAGGTAAAGCACAGTACTCTCCTCTCAGCATTAACCACTACCCCGCCCCCTGCAAATAGCCCACTGGTTCAAACTCCTACACCCCCTAGCTGAGCCATCCCATGGGTCTCTTAAGCTCCAAGTCCCTGTTCTGACAATCACGAGCTATTCAATAATAGCCAGTGTCTTCTTTATTTCTATCCCTCATTGTGCTAGACACAAAATATGTTAGCTTAAGAATAGTTTACAGTCACTTACAACCTGCTTGCTACAGACTGCCACTTGAGCCCAAAACTGTGTGGGATGGCAGTTTCACAGAAGAAATAGTTGCAAAGATGCCCAAAGTGTTCACATTATCTCACATTTTTTTCAAAGTGCTTCACAGTTTGTCATTTTCTCATGTATTATATATCAGTTAATTCTCACAATAAATCTGTTATACATATGTATATATATGTGTGTGCCTATTGTATATAATATACTTATTTAACATATATAAAATTTTTGTATCTCTCTATATAATGTGTCAGAAGTACAAGGCTTCAAAAAAGAAAATGGCTTACCCAAGGTAATATAACAATTCAGAATGAATTGTCTCTTTAGATTTCATATGACCTCATTGTGTAATATATTCATTCTGAATATGTCTACCTTCCACTTGAGTCTGTGAGCTCGTTAAACACAGAGTCCATGGCTTATATTTTTTGTCCTATATTCCAACAAATGTGTGCATATGTATATGTGTGTATACAATGCATCTTTAATGTTTACTGAATACCAAAACAACCAGTCATGTATCCACCAATTAAATTAGGAAATAGAATTTTACTATACTGTCCAAGGCTTCTCTGTGCCCCTTCCCTGTATCTTAACCTCCAACCACTCTTCTGAATTTCGTCTTTATTATATTAATGTATCATATTATTTAAATGAGTATGTAGTTTAAGTTTAAATAAATGGGTAAATGGTTTATTTATCCTCACCACCATCCCCTGTCCCTACACACCCTCCACGTACATACACAGTGTCCTACATACAGTAGGTCCTTGGCCTGGCCTGGCTCTTGCACGACCAGAAAGCATCTGACTGCCCACCATCATTTCTAAGGGCATGAAGAAGTCTGGTCAAAGTTTGGCATTGGGTTCTGGGGAACAAAAATCATGGGAACACGGCATCTTGGAGCACCTAGCTACACTGCATGCCCATGCTGCTACTCCAGTGGAGTCCTTTTGTAATTGTTCAACAGGTTCTTCTTGCCTGCTGCACAGGTAAAGCCAGTTCACAGACAGAGCATTATTGCACTAAAGGTTTTCATGGACAATTTTGTGGGCGGGGGCTAGGGAATAGGTGTTGCTGATTGGTTGGGGTTGAAATCCTAGGGGTATGAAAAACAATCCTCTTGCATGGAATCCTCCTCTGGGTGGGGGCCATAGGACCAGTTCACTCATGAGTCACAGGTCAAGGAGGAATAAGTTGGTTGCCAGAATGAAAAAGTCTAAAAACCATCTCAAAACACCAATTTTAGGTTCTACAATAGGGATGTTACCTCTAGGAGTAAGTTTGGAAGTCATATATCTTGTGACTTCTGGCCTCATGACTCCTGAGCAGTAAGAGATTGTAGAAGCTACACCTACATTTTAGCAGAATTCAGGCTCCTCCCATAATCCTAATATCATGGACTTTCATTTGTTTTACAAAAGTGGCTTTGGTCCCTGAGCAAGGAGGAGGTTAATTTTAGGGAGGGACGATTATCATTCTTTGTTTCCAAGTTAAACTAGAAACCAATTATTCCCATGGTTAGCTTGACCTACACCCAGGAATGAGTGAGAACAGCCAGGTTGTGAGGCTAGAAGCAAGATGGAGTTGGCCATGCTAGACTTTTCTTGCTGTCATGATTTTTACAAAGGCAGTTTTACTTTGTAGCCACAAGTCACATTGATTCAGAGGGAAGTCCTAGTGACTGCCTTACTTGTGGAGCTCAAAAATCTTTTTTTTCTGGCCCTTGCTTCTGAGTCGCTGGTGACAAGCACCCCCATCCCCCCAACCCTTAATGATCTACCATTAACCTAATTTCCATTTCCTTACATGTTTCCCTGTCAAATTCTTGGAGAATTTATGCCCCATTTTAACAATCATTTCAACAATGCAGGAGATTTGTGCAAGTCTTAAGAATGACATTTTTCAAACTGTAGGTCATGCATGACCCATTAATGAGTTGTAAAGCCAACTTAGTGGGTTCAGACCAGGATTTTTAAAAACTGAAATAGAACTGGGCGTTACCTTATCAAGCAGCCAGGATTACAAAAATATCAAAATGTGCTCCCAGTAGCAAGGTAGCAAGGGGTAAATGTTATTTTGTGAAAAGTGTGTGTGTGTGTATGTCCTGGGTCACAGTGTAAAATGTATTTCTTTCTATAAATTATGTTCAAAAGATGTTTTTAAGCCACTCCTCGAGGAACCTTGCCAGGGACATTGGTTGCTTGCTCATGTACCCACTATTCCACCTCTCCCTATGGTAGGCTAATTCTGTGGTTTGGATGGGCTGTAGGAGTGGCCATGAACAGCCTGAACCAATTACCATAATTTCAACCCAGTTGCTACCAGGATCGGTTCAGGGTTGGTCAGCAATCCAATGCCTACCCCAACTAGGACATGTCATTCCCTGGCCACAGTTGGATCCAGGGATCCATCTTCCAGGAATCCAACCACATCCTTTGATGGGCCTGGAAATCTTACAAAGACATGCTTTGGAGAGGCCCTGTCTTGTCTGAAACACAAAAAGGCTATTCACTGTCCACCCCATCCCACCGTCAGACCAGAGCCTGCTGGGGAGGGAGAAGAAAAGACCAAAAAACAAACAAATAAGACACAGGATAATTTTAAGTGACACCATTAATAACCTACTTATAAAAGTCATGGTTTTGCTACCTTAAAGAGAGCTTTGTAGGTGACCACAGGTCCTTCTCAAGCACTGGGTTCCCTCAAGGAGTAGTTTACACATGGAAAAGACTGGGCACTTAGGAGGCTGAATGCCTAAGGAAACAGATTTGAGAATCATCAGTATGTCCATGCCAGGGAAGGCAGGGGCACATATGAGGCTGTCCAGGAAGAGGTTCTGGCCAAAGGGAAAAGAGCTGGGGCAGACCCTGGGGAGCAATAGTGCCTTGAGTGGACAAAGAAAAAGATGGACAGAGAGAAGACAGATACTACGGTGCTTGTCCTTTTGCAGCATGGTGGATACAGATGAGAACAGTGTTCCCTCCTGTTCCCCTCTGTTAGTCTACCAAGACCTGGTCTACACAGCATGCCAGACTTCCAGGGCCCTGGCGATGGACAGCTGGGCAGTGGGAGAAGTCAAGGGAGAAGGCTAACTGGATACACTTTCTAATGGGCAGACAACCTCTTGAAGGAAAGAAGACAGCCGGGAAAGAGGATGGGGTGGCATAAACCACATTTTGAAAGAAGGTTTAAATGTAAATCCCCTGGCATCATTAAAAATATTCTTTTTAGCCGAGTGTGGTGGCTCACGCCTGTAATTCCAACACTTTGGGAGGCCAAAGCGGGTGGATCACCTAAGGTCAGGAATTCGAGGACCAGCCTGGCCAATATGGTGAAACCCCATCTCTACTAAAAATACAAAAATTAGCCGGGCCTGGTGGCACACACCTGTAGTTCCAGCTACTTGGAAGGCTGAGACAGGAGAATCGCTTGAACCCAGAAGGCAGAGGTTGCAGTGAGCTGAGATCTCGCCACTGCACTCCAATCTGGGCGAGCGAGACTCCATCTCAAAAAAATCAATAAATAAATAATGTTATTTTCAATAAAAACTGAAGCAACTTTTTGGTGTGTGGTGGAAGGAGTCAGACTGTTGTTTCTTTTGATGAAACATTATGATGAGAGGGCTTGGGGTGATCAGCTATACTAGAGCTATGAGTACATATGCTAGAGTAGGTAATTAATTGTATTAATTGTATGTAGGTAATTAATTGTATGTAGCCATCTCCCTCACCAAACTGAGTGCCTAGGAAAAAAACAAAAAAGGAGTTGAGCTGAGAGCAGGGGATCTAGCAATGCTTGAGGGAGGAAGGAAGAAAAGATGAGTGGAAAGATCTGCTTTATTTAGTCCAGTCCCTCCAGGGGCACCTGCCCTTCCCACCTAACCCTACGTAGAAGGGCTGGGAGAGAGACAACAGTGCAGCCCCAGGGCCTGTAGAATCAGAGGCAGGAACCCACCTCAGAAATAACATGGAGTCCTCTGTAAATGGAACGCTAAGATCAGGTGTGGAACAGAACCTTCCAGGAACTCAGACACACATTCTATAAGGATGGTGGATTCCTAGCATTTTCTTCTTTCATTTCCCTTAGCTTCACAGTTAAGTTTCTTTGGAAAGTACCTCATTGTCTCACTATCTTACCAGAAATGAGGAAGGGGTTCTGGTTTCATTCTGGGGCCTGAAGGAGGAGTCAGGAGTTGTGCTTTGAGGGGCTGGGTATAATGACGCCAGGGCAGAGTTGGAGATGCTGGCCTGGTCTGCCTTATCTGAGTAGTGCTCAGCCTTCGCCCAGGCTCTCTGAAATCTCTCCTAAAAATTCATCCTGGCCTCTGTTTTTGACTTGGGTGAGATGTTTCCCGGAGTCCCGCTCCTGCAGCCACGATCTTCCCCAGCTAGGTTCAGCTCAACACAGCTGTGGTGCCAGGAAGACACCAGGGCTCTTCAAAAAGAAACCCCGCCTTCTTTTCTCAGAATGCAGAGATGGCCGGGGCTCTGGGCCTCTCCAGTCCTTCCTGGAAACACCATATGGCCTAGTTCTGATGGGCTCACGTGGAAAATGACGTTTGCCTTGGATGTGATGAGTCTACAGAACCTCCCTTCTGGCTCTCGTTTGTTCCAGCATTTCTGAGCTGACCCCCCTGCCACCCTACCCCTGGTGCTGAGCACTGGAGACATAGTGGGCCTCAACCCTCTTGGAGATTATAGACCAGAGAACACGTGGAGGGGTCCAAAACAAAAGCGATCAGGGGGGCCTCAAATGCCTCAGTAAGGAGGTGTGGTTTTGAGCTGGAGTTCCAGGATTTGGCATGTAGCGTGGCTGAGGCATGGAGGACAGCTGGTAAGAGGAGGGTAATCGTCTCTCCCTCCCTGTGGGAGCACTCACTTTTCCCCTCTGGGATGGCGCAATCAACAGCTGCTGGTCTTAGCATCCCTTCTGGGAATAGAAACCTGGTGAGGGTTCCTTTGAAAAATGACTCCACCTCAACCACCCACACCGTATGGGTCTGGTGGGGCTGCCAAACACAGTGTCATGTCCAACCTGACTTCCACCATGGTGGAAAACAGATGACCCCAGTTCAGCCAATCACAGCGCCTCAAGACCCTGGCTTCGGCGACTGATACAAGGCAGTGCTTCGCAACATAAGACTGTACTGAACCCCACACCTCTGGTGCTGGAAAAACAGGGTGGCAGTTTTATTTTTGTTGTTATTAGATTGGGGAGCGTGTCTGACATTTAGTGGCCAGGGTGTCAAACATCAGCAGCACCCAGGACAGTGTCTTATAACAAAGAATTGTCCTACTCCAAAGGCCAATACACTTTGCTGAAAAACCTTCACCTAAAGGACAGGGCCCTGGTCCCAACTGGACCCAAGTCTTTCCCTTGGGTTTTGTCTAAGAATGTCTGGCAAGAAAAGGCCTCTTTCTTTGGGTTCCTCAGCTCAAGGGGAGCCTGAAGCACCTTGGCCCTTCCCTCTGCCCTGTAATGCACACAAGAAGATGTCTGAAGGAGAAAACAAGGCCAACACAGAGAAAGGCTGGGATGAGAGATGGAGACAAGAGTGTGAGACAGCCAGTGACATCATCTGCCCTTGTCCTTTTCTGTTATGACAGCCAAAACATTTTTTTTTTTCTCTTTTGAGTCAGGTTCCTTTCTCTTGCAACCCAAAGAATGGGTTAGTCCAGTCCCATGGCTGGGTGCGATGGCTCACACCTGTAATCCCAGCACTTTGGGAGGCCAAGGTGGGCATATCACTTGAGCCCAGGAGTTCAAGACCAGCCTGGGCAACATGGTGAAACCCCATCTCTACAAAGAACACACAAAAAATTAGCTGGATGTGGTGGCATGCATCTGTAGTCTCAACTACTTGGGAGGCTTACATGGGAGGATGGCTTGAGCCCAGGAGGTTGAGCCTGCAGCGAGCTGTGACTGTGCCACTGCACTCCAGTCTGGATGACAGAGAGAGATCTTGTCTCGAAATTTTAAAAAATAAATTAAAAAAAAATGTTTTAAAGAATCCTAATAATTCCGAGGCTTCAGGAAGCAATGTTCCTTCTCTCTGGTGATGGACGTAGGAAATACAAATTTTAGAAGGCAGCTTCAGCTCTCTATATTCTCCCAAACCTCCCTCCACACTGTCTACAAGCAGGAAACAGCTAAAGGGAAGGATTGCACAGCAAACTAGTGGCAGAGATCATATTGGAAGCCAGGTCTCTTGCCTCGGAGCTCAGAACAAACGCACTACTCTTGTTTACTAAAATCAAATGTAAGCTCCTGTCATTGGGGTCAGGGTGCAACTCTGTCCTTAATACTCCATTTAGCATTCAGGGGAAGATAAACAAAAACTTTGTCTGGGTCCCCTAGGAGCTTTCAAGCTGGTTGGGGCCATGACTGCTGCCCAGATCCTGTTGATTTGGCTTAAAAAGTGGGATATTCAGATGAAACTGGGAACGCAGGATGCTCAAACTAAAGGGCAGGGAATTTCAAGCCTGCTGCTGTTCACCCTCCTTTTCCTGGGTTTTCCAGGTGAGGTAGTGAAACTGCTCTCTGAGACCTCCCATTTCCTCCACAGAAGACCATCAGGAGATAGTTGGCATCATTCTTTGGCCCAGAGCATTCTCAGAGGTACCTTGTGGCCAGGACTCTATTTTGTTTATTTTTTTGGAGACGGAGTCTCACTCTGTTGCCCAGGCTGGAGTGCAGTGGCGTGATCTCGGCTCACTGCAACCTCTGCCTCCTAGGTTCGAGAGATTCTCCTGCCTCAGCCTCCCTAGTAGCTGGGATTACAGGCATGCGCCACGATGCCTGGCTGACTTTTTTTTGTATATTTTTAGTAGAGACTAGGTTTCCCACCATGTTGGCCAGGCTGGTCTCGATGGCCAGGACTCTATAATTAGATGAAGGTGGGATCTTCTGCCCTTACCGTTAAGTTGGAAGGATTTATGAAAGGCTGGTACTTGCCTGACTTAGATAGGGGGGAGGCTGTGCTGCAGAAAGCGGGGAACCTGCTCACCTTTAAGTGCTTTTCTGATACTAAACTGTCAGAGCTCCTGGATCCTCTGGCATGCCCACTATTCAGCAGCCCTGCCTGCCTTCCCCCTCCCCGTTACACAGACAAAAGTCACTGTCAGGTATTTGTTGCAGGAGAATAAAGTCTTAATTGTTATAGGTATGGAAGGGGTTCAAACTAAAGCTATCTGACAACACAGTACAAAGAAATTCAGCTTCTGACGTTATCTCCCCATCTCTAAATTCCAAAATGCGTTCACAGGCTCTCTTTCCTCTTCCCTCTTTCAATTGATTTCTCCAAATGCTTGGGTTCCTACAGGACATTTTTTTAGTGTTTTCGAATATTTTGTTTTGCTTTGTTTTCAGTTGAACTTTTGTTATGAATGTCCAACTTTCAATGCACTAGGAGCCATGAGTTTATCCTCTGTTCTCTGCCTCAGAGGGACTTCTTGAGGTTTCTTAATTTATGATCAATTTTGTAAGTGTCCCATGGATACCGGAAAAAGGAGGAAGATTCTGTTTTTTTGTGGTTGTGAATTTGTGTGTGAAGAGTTGTGTATATATGTGTGTACATTTAATCTTGGTAGTTATTCTTTCTTACTTTTTTAGTGCTTGAGTTGCTGAACAGAGTTGTATTAAGCTCTCTGCTGTACTGTTGTGCTTCTGTTGAATTCTCTCATCCAATGTGAATGCTGTTGTTTGGATGTATAGTTTTAAACATGCAAGTGAATATGTGAGTGTATGTTTGTAGAATTAAACTTGTTCAGGTCTCCTACAAAGAGGCCACATGGCCATGTGCCCCGTGTCTTATGGCCTTTGTTGTTTTTGTTTTCTTTCTTTACACTTTTTCAGAACATGTGATTAAACAGAAATTTGAGCCAAGAGGAAGGGGTAGTGGCAACCTATTGAAAATCCTCAATTTGTCTTGACCACAAGGGAATCTTCCTGACTGACCAAAGGAAAAACCAGGCTCTCCCTGAGACAATGCAACTGAATAGGGCCGACTGACAGGGAGGAAGAGTAGAGGACAATAGTGAAGCCATGCACCTGGCCAGGCAGGCAGCAGACAAGGGCAGATTGACACAGGACATGTAGGCCGTCAGCTCTGAAACTCTACCAAGAAAGCACGATGTTTCAACAGACAAAAAGAGAGTGGCAGTGGGTATTTGAAAAGCACATGAGAGAGGTTGGTCTGTATGGAGCAAAAACTCCCCTACTGGGTGCAATTTGGGCCTGGGATTCCAGTCTTAGAGAGGGAACGGTAAGAGGGAGGTTGGGCCAAACTTGGTGGAATTGTGGATAACACAAGGGATCACAGCAGAAGCATAGGACACAGGCAGAAGCCTAGTGGAGGCTGTGTTGCAGGAAGGCAGGCAGAGACTGTTTAATGTCCAGGTGTCTGAGGACAGGACTAGTGCTGAGAACTGCTGCAAACGGAGCCACATTGTCTCTCAGGACAAGAGAGAAGATGCTCAAGCCTGCTGGCCCAAGCCCTAACTCAGGGTCCAGGAAGTCTGAATCCCATTTTAGTTCTCTGTGAGGAAGGGAGGGTGCTGAAGGCCAGAGGACGTGTCTCCAGGGAAACAGGTAAAGCAGTAGGGAGAGCTTAATGCACCTCTTTCCGTCTTTGGCAGATCAAGCAGTCAAAAAATTAGAAAGGATTAGCTACTAGGATTAAATAAACACACACATACACATTCACACACAAATGAAATACACAAACACACACAAGTTAATGTACACAAAAAATAGAGTTCACTTCTGTTTTCTGGTATGCATAGGACATTTATAAAAATTAATACTAAAATAAGAAATACATTTCCCAAAGCCAAAAAAAAAAAAAAAGAAAAAAAGTATTTATCCACAGGTCAAATTCTATATCCATAGTGTATTTTAAATTAGACATTAACAACAAAAATCTGTGTGAAAACAAAACAACACAAAACACAAAACAAAATAAAACATTTTCCTAAAGTAACCCAAGCATTTGGGGAAACCAGCTTGAAAGACGGGGATGGGGATAGACAGCCTGTGAGCATATTTTTAATGTTTGAGAAGTTGCAGAGACAATGCCAGAAGTTGAATTTCTCTGGTACTGTATTGGAAAAATAGCTTTTGTTTCAATCGTCTTTGATACCTATGCCAGTTACAGTTGTGTTCTGCTACAGCAGAGAACTTGGTAGTGATTTTTAAGTTTATCTGTATAATGGAGGAGGTTAGGTAGTAGTAGTTTTGTTCCTGGTCATTAGTTGATTGACCTTTCCGTAGACAAAAAGTAAAAATACAGGGGAAGTGTATCTTTCTAAATGCATTTATGAGATGGCAAGAAAATAGGAGACTCTCAGGCCAAAATTCTAAGTGAAAGAAAGAACTCAGTAGCACTGCAACTGGCTGTTGTTCTTACAGCATTTATTGAACCAGATGAACTTGAGCTTCTGTTGTCTGGTCTCACAGGGCACAGGAAATGAGAGACAAAGATCAGGGGCCATCCAAGGCCCCTGGACACTTCCCCCACAAAGATGAGACTCCCAAGGTTTACATTTCCAATGAAAGGGTGAACCAGAAACAACTACTAGTCCCATCAACTGCTGGAAGGGTGTAAAAACCCAGGTGCCTAGCAGAAGAGGAGAAATAATGTCATCACTGAGAATTTGGAACCACAAGCTCTCTGTCCCTCATGTTGCTTAAAACCCAAATTCATATTACCTATATGGTCCAAACAATAAACAATTAAAAAACTCAAGTCTGGGAGGCTGAGGCGGGTGGATCACCTCAGGTCAGGAGTTCAAGACCAGCCTGGCTAACATGGTGAAATCCCATCTCTACTAAAAAAAGAAACAAACAAACAAAAATTATCTGGGCGTGCTGGCTCAGGACTGTAATCCCAGCTACTCAGGAGGCCGAGACATGAGAATTGCTTGAATCCGGGAGGCAGAGGTTGCAGTGTGCCGAGATAGTGCCACTGCACTCCAACCTGGGGGACATAGTGAGACTCTGTCTCAAACAACAACACAACTCAAGTCAATAATTTAGAGTAATAAAAGACTGGTAGTGGTCCAGGTGGCAAAAATAAATGCAAATCCTTGATAAAACTTACTTAGAAATAAATTTAACAAATGTTATGAAAGACCCCTACCAATAAAAACTATAAAACATTGTTGAGAAAAATTAAAGATCAAAATAGATGAAGAAATATACCATGCTCATGGATAAGAAGACTCATCTTGTAAAGATGTCAATTCTCCACAAATTGATTTATATATTGCAATTCCAATAAAAAGCATAGCAGGCTTTTTTGTAGATATTGACAAACTATCACTAAAACTTACTTGGAACTATAAATATCTTAGCATAGGCAAAACAATATTGAAGAAGACCAAATCTGGAGAACTTGTTCTACCTGATTTTGAGACTTACCATGAAGTACAGTAATCAAGTCAGTGATGTTGGCATTAAAATAAACAGATAGACTAATGGGGAGAAAAGAGAGCCCATAAATAGATCCACAAATATACAAATGATTTTTTATAAAGTCACCAGTGTAGTTCATTGGGGAAATTTTCTTAACAAATCTTAACAAATTATGCTGGATCAACTGGATGTCAGTATAGAACAAACTGAACTTTGATTCATACCTCACATCATACATAAGAGTTAATTTAAGATGGCTTAAAGACTTAGATGAAGAAGCTAAAGCTATAAAATAATTAGAAGAACATATAGGAGGAAATCTTTGTGATTGAAGGTGGGGCAGTGAAAATATTCTGCATGGTATTGTCACTGTATATTCATCAAAACCCACAGACAATAAGAGTGAATCCAAAGGTGAACTTTGGATGATGTGACAGTGTAATTTTTTACATTGTACAGTGTACATTGATTGTAACAAATGTACCACTCTGGTAGGAGATGTTGACAGTGGGAAAGGCTGTTAGTGTGGGTGAAGTCAGGGAATATATGAAAACTCTATGTAATTTCACGTCAATTTTGCTGTGAACCTAAAACTGCTCTAAAAAATGAAGTCTATTAAAAAAGAGAGAGAGAAAAGACAAATTACTTACAAAGGAAAAACCATTAGACTACCATCTAATTTCACATAAATAACAATGGAAGGCAGAGACAGTGAAATGATACATTCAATTGTTGAGAGAAAACAATTATCAACCTAGAATGCTATGTTCAGTGAAAACATTGTTCAAAAATGAAGGTTAAATAAAACATTTTCAGTCAAACAACAGATTATTTGCCACTGGTAGACTCTCACTAAAAGAAATTTTAAAAGATAAACTTCAAGAATAATGTCAGTGATTTGAAGTAGAAAGTCTGAGAGGTAAAAAGAAACGAAGATCAGAGAAAGTGGTTAAAAAGTGTTTGTACATATGAAAAAAAGCTCATTATCACCAGTCATTAGAGAAATGCAAATCAATACCTCAATGAGATACCATCTCATGCCAGTTAGAATAGCGATCATTAAAGTCAGGAAACAACAGATGCTGGAGAGGATGTGGAGAAATAGGAATGCTTTTACACTGTTGTTGGGAGTGTAAATTAGTTCAACCATTGTGGAAGACAGTGTGGTGATTCCTCAAGGATCTAGAATCAGAAATACCATTTGACCCAGCAATCCCATTACTGGGTATGTACCCAAAGGATTATAAATCATTCTACTATAAAGACACATGCACATGCACGTTTATTGTGGCACTGTTCACAATAGCAAAACTTGGAACCAACCCAAATGCCCATCAATGGTAGACTGGATAAAGAAAATGTGGCACATATACACCATGGAATACTATGCAGTCATAAAAAAGGATGATCTCACGTCCTTTGCAGGGACATGGATGACACTGAAAACCATCATTCTCAGCAACTAACACAAGAACAGAAAACCAAACATCACGTGTTCTCACTCATAATGGGAGTTGAACAATGAGAACACATGGACACAGGGAGGGGAGCATCACACACTGGGGCCTGTCGGGGGCTGGGGAGCTAGGGGAGGGATAGCGTTAGGAGAAATACCTAGTGTAGATGACTGGTTGATGGATGCAGCTAAACCACATGGCACGTGTATATCTATGTAACAAACCTGCATGTTCTGCCCATGTAGTCCAGAACTTAAAGTATAATTAAAAGAAAGAAAGAAAGAAAGAAAGAAAGAGAGAAAGAGAGAAAGAAAGAAAGAAAGAAAGAAATGTGACCTCCAATGTTGGAAGTGGGCCTAGCAGAAGGTGTATGGGTCATGGGGGTGGAAAAAAGAAGTGTTTGTAAACATGTACACACTTATTTTCTCTTGATATCCTTGCCTCTTCGCAATGTGATTTTGCAGTTCCTTTTTATAAAAAAAGAATGGAGTCTTTTTCCCCACCCTTTGAATTTGGGCTCAGCCCCAGTTCATGCCCAAACCAATGGGATATGGTAGAAGGGATGTTGTGCCAGTGGGTGTTTTTTTGTTTTGTCTTATTTTTGAGATAGGGTTTCACTCTGTCACCCAGGCTGGAGTGCAGTGGTGTAATCATGGCTCACTGCAGTGTTGACCTTCTGGGCTCAAGTGATCCTCCAACCTCTCAGCTTCTTGAGTAGCTGGGACTACAGGTATGAACCACCACGCCTGGCTAATTTTTGTATTTTTTGTAGATAAGAGGTTTTGCCATGTTACCCAGGCTGGACTCAAACTCCTGGGCTCAAGCCATCGCCCTACCTTGGCCTCCCAAAGTGCTAGGATTACAGGCATGGGCCACCATGCCTGGCCGGTGCCAGTTCTAAACCTAGACTCAAGGCCCTTGCACACTTTCATTCATTATCTTGGACCTCTGAACTGTCATGTTAACAGGCCTAGGCTAGCCTGCTGGAGGATGAAAAACCACATGGAGGAGCTGATCCAGCTCATTACCCTCTTCCACCCGACAGCCGACTCATAGGTGATCTCAGCGGAAATCAGCATAAATTGGCCTAAACCTGAAAAACTGTCCGGCCTACCTATAGTCTCATGAAAAATGATACATGGCTATCATTCTAAGCCACTAAATTTTGAGGTAGTTTGTTTTTCAGTTAGGCGCACCAAGAATTAGCAATAGTTAATAATGATATAAGTCAATAATGTCTTGTAGGTTAGAAAATAAGATAGAAATAAAATATGCAACAATAAATAGGATGGGCAAATGAGTAGAATAGAAGTGTTCTAAGGTAAATAAAAAATAGATTTATTTTTCTCATATAATAAGAAATAAGCATTATAGAGCTGGTGCAGCTGTTCAGGAAATTTATCAAAAACCTAGACTCTCTCCATTTTTTCTCTCTACAATCCTCAGTTTTGGCTATCACCCTTATGTTTACAAAATGGCTGCTGTACCTCCAGGCATTGCAACCATGTTCCAGGGAGAAAGAGAGACTATGAGTCTCTTCTTTTTTTAACTGGGAAGGATCTTTTGTACAGGCTCCACCTCGTGGAAAGTAGATTTCTGTTTACATGTCGCTGGCCAGAACTCTGTCACATGGCCATACCTAGGTACAAGGAGCCTAGGAAATTGATACATAATTTTTTCTAGGTGAACTGCTTTCCCAAAGAAAATCAGGACTCAGTTATAAAGCAAACGTAAGAATGGGAGTAGTTTAAATGACTAGCAGTCTCTGCTCTCTATTTTGGAGAAATCCTCTTACTTAAGGGAATAATCCAACAGGAAAAGCAAACAATGTCCTTGGCATAAAGATTAAGAGACAACATTATACAGGGTAGAAGGCACTGGAGTGAGACTCCTAGTCCTGGCTCTGCAGCTGACTTGCTGGGGAACTGATCCTCAGTTTCTTCCCCTTTAAATCAAGACATTGGAGTAAATAACATGTAAGCCTTTTAAACAAGAAGTAAGTCTGTAAAAACTGAAGGGAATTAACATTTATGACAGATTCCTTAATGTGCAATAGCTCATTTAGACCTCACAACAATATCTCCCTTTACGCTGGGGGATGCTAAATTTCAGAGCAGTCTGACCCAGACCCATATCTAGTGAATGGCAGAGCCAGAATTTCAAGTAGGATCTGTAGGCCTCCAAAGCCAGAGGCTTCTTTCTACTGCCCATCCAACCTCTCTCAAAAGGCAAATAAGGTCATGCATTTTTATTTACTGAATTTTAAGTAAAGCAGTGTCTTTTGAAGCAGGCCTGGTGCCACCTGCAGCAGAATCACCTGGGATGTCTATTACAAATGCAGATTCCTGAACCTTCTCCAGATGAACTGAAGCAGACCTGCTAGGGCCCAGTGAGACCCAGGAACCTGCATTATTACAAGCTCTCCAGGTAATTGGAGAGACTTTACAATTTGGGAACTATGATTTTAAACTAATAATTTAGTGTTCCATTCTAGTGTGGTTTATTTATGGATCTGTGGCTCATGGAAATTTCCTCCTAGTATCAGGAAGATACAACTTAAAAATAGTCTGTTTTTCCTTCCTATTGAATCCACTCAATTCCATGGAAAATGTTAAGGAACTGGAGGTGTGATTAACACTGATTAATCTAGGCTCTGTACGTCAAACGCACAGACGAACATGAACATACATGCTGATTAGAATTATACAGAGCTGGAAGGGGATGGGCAAAAAAATGGCATTAGCTAAATATTTACTATGTTCCAGACACTGTACCAGACACATTACGTCATTTAAGGGGCCCAAGACAAGTGATTCAATCCCTTTTATTTATAAACGGGGTAAGTACTATTATTATTTACATTTTAGAGATGAGGAAGCTAATGGCCAGAGAAAAACAGTCACTTTCTGAGATCATTTATTCATTCATACAATAAAAATCTCATTAGCTTTTATCTTACACAAGACATTGCAAATAGGGCAGCAAAAAGGCAGTCTAGGGACCTCAGGTGGCACAAAGCCCACCAAATCTCCATTGAAGAAACTGGAACTGAGAGGGCAAATTGGGACTGGAGCCTGCCAGAAGCCGTCTCTCTGGAATCCCTCAGCCTGAGCAAGAGGGATGTTTGTTGCTGAGGCTGCTGGAGCTGCGGTCTACAGCAAGTTGCAGGCCTCTGAGTCTGTTGGAGGTTGAGAAAGGTTAGCTGACTTGCTTAAGTGTCCTAGACAGGAGGGAGAAAGCGCGCGGGTCTCAGATCCTAGCTCCAAAATCCACGCCCTTTCCCTTTTCATCTCCCGGAAGAAAGCCTTCACAGGTGCGGAAAATGCTCACCCAGTGATTCTAAAGTAGTGCACAAATTGGCATTAGAGGCTGGTTCTGATTCCTGCTATCAAGGTTTATTTAATTCCAAGCTCAAATAACACAGAAAATAAAACTTCCTCCTTAAAAGGTTCTGCGGAAAAATATTCTCTGTTCTACGTAACAGCCTCCTTGGCTGTGTTTGTGTCTGAAGAAAGGACTAGTCTGACAGGAAGAATTACAAATCTGGAGCTCATTTTGGCGTCGCAGAGGGAAGGTGGGTGGAGCGTCTCGCAGTAAATTAGGAATTCAGAATGAAAACGTAGAGTTTATTTGGGTTTTTAGTGACACCTCAGGATTATTATACAGGAGTGTCAGACACAGCTCAAAGTAGTGATGACTGCTCCCCCTCCGCCCCACGGGGGCTGGGTGCTAAGAAGGGGGAAACTCTCCTTTGAGGGTTTGGGGTGGGGACCCTCCCTTCCCAACCTGGATCGGGAATGGGGATGAGAGGAGAGCGGTTTGGATCCCCATCCCGGGTCTGTGCTGGAGGGAGGCGGGAGGTATTTGGAGGTGTGTTTCGGCTCAGGATCTGGGTCCGAGGCTGGGATCTGAGGACTTTCTAGGTTTGGAATTGGGTGGGGGAGCTAGGTTTGGGGTGACCGCTGGGCGCAGGAGGAAATAGGAGAGTGAGTCGCATGTGAAGGGCACTGAAGAGGGATCTTCGGGGGAAAGCTGAAGTTGATGCGTGGACTTGGAGAGGGGAAGTTGAAGTGGATGCAGGGGCCTGGCGCTGCAGCGGATCGGGGTGGCATGTGCTGGGATTGCCGGTGCGGGGCTGTGAATGGGGTCAGGGTGGGGCTGAGGAAGTACCAGATCTTCCGCGCCTAGAGGAGGTTAGAAGAAAAGAGCCTCGAGCGGCCACAGCCTTTTTCCGAAAGAGACTCACACAGACACACCCATCGCTCTACCCGGCCCTCCGGGACTAGCGGCTCAGCGGTGCTCTGGCTGGCAGATCCCGCCCCCACGCGGCCTCTGGGAGCTGGGAGCCGGGAGCCGACAGCCGATC
>NW_012104621.1:2664587-2667333 GCF_000951045.1 Mandrillus leucophaeus
GTTGGGGTGGAAGGCGGCTGCTGGGCGGGGTGTGAGCTCCGAGCCGCTAGGGCTTCGGCCAGTGGGAGTCGGGGGTGAAGTGTGGTGAGACCCCCCGGGTCCACAGGCCGCAGTAACTCCCGCCCGGCTCGACCCGACCCGACCCGACCCGACCCTGCTGGAAGGGGCTGCTCTTCCAGCCGGGGGGGCTTTGTGTGAGAAGAAGGAAGCGCGGAGATGCGCGGAATGTTTCTTCTTTCGTGCGTCTGGGGAGTGTTGAAGTGAGTCCAGTAACCAGAAGGCTACGGATTGTTTTTGTAGTGGAAACTTGAACGTTTGCTCGTTCTGCGGGGTTTGGAAATTTTGGGAATGACTGTGAATTGATTAAACGCTTTTTATTTCCTCGAAAGACCATCACTCGCGATATTCCTTTTCTTGAGTGACAGTTAATAGTTTGAATCAGACATCTGTGTAGCTGGTTTTCAAGGAGGAATGTTCGCTGAATTTTTCAAAATATTAAATCAGGTTGGGGTAGGTGGTTGGCATCCTCGAAGGGATGAGTGAAAAACTTTGTTAGCAGCTGAACTGAGGCACTAGAAGCTAAAATACAGAGAGCCTCAGTGTTAGCGACTAAAATGCAGTGAAAGTACATTTCTGTTTCTGAAACTGGACACAAGATGTTGAAATTTTTTTTAAAAAATCAAGACTGACGATTATAATTAGTCCTAATAGCTACCGTCTATGTATTATGCATTACTGCGATGTAAATGCATAAAGTACACAATTGTATAAGTACGTTATTTAATCACCACAACTAAACTTTCAGGAGTAGTAGCATTTGCCCCACTTTACAGATGTGAAAAGTGGGGTGCAGACACATTAAGTACCCAATAACTAAGTGCTAAAGCTAGGATTTTCACTCAGATCTCAGTTTTCAAAACCTGTATATCTTATATATTAATATATATACATCATACTATCTGGCGTAGCCCATTTTTCTTCAGTCGTCTGCTGAGCAATTGGTCTTTATTATTCACTTTAGATTCTGTCCTCATGATTTGAATATCAGATAGGCTTCATTCCGACTCTTAGCACATTCCTGAGTCCCTTCACGTGGGCCTCCTGCATTAGAGGAAACAATGGATTTTTGATATTGGCCTAGGGAGGAAGGCAAGATAACTGTGTGGACATTTGGGAGAATCAGTATAGTTAGGCATGAAACACAGGTAACATTTCCACACCACTATTAACTTGAATAGCACAGTGCATTCTTTTCCACCAAAAGTAGCATAAGAAGTGTTCATGTATTCAAGTAACAGTAGTGGACTTAGTTGAATATACAGAACATTGCTCAGTCCATGTCCTGGAGAAGTTTACAGTCTCCTTGGCGTGCACACAATACAAAGCTATCCAGGTGCTTATTACTCTAAGCCCAGACTGCCTCAGCTTGTCTGCCTTCCTTGTTGGTTATGATGATGCCTCAGTCCACCCTTAAAAGACATTCTGAAAAAGGTCAAATGCTTTTTTTCCCCCCTCTAATTTGGCTTCTCTTTTAAAGACTTGCACTTTTTTATGTTCTGAGTATGTTTTATTGTTGTCTACCCAACTTCTCTCTCCAACATAGATTTCTCTAGGGAAATGGATTCCTTGTCCCTAGTACACAGTTTAGTACCACTATGTCTATGTTTATATCCCATCTGAGAATGCTGTTTGCTTCCTTTCTGCCATTTCATAACTTTTTTTCTTTGAAAACATGCCCCCAATCCAACTCTTCTTTCTATGAATGCCTCTTGAATGTCTCCTCCTTTCTTGGTATGCAGCCTTCAGCTTAATCCTGCCTGTTATCCTCCAAATCTAGTTGCTTTCCCATGTTTCTCTCATCTAGGCTTTTCTATGGGCTACTGCCAAACTAATCTTCCTCAGCCATCCCCATGAAGGTTTATAAGATTTCCCATTTGTATTCAGCACTTAGAACCACACTTGAGCAGCTTATGATTGGGGCCATCTCTGAGTGTCCTACCAGGGATCTCATTTCTCATGACTGCAGACCTTCAAACAATTTCTCTTTCTCACTTACTCCTGACTGTTCAGCCTTTTCACTACACGTTTAGTTTTGCCCCTGTTATGGGAGTGTGAGAAGTTCTCAGCCCTGACTTCCTGTGCTGGTTTAGTTCTTGAATTCTTTGTCTTCCAGAACTCTGCAACACGTAACAGTTTGTGTTGTCCATTTCTACTGCCTATGCTGCTACTTAACAATACTTGACTGTGTTATAGGTACCCAGAGGACAAGATTCATGCCATTTCTTTATTTTATGGCCTCAGAACTTAGCACTGTGTTTTATATTCTATTCCACATAAATGCTTGTTGATTTCTATTTGAGCATTCCTTTAGTATTTATACTGTTTTATGTAAGTCCGGTTTATGCAATATTAACTTATAATTCCGTATAAATAATCAGGAAAAGTTGTATGGTGTGTTGAAAGCAATTGGTTATTAGTCCCACCTTCACCAGCAGTTATGCAGAAAATAGGGCCAATACCTACTTTTGCCTAATTCATGAGATTGTGAGGATCACATGAGAAAGTGGTATTTGAGTTTGAGGTTGCTATTCTGTGTTGTTACTAATGAGCAGGACTGATGTTCAAGTAGTTCCCACTGGGCCATGTGTGTTTTGGTTAAACATCCTTTCTTATTGGTTGGTACCCTTGTAGTGCCAGTTGTTAAATACTTTTAATATAATTCTTGTAGGGAGGCATTAGTATTCAA
>NW_012104621.1:2667383-2683860 GCF_000951045.1 Mandrillus leucophaeus
AAAAAATCAAGACTGACGATTATAATTAGTCCTAATAGCTACCGTCTATGTATTATGCATTACTGCGATGTAAATGCATAAAGTACACAATTGTATAAGTACGTTATTTAATCACCACAACTAAACTTTCAGGAGTAGTAGCATTTGCCCCACTTTACAGATGTGAAAAGTGGGGTGCAGACACATTAAGTACCCAATAACTAAGTGCTAAAGCTAGGATTTTCACTCAGATCTCAGTTTTCAAAACCTGTATATCTTATATATTAATATATATACATCATACTATCTGGCGTAGCCCATTTTTCTTCAGTCGTCTGCTGAGCAATTGGTCTTTATTATTCACTTTAGATTCTGTCCTCATGATTTGAATATCAGATAGGCTTCATTCCGACTCTTAGCACATTCCTGAGTCCCTTCACGTGGGCCTCCTGCATTAGAGGAAACAATGGATTTTTGATATTGGCCTAGGGAGGAAGGCAAGATAACTGTGTGGACATTTGGGAGAATCAGTATAGTTAGGCATGAAACACAGGTAACATTTCCACACCACTATTAACTTGAATAGCACAGTGCATTCTTTTCCACCAAAAGTAGCATAAGAAGTGTTCATGTATTCAAGTAACAGTAGTGGACTTAGTTGAATATACAGAACATTGCTCAGTCCATGTCCTGGAGAAGTTTACAGTCTCCTTGGCGTGCACACAATACAAAGCTATCCAGGTGCTTATTACTCTAAGCCCAGACTGCCTCAGCTTGTCTGCCTTCCTTGTTGGTTATGATGATGCCTCAGTCCACCCTTAAAAGACATTCTGAAAAAGGTCAAATGCTTTTTTTCCCCCCTCTAATTTGGCTTCTCTTTTAAAGACTTGCACTTTTTTATGTTCTGAGTATGTTTTATTGTTGTCTACCCAACTTCTCTCTCCAACATAGATTTCTCTAGGGAAATGGATTCCTTGTCCCTAGTACACAGTTTAGTACCACTATGTCTATGTTTATATCCCATCTGAGAATGCTGTTTGCTTCCTTTCTGCCATTTCATAACTTTTTTTCTTTGAAAACATGCCCCCAATCCAACTCTTCTTTCTATGAATGCCTCTTGAATGTCTCCTCCTTTCTTGGTATGCAGCCTTCAGCTTAATCCTGCCTGTTATCCTCCAAATCTAGTTGCTTTCCCATGTTTCTCTCATCTAGGCTTTTCTATGGGCTACTGCCAAACTAATCTTCCTCAGCCATCCCCATGAAGGTTTATAAGATTTCCCATTTGTATTCAGCACTTAGAACCACACTTGAGCAGCTTATGATTGGGGCCATCTCTGAGTGTCCTACCAGGGATCTCATTTCTCATGACTGCAGACCTTCAAACAATTTCTCTTTCTCACTTACTCCTGACTGTTCAGCCTTTTCACTACACGTTTAGTTTTGCCCCTGTTATGGGAGTGTGAGAAGTTCTCAGCCCTGACTTCCTGTGCTGGTTTAGTTCTTGAATTCTTTGTCTTCCAGAACTCTGCAACACGTAACAGTTTGTGTTGTCCATTTCTACTGCCTATGCTGCTACTTAACAATACTTGACTGTGTTATAGGTACCCAGAGGACAAGATTCATGCCATTTCTTTATTTTATGGCCTCAGAACTTAGCACTGTGTTTTATATTCTATTCCACATAAATGCTTGTTGATTTCTATTTGAGCATTCCTTTAGTATTTATACTGTTTTATGTAAGTCCGGTTTATGCAATATTAACTTATAATTCCGTATAAATAATCAGGAAAAGTTGTATGGTGTGTTGAAAGCAATTGGTTATTAGTCCCACCTTCACCAGCAGTTATGCAGAAAATAGGGCCAATACCTACTTTTGCCTAATTCATGAGATTGTGAGGATCACATGAGAAAGTGGTATTTGAGTTTGAGGTTGCTATTCTGTGTTGTTACTAGTGAGCAGGACTGATGTTCAAGTAGTTCCCACTGGGCCATGTGTGTTTTGGTTAAACATCCTTTCTTATTGGTTGGTACCCTTGTAGTGCCAGTTGTTAAATACTTTTAATATAATTCTTGTAGGGAGGCATTAGTATTCAAAAAGGGAAATGATTAGTGTAGGCTGGAATGAATGGGGGAAGCTTCCTGGACACTTTAGAACTTAAACTGACTTTGAAGGGTGGGTAGAATTCAGAGGGGGATTTGATGAGTGTGAAAGTTCTCTTAAAGTTGTGTCTCCAACTGTCCCGGGGTCTACTCCAAAGGAGGAAACAAGGCTTTTACTGACTGGCAAGTTACTCTTCCGAGTTAGGTTCCTTATTCTGTACTGCGGAATTTGGATGTATTAACTTCTATCATTTTTTCCCCAATCCTAAAAGCTATAGTACATAGCTGGAAACAAAAAAAAATAATCAAAGTGGAATGAGTGAGGGAGAATAACATTATGGCATGGCCAGTAGGGCTAGGCAGTCAAATGTTGGAAGTCCTAAGTATATTATCACTTCAATTTACAGATTAAAAAACGACTCAGGTGAATTTGTTAGGGTGACACAGGGGCAGAACAGAGAAGGAACTTTGATTTTCTGATTCCACATCTCGTGCCCTGTATGGTGCTTTAAAATGTGAAGGACTTGGAGGTGGGGGTGGGACAGGGTTGGGGTAGGTGTTGGCATCCATGGAAGGATGAGTGACTTACTTAAGTGAAGTAGGCCCTGAACTTCACAGAATTTATGAAAAGTAAATTCTAAAGGTAGAGGAGAGAGGGAATGATTAAAGCCTTAAAGTCCTCAAGGGAAAAGTCAGTATTTTTTTTTTTTTTAAATTGCCGATAAAAGGACCTGGTATAATACTTATTGATTGAGAAAAGTAGGCCTATAGTAGTTTGGAAGATGGTCTTGAGTAAGTATGGTTAATTGAATTGGGGTGTAATTAAAAGGCCTTGGTTTAGAATATTAGATGATCTGCTTTGTTGTTGAAATTAAGAGAGGAATTGACATTAAAAATAATCAAGAGGAGGATAAATCGTGTTCCTGTGAGGAGGGCCGCTCATGTGAGGAAGACCCCTGTTGAAAGGTTCTAGGCCTTAGTTGAACAGTTACAGGGACTCTAGGCCTTAGTTGAACACCATTCTTGTAGTGTCATTTTATTGCACCAAATATGTTCATGCGTAATAAGTGGAATTTTGAAAATGCTGTTGTCCTATGGATGGCCCTTCTAACGTAAGAACGTGTCTCTTCAAACCACAGAGCCCCTTGCAAATGCTGACAAACCTCTTGCCTTTTGCAGTTCTTCCTTGATCATGGCTTACGTAACACAGAGTTCTCTGAACAGATGGACTGTGGTTTGATATCATGTGATTGGGTCACATCTTTGCTTCCTGCTTCTGGAATTGAGGGCAGATGCTGGCATATTTCTCAGGGATTTTTTTATGCTTTGTCCCATAGAACTAGCTTGAGGAAATTTTTGGAGTCTTCTCAAAATTTATGGTTTGTTTTGGCCCAGCCTAACTGCAATGCTTAGGATAATATTTAGTACCATTCTTAACTGAATTTTCTCAATGTCAAATCCAGGCAGTCTCCATAAACATTAAAATTGTTTGCTACTCTGAATTAGATCCAATTTTATGTGTTTTGTTTGCTTTCCAGGTAAGTTTCTTGTGGCTACCCTTCTTCATCATGAAGAAAATTGGTTGGTAGGCTTGTAATTATTCATCTCAGACATCACTTTCTTAAATACTAGTGGACGAAGTCCAGTTGGTTTTATGGTCCAATTTTATAGATCAGATCAAGTCTTTTGTAAAGCTGCTCCCTCAAGGAATGATTTCTAATCTAACTTAAAAAAAAAATTGATTTGCAGAGTATACACACAGGTTGCTTTGAAATTTCTTGAAGGGTTACAAGAATGTGCTACGTATTCTACCCGTCTCGTTTAATTCTCTCTTCTCTCTTTTTTTTTCTTTGACCATGGCTAATATGCCATCATTTAATTCTCATAACCAAACTTGAATGGTAGTTGTATAGAGTACCAAAACTTATTTATTTGCTGGTTAATTTCCAAACTCTTAAGTCGATTTTTTCCCAGATACAGGTGACCAGTGCTCAGAAGATAACTGTAGGTTTTGATAACATTGGCTCTACCCCAAGATTCTTTTCAGCTCTCTTAAACATTATCCAAAGGTGTTAGTATTTTGTTTTTCATCCTCTAATCATAAATACATATATAAAAGGAAGACACTGCTTTGAATGGCACAGATGTAGACTAACAGTAGTTCAACCACTGAGACTCAAATGATTTTGTATTACCATAAACCCCATCTGCCTGGGTAGGCAGAATTGACATAATTTTACTCAGGTTGGAACCTAGTTCATGTCTATGAAAGAAGACCGTTTTTGTTTCCATTTTATGGACCAGGAAACTGAAGTTATGCTGTTAATGGAAGGTGGAGCCTGCATGTGAGCACTCCAGGGTATGTGCTCTTTTCCTATGCAAATGCTCCTCTACTTATGATGGGGTCACGTGCGTCCATGCTGCTTTCGTATAGAGTAAATACATTGTTAGAGCCACTTCAGCAGGAAAGTTTCCTTTTTCTTTTTTGCAAACCATGAGAATTTGCTTCAGATTGTCTTGATTACAGGTTTACTATTTCTTTGCAACTGCGGGCTATTCAGATACTAACAGTCTTTCTTTAACATTATATTTTTAGTTAATTTGAGTCTCCCTGACAAGTCCAGTGATGGGTGATTACTTATTATTAGTATTGATTTATACATATATTCATAGCAAATTCTTTTCCTCTAAAAGTAACATAAGCACAGGATTTAAAATTTGTATTAAAGAAAACAAAAAAGCCATCACCAGCCATTATTAACATTGTAGCAAATCTCGCACCCATTTTTTTTTTTTTTAAGTATAAAAAACCATTCTTGGGTTGGGCACGGTGGCTCACACCTGTAATCCTAGCACTTTGGGAGGCCGAAGCGGGTGAATCACAAGGTCAGGAGTTCAAGACCAGCCTGGCCAACATGATGAAACCCCGTCTCTCAGGCCTGTAATCCCAGCACTTTGGGAGGCCGAGGCGGGCCAAGGTCAGGAGTTCAAGACCAGCCTGGCCAACATGATGAAACCCCGTCTCTCAGGCCTGTAATCCCAGCACTTTGGGAGGCCGAGGCGGGCGGATCACGAGGTCAGGAGATCGAGACCATCCTGGTTAATATGGTGAAACCCTGTCTCTACTAAAAAACACAAAAAATTAGCCGGGCATGGTGGTGGGCGCCTGTAGTCCCAGCTACTCGGGAGGCTGAGGCAGGAGAATCATTTGAACCCAGGAGGCAGAGTTTGCAGTGAGCTGAGATCGCGCCACTGCACTCCAGCCTGGGCGACCGAGCAAGACTCCGTCTCAAAAAATAAAAAAAAGTCTCTACTAAAAATACAAAAAATTGGCTGGACGTAGTGGCATGCACCTGTAATCCCAGCTACTTGGGAGGCTGAGGCAGGAGAATCATTTGAACCCAGGAGGCAGAGTTTGCAGTGAGCTGAGATCGCGCCACTGCACTCCAGCCTGGGCAACAGAGTGAAACTCCATCTCAAAAAAAAAAAAACCAAAAAACCAACAACAAACCATTCTTTAATCATTCTATTTCAGCAGTTTATGAAAGCTAATAAAAGTGTTTAAATTGACAAAGAGCTTCAGTTTACAGAGGAAATAGCTCATCTATTCTTAGCAAATATTTAGTAGTGATCAACATGATGAGAAATATAGGAAAAGTGAGAGGCAGTCTTGCTTGTTAAAAAATTGATGCTGAGGAAATATGACTACAGACTCAGTACTAGCAACCACAGGGACTGCTTTACAGAGGAGGTAGGACTTGATCTCTCTGCCTTGCAGGAGGATAGGGCTTTGAGTGGATGTGTGGTGGAAAGGAGGCACCTCTTAGCTGGAAAGGATGGCATATGTGGAGAAAGAACATTCTAAGTTTCAAGAATTCTAAGGGGAGAAATGGAAGTTCATGGTGTAAAGGTTGGGCGCAGAGAATTATGGGCCTTGAAAATCAGGTGAGTGTTTTAATGTGGAAAAAGAATATCTAGTTGTGCCACAGAGGGAATGGGTCAGGGTGGCTACCCAGGGAGATTTTGGAGTTGGTTTGATGGCATTGGGAACGGGGTGAAATGGTGACTGTATGACATTTGAAACAAAGAAATCAGAGGAATTGGTAGTAGGGCCTGTGTGTGAGTGTTCCCTTGCTTGTGTGCTCTTCCCTCACATACCTGCATGGCTTCCTCCCTCACCTCCTGCAAGTCTTTGCTCAGATGGCACCTTTTTCTCAGTGAGGCTTATCCTGCCACCTTTTAAAATGGTGTCATCATCCTACAGTGCTTTCCTTCTCTGTAACAATACCTTCTAACATACTGTATTTACTTATCATATATACTTATTTACTGTTTATTGTCTCTTTCCTATCATTCTAAACTTTGTGAAAGTGAATGTCTTCGTTTTGTTCACTAACGTATCTCAAGTGTGTAGAAAGTGCCTGGTGCATCCTAGGCACTCAGTAAATATTTGTTGAGTGGCAGTAGGTTTTAGCTGTAAAGAGGTGGAGTACAGAAATGACTCCATGAAAAAAAAAAAAGAATGACTCCAAGCTTTTTAAGGCTGGATAATGCCTTTAACTTAATGAGTAATTTGGCATGAGGATTAAGGGGAGATGAATTCTGGTTTAAGCATGTTGAGTTTGAGGTGAAGGTAGCCAAATAAAATTGCTCAGTAGTCAGCAAAGGTAAAAAATGGAACCTAGTTGGAAATGGGAGAGAACCTTAAGTGAAGAAGTGGCTACTAGCATCTAGCATTCACCTCATATTCTCTCTCTCTCTTTTTCTCTTTTGAGGGTGGGAGGATTCTAGTGTCCCAAAACACTACCTTAAATGGAGTTTTTATTTAGTCCTAGCCTGTGTCTGGAGTCCTGGTCCGTTTGCTGGGATATAGTTCTCTCCTGTTTTGCAGGTCCACGCTTTCTGTTTTTCTCCCACCTCTCTTAGTAAAGACGTATATAATCAGAATTACTTGTGATCTTCTGGTTGTATTGAAATTAACCTTCAGACGGTGCAGCTTTCTCTGCAGTAATGCGTTTGATCTCTTGCGAGTGTGGTTCTTGGCTGAGATAAAAGAGAGGAAGTTTCCTGCTTGCCGCCTAGGCCTCCGGTCATGGTTGCTGATGTTACAGGTGTCAGCTTTACTATCTCCTGGAGCTCCCTGATGGCTATCCTTTTAAATGCTTTTCCTGTTGTTTTTCCCAGTGAACCAAACACTGGTGCTGTTGTATCCCTAGACCATCTCTCCTTTTCTGTTTGGATTGATCTAACTTAAATTTTTCTTTCAGTTTTGAAGGCAGATTCAATTCATGTGACTTGGTTGTCAGAAATTTAATGAAATCTTTGTTTATAGGAGTAGTATATAAGCCCCAACATACCTGGCTGTAATTAGAGTCTAATCGGTGTATCTGTGACTCACTTTTCAAAAGAGGATACTTCCTAATTTACCTGATCGTTGTGAAGATAGTGTACAGTAGTATTTACACTTAGTACATAGCCTGACACCAGTAGGTATTCAATGAAGGGGAATTATTATATATTTAAATAAGTGAAAGAATGTCTTCTGAAAGAAGAAATACATGTCAGTGTAATGAAGAACTAGAATTAATTGGTAGACTGAAAGGCAGAATTCAACTCAATGTAAGGAATGACTAATCTACCATAGCTGTCAAAATGGAACATTGTAAGGTAGTATGTTCCCTGTCACACTGGAACTATTCAGGCAGAGGCTAGATAACCTGTCTGAGAAATTGTAGAAGGAATTTCTTACATTAGGTGGGAGGCTGGACTTGTTTATCTCTAAATTCTGTTTCTCCTCTAGAATTCTGTACTTTTGGGCAGAGTCTAAGCTTCCTTGCTTACCAATTTTAGCCAAATATAGTCTAAATATCCCTAGGATTCATGGCTTCAAGATGAGCAGTATCTTGTAACTCCTGTATTATATGAGAAAAGTTAGTTTATCCATTGATTGGCTTGTATTCCGGTCATTTTCCGAAAAAGGATTTTGGAAGCTTGAAATAATACCAAATTCAGTAAGACCAAATCTGACCACAAAAGATAAGAATCAGTAGTTAAAAAGGCAAAGAGAAAGATAACAATTATCCGTAAGTTTAGCTGAGGAAAGCTTTAGAACTTGAACACAGTACTTACTTAGCTCTGAGTTTTCTGGTAACCAAAGCAAGTAAGGAAGACTGATAATTTGCATAGATCTCGTTGCCTATCGAGAATTCATGAGGAGGCTGCCACCTTCCTTAATAAAGTGGAACCCCAAACGCCAAGATTATAATACAGGGAGAATCTCCAAGTGGTAAGAGGTTATTACTGGGTCTGGCAATAATCTGATTCTTGTTCCGAGACTTCCCCTTTAACACGTATTGAGGATTCAATTTAGTGCTGCTGCCTCCATCTTTCTTCTCCAGTTTAAGTCCCTGATCCAAGTATGAACACATTAGTCTTTCCCTAATGCCAGTGGAACAGCTGATGTGAGGCTAGGACATTTAAATCAAGCTTTGCTAAAAGCTAGAGGATAATGAATAGAGAGCAACATGAAACTATTCAGTCTGGCTTACAAAGACATTTTTCTCATGCCCTTATCTTTTGGTGTGTCTCCATTTGATACACTTCATCTGAGTACTGCCACCAAAGGCAGAGCCAGACGTTTACCTTCAAACATGTGCAAGTCAGCAAGATCCAGAGTGTCTTTGCTTGGGTTTCTTGTTTGAAGAACTGCTTCATTTCTGAGTAATGGACGTTGGGAATTATTACTTTAGGAGAGACCACACTTATCTGAGAGTGTGGCCCTGCTGTACTGGTCTCACAGTAATCCCAGTATTCATAGAAAAGATAGGCATGTACATTAGCATGAGGGCATTGTTTGGTTGGAAGCATTCTGATTTCATTGGGAAAAACAAGCTTGTCTCTGTTGTTGAGCAGAAGCTTTTATAGAAGTCTTTGTACATGGGCCATTGAGAAATAAAGTGAACAGTTCGGGTTTATCACTCTCCATAATTTGTAAGGATTCACTTTTCCTTTTTTCTGCAGTTGCAGAGCTACTTCAGGTCTGTTCCAGTGTTTCCTTGTTCTCACCACCGAGACCGAACCTCCTTATTTTTGTTCATTTGCTTCAGGAAAACCATTCCATCTAGATTTCCTAGGTGTAAACCTCACTGATTACATAATAGTTTATATTAATAGTTCTAGGACACCTTGTTCAGGCATCCTGTTACATTTCTACATTATACGATTCTTAAATATGCATTGAATTACAAATAGGTCCCCTGGGAAGAGGCAAAACTAAATGGCTTTTTCTGTGAGAAACTAGGACTAATACAGATATTTGGGAGCACTGAACATGGAGGATAGAGTTAAACTTGAAGAGAAATACAGAGATAGAAAAGCAGTAACTGCCCTTTCACTTGTATGCATGCACACGATATACGTATGGGTTTTTTATTTTTTTGCTTGATGTATTCATTTCCAAATCAAACTATAATGTGCTCTAATTGGGTCTCTTTGTTCAGCACATGGTTGTTGATTTGAGTACTTTCTCCAGTTGAAAAACTGACATTTTAATTTTGTTATTCAATGTGCAATAGATTTAAATAAAAATACCCAAGATTGTGTATTGTAGATTTCCTTCAACAATAATTATATGTAATTATTTTATCAAAATAAACAAGTTAAAGTAGTTTTAGTTCTTTTGTCTCATTTTACATTTGGGAAAAAAATTACAAACCAGGGGCCAGAGTCTGGTCATATTTGTCAGTGAGGAAAGACAGTTTCTGATTGCCAGTCCCCCCAGAGCACTGGCAGATTAACACAGCATTGTAGATTACTTTCCTAGGAAGAGATGCTCTTTTTTTCTCCCTTTCCATTATTTTCCTTTCCTTCTTTCCATGGTACATTGTCCTTTTGTTTTCTTCCTTCTTATTTCGATGCATATATAAACTTGAGCCTTTCTGCTCTCACATTCTCTTTCTCCCCATGATCATAATTGTTTCTTCCTCTTTATTCTTAAAATAATAATAATAATAAGGCCACATAAGTATTTTATCTAGATCTCATCTATCATTTAAGTTTTGTCAGATCCAGCCTGCTCTTGCCTTACCATGGGAGAAGGGAAAGGAGGGAGGAGTTTTAAGGGATTTTAGGCATCAGGCAGAAGTCTTAAGGGAAACCACAAGGACCACCAGGCTCAGAATTAGCTGTGCATTGCAAACAGATGGTGTGTCCCTGAGGAAATAGTGTAGTTGCCCTAAGCAATTGGGTGCTTCCATCTGATTTAGCTTAGTCTCTGTAACTGGGAAAAAGGAAAGTCTCATGGAGGAAATGAGGATAATCACCTGTGAACCATTCTAAATTATTATCTAGAGCCTAGTAATTTTTGTCTTATATATAGATTTCACAATTCTGCAAGATAGTCTTCTGTGTCGTATCTTCAGTTCTCCAAGGAATAAATGACATCAAGACCCTTATGCCTCTGAGCCTGGCAGATCCTTATCTTTTAATAACCAACCCACTGCTTTCTTCATTAGCGAAGATGCTACTGTATCAATGCTACCAGCAGTTGGAAACCCATATCCTAATGCCAAGCCTCGGCATGTAGATTTTGAGGTCTGAAAACTTTATTAGCTTGATTGCAGTACATCTCAAGCCTAAGTTTTCATATACATATAGTTTAGTCTCAAAGGGCAAATGTTCCCCTGAACGAAGTTCAGTCAACACTAGATGCTTATGTCTTTATGCCCCAAGGGAGTCCAAAATTTAACGATTAGAGATATTATAAAAATACAAATAATATATAAATAATACAAAAGCTCTTTCATTTTGGCAGGCTTTTCTGTCCTTGCTTGGTTTAATTCAGCTGTGTTCTTCTAGGAGACTGCAACTGCAATTTAACTGCTTGCTTTGGCGTTTTGTTTGACAAGGGAGATGAACATTTCAGATGAGACGGAGCCTTACTATGTCACCCAAGCTGGAGTGCGGTGGCGCGATCTTAGCTCACTGCAAACTCTGTCTCCTGGGTTCAAGCGATTCTCCTGTCTCAGCCTCATGTGTAGCTGGGATTACAGGCATCCGCCACCACGCCTGGCTAATTTTTTTTGTATTTTTAGTAGAGACGGGGTTTCACTGTGTTGGCCAGGCTGGTCTTGAATTCCTGACCTCCGGTGATCCGCCTGCCTCGGCCTCCCAAAGTGCTGGGACTATTGACGTGAGCCACTGTGCCCAGCCTTCAATTTTTTTCTTTAAGGTCAAGTGCTTTTTGAATCCTGTTTGCTTACTCTTTCTGACCCAAATGTTTTAAAAATGTTTTCCTGTGTTTTCATTTAAAGGGTTTGTTTTACCTTTCACATTGAGATGTGTAGTCCATCTGGAGTTGGTTATTTATTATGGTATGAGATTTTTATTATTTTTAAAATATGGATACCTGGTTGACTCAGAACCATTTATTGGTAATACCTTCTTTCCCCCAGTGTACAATAGTATCACCTTCATCATAAATCAAGAGGTTGTACATGTGAGGGTCTGTTTCTCTGGAATCTCTGTTCTGTTTGCCTATTTGTCCTTGTGCCATTACCATACTGTCTTAATTATTATGATGTTATGAGTCTTGATATCTAGTAGTGTAAGTCGTCCAGAGATTACTTTGGTCATTCTTGGGATGTTGTTTTTCCATATAAATTTCAGAATCAACTTGTCAGTTCCCACTGAATAAAAACCCTGTGGGGATTCTGATTTGATTTTATTGAATCTACAGATCACTTTATGGAATATTGACCTCTTTACAGTATTGAATCTTCCAGTTAGGAGCTTGTCATTTTTCTCCATTTATAAATACATTTTAAAATTTTATTTTATCTCCTTTGTAATTTCTATTAATGAGTAATATTTTTTAAGCTTTCTCTGCAGGGGTCTTACCTGTCTTTTGTTAGGTTTATTCCTAGTTTTTAGATTTTTAAAAAATGTTTTCTATTTGTTGCTGGTTTAAGAATGATTTTTAAATTAAACTTAATTTTTTTTGATACAGTGAGTAACCTTGTATTAGTGACCTTGCTAGATTTACTAATTGATTCTAATAGTTGATCTGTAGGTCACTTTTGGATTTTCCATGTGCATAGTTGTTCTCAGCAAGTAATGATAGTTCTGTTTCTGTCTAGTCTGTCTTTCATTTCTTATTACACTCAGACCTGTAATATAATGTTGAGAAGTAGTGATAGATATCCCTTTCTTATTTGTGATTTCAGGGGAAAACGAACAGTCATGCAACATTAAATGTAATGCCTGCTTTTATGCCTTTTCTTTAATCTGATTGTTTCAGATTTTTTTTTTAAATACTGCAGTTTACTAAGATTTTTAAAAATCATGAAGAGCTGTTGAATTTTATCAGTTTGCTAAGATTTTTAAAAATCATGAACAGCTGTTGAATTTTATCAATTTTTTTGGTTTTTGTTTACATCACCTAAACTGCCAAACTCCCTTATTGTTTTCTTTTCTTTTTTTTTTGAGACGGGATCTCACTCTGCTGTCCAAGCTGGAGTGCTGTAGCCTGATCATGGCTCACTGCAGCCTCACACTGCTGGGGCTCAAGTGATCCTACTGCCCCAGTCTCCCAAGTAGCTGGGACTACAGGTGCATGCCATCACGCCTGGCTCAAGTTTTTATTTTGGCTTTTTTTTTTTTTTTTTGAGACCGAGTCTCACTGTCGCCCAGGCTGGAGTGCAGTGGCACGATCTTAGCTCACTGCAAGCTCCGCCTCCCGGGTTCACGCCATTCTCCCGCCTCAGCCTCCCTAGTAGCTGGGACTACAGGCGCCAGCCACCTTGCCCAGCTAATTTTTTGTATTTTTACTAGAGACGGAATTTCACCGTGTTAGCCAGGATGGTCTCAATCTCCTGATCTCGTGATCCACCCACCTCCGTCTCCCAAAGTGCTCGGATTGCTGGCATGAGCCACCGCACCTGGCCAATTTTGGCATCTTTTGTACAATGTTTTTGTATATCCTCTACCTAAAATGACTTTCCTTTCTTCACTAGCTTTCCTTAAGTCTTAGTTTAGGTGTCATCTTTCAGAGAAATCTCCGTTTTCTGTCCTCTGATCTGTGCACTTTGCATCACTGTTTATCAGTGGCGTGTTCTCTGCATTGTAAACTTGAGAGCAGGAATCTTATCCTGATTATCTCTGTCCTCGTAAAGGTTTTTTTCTTTCTTGCTACACAGGTTACATTCACTGTCGTGTTCTGAGAAAAAGGTGTTCAGGCCTTGCTTTCTGCTTCTAAAATTACTAACTGCACAGGACCATCAGTTCATTTCTTCAACTGTGGCTCCAGCAGATCTTTCGCTGTTTGCTGGCCCAGGTATTGCTCTCCTCTGCCCCGAGTCAATGGCAGCTGGGAGTGGTTACCACAGTTCTCTTACCACAGTTCCTTCTCTGCCACAGTTCTGTTTTGTATGTCATTCCCCTAGCCCAGGATGATCTGCCACTTTCATTTACGTTCATTATTACGCCTTATTATCTGTGCAGCCAAGCCAATGTCTCCTACAGCCACTTGTGCTTTCCAAAGGGAAAGGTTGAATTTTTCATTTTGTTCTACGTGAGGGGTTGTGGGGAGTAGGGGTGGAAATCACTGTAGATTATCAAGTAATCCTTTTTTTCTTTGTGTACTTTTGGAGTAAATCTAGATTATGTTGATGTAACTATTAGGACATTTCTGTTTCTTCATCTCTAAAGGAGCTAGGATCTGATACTTCTGTTCATATTCCTTCCAGCATGAACATTTTATGGCTAAGTAGACATTAACTTGTTTATTAGTTAGGGATATTACATACATACATTGGATGTGTCCCTACACTGTTAATTTGGGTTGGAACTGAAAATATACTTTCTGTGTGTGCCTAATGCTACTACAGTGAAGTTCTTGAGCCAGGTCTGTTCAGTCATGTTGTTGAAAAACTATATGAATATTTATGAAGGAGAAAGAGACGATAGAGGTACCATGAACATTCACTGTTTTATGTGCATATGGTTTATGTTGTGTTCTGTGTTGCTTCCCAGAGCTGTCTCAGCGTTAGCTCTGATTCTCTGTCTAGCATCTAGACCAGAGACTGGCACATAGTAGGAGCGCTAAAGAAATACTTGCTGAAAAAGTGCATAAAGTAATTTTTGAGCATTTTATTATGTGCTGGGCACTGTGCTAAGTATTCTATGTATGCTGTTTCATTAACCCTCAAACCTTCTGAGATTGGTACTGTTAGCATGTTATGAGTTTAGGAAGTAAGTTGAAGAAATTTAAGTTCAAATAAGTTAAGTGACTTTCTCAGGATTACTCAGTGCCTGACTGGCAAAGATAGGATTTTAACTTGTTTTTCTGTCTCAGAGTTCCATCAACTTAACTACCATAGCCTTATAATACCTACCCACTAGTCAAATTAAAATCTAATAAGAAACTGGGCAATAGCATACTATTGAGAGGAAATAAGAAACTCGGTTACTGTTTTAGCACCATTAGACATAGAAGTTTCTCCATTTCTTTTCAGGGCCTGGGGTAAGGCAAAGTGCACGCATCTGCTCTGTATATTAAAATATCCCCTCATCTCATTGAAGTGCAACAAAAACAAGGTCACTTAACAGGACTGTAATTGTCATCACACTATACAGCTTTACTTCCTTCCCTTTAGTAGTAGGACGATTTCCTTGTCCTTAAACATACTTCTGAAATACCAGTTTTAATGGCTGTATAGTTTTTCATTTATGATTGGATCAGGATTCATTCTGTCATTGTATTGTCATTCACGTAGGTGGTTTTCAATCATAAAATACTGTAATGAACATCTGCAAGTTTGGATTTTTGCTTTCACCTATTGTTTCCTCAGACAACTCTAAGTAGTACAATTAATGGACTAAAAGATAAAGGCTCTGACTCTTTTCAAATGTGTTGTTAAACTCCTCAAATCTGCTAACCAGATCTTTATGCTGTACTTGTGTGATTTATTTCGAATATTAGTGAAAGCCTTTGTATTAGTTGCCCTGTTAAATCCCATCTTGCCATTTGGGCAGCCTGTTCTTAGTGTGTTTTCTCTGATACCAGTTAACATTATATTGGCTAATTCCATTGAGACTAGGAGGCTGGAAAATGAAGATAATGTGGAAAAACAAGAGCTTGTGAATTTGGGAGTGCCCTATTCTTTTAAGATGTGATGTGGGTTAAATGATAAACAATACATCTTAAATTCTTTAAAAGTGGCAGAAGTAAATGGAATTTATCTGGAAAAAATCAGATGTTTATTGTGATGCCCTAAATTCACGGGTGAAATATTATCTGGACTAGAGGAAAATTTTGTGTACATTGTATGGTGTTCTCTATTTTGACAAGCTTACTTTGATATTACTGCTGCAGGGTAGCCCTGGGAGGGTTGAATTGAGAACTGAGTATTTTGAGGAACAAAACCTAGGATAGTAGGCTGGAGAGAGTTGGAGGTCAGGGTTTTAGCCATGTATACAGAGATAAAGCAACATATTTAATAAAAAGAAGAGGAAAATCTGTATAATATGCTTTACTCCAGAGGTGGATGAGGGAGAAGAGAGGGCACATCTTGAGAAGGGGGCGTGGTGTTGAGAATGGAGAAAAGGGATAAGGCAGATTACTCAGAAGAACTGGGGTAGAAGAATAGGTTGGATGATAAAAGGGGCTGACATTAGTCCCTGAAAGGGTTTTTTAAAATAACTTCTAACTTTTGCCTTCATCTTTGCCAGCAGTGATGAGATCTGCTTTCAGCTGTAGTGAAGCAAACTGAATAAAGCACATTGTGCATGTTAGGTCTTTTACTTGCCTGTTGGTACATGTTTGTAATATTTGGAAATACTCTCACTGTGAAGAAAAGTATAGTTGTGCTGTAGTGGGTAGAGTGAGGAACATAAGGGTCATCACCAGCAAAGTCAGAGTGATGAAAAAACTGGATTTTAAACTCTCTGCTTGACTTTGCATAGATAAGTAAGCCAAGCAGAGTGTTTCCTGGGTGTAGTTAAAATACAAGTTTGGAGCACAGGTAGAAGGCCAAGAGGCTTGGAGATATAGACTGAAATGTACCAAAGGGCCAAATGCAAAGTTTGGGAACTGTAATGTCATATAAAAACTAATAAAGAAAGGGTGGCACTCTGTCTCATATCCTGAAACGTTTTGAAAAGAATATTGAATTTGACCATAAGGGCATTGCTAGTGAAATTTCAAAGAGAGATTTCAGTTGAACTCTGAATTGGAGGAAGATGGTGATGGAAGGCTGGAGAGGGCCAGTAACAAGGGTTGAAAAAGGAACTTTGGGAGGCCGAGACGAGCGGATCACAAGGTCAGGAGATCGAGACCATCCTGGCTAACACGGTGAAACCCCATCTCTACTAAAAAATACAAAAAAAACTAGCCGGGCGA
>NW_012104621.1:2683977-2718904 GCF_000951045.1 Mandrillus leucophaeus
AAAAAGGAAAGAGTATTCAAACATATGCATAAAAAGACTGTGAGTAGGTTGTATAGATGACGACACACTAAGCCTGGGAAGACAAGGTTTCTGGTGCTAATTTTTATTTCTTTAACAAGGGTGATAGAAATGTCTGTTCCATATATTAATACTACACACAGCTGTTTACCTCTCAGCTTTTCTAGCAAGACATAGGGCTTGTGAATTAACCCTGGGTAGCCCTGGCAGTAGATAGAAGTAATAGTGCTTCCATGTGTGACCTTGAGACGTACTGAAATGAGGCAACCAAGGAAATCCTTTATATTGGGCCCAAGAGCCAAGATCTCAACTTGGGATATGTTACCCCAGAGTTGTTACCCTGATACTATAATACCGTGAATAATAACCCCAAGGGTTCTGTCATCTCTTTTTCCTCATGTCACTTCCTTTGACGTCTACATGTCACCATGCTAACATCTGCAAACTTTGAAAATTCTGATTTATTCTGCAATATTTGGAAATTTCACTGCTTGTAATTGTATTTCCTGGCATGGTTCTGCTATAATTTTCTGTGTACACAGTAGCTTTTCCTTTTAGTGCTGAATCATAGTGAAATCCTTGTTCACCCTAAGTTAAAGTATAGTTGCAAGGGAGCTATCAAGACAAGTAATTACAGTGATGGTGAAATGAATACAGGTCAAACACCCCAATCTGAAATTCAAAACCTTTTGAGCACACCAACATGATGCCACAAGTGGAAAATTCTACACATAAGTACTTAACGTGAACTTTGTTTCATGCTCAAAATTATTTCAAATATTATTTTAAATTATCTTCGGGCTATATATGTAAAGCATATATGAAACATGAATGAATTTTATATTTAGACTTGGGTCCCATTCCCAAGATGTCTCATTATGTATATGCAAATATTCCAAAATCTGAAAAAAATCCTAAATCCAAAACACTTCTGGTCCTGAGCATTTTGCATGAGGGATACACAATTTGTAATATTTTCTGTGTATAGCCAAGTTTGCACATGCATAGGTTACAACTCATCATGTCTTAACCTTTCAGTCTGGAGGCCGAAGTTTTCTTTTTACTTTGGTTGTAAATTGTATTCGGATTTTAGAAATGTAAAACTTAGAGAAATGTGCATCTCAAAATTAAGAAAGCTGTGCCCTCTGTTAGAGATTGGGGGCAAAGTTGGACAGTGTAGTAGAGAGGTCCTAAACAGGGGATTTGGCTCTTATTTTTGCTATCAAGCAGAAGACTCAAAACTGTAGGAGGAGTCTAAACCATATCAGGTCCACCTGGGAGTCTTTAAAGTTTGGGGTTACTTAGCATGGGGATAGTGGTACAGCGAATAGTTGCATAGATTTTACCTGTGGGCTGGTGAGAATATAGTGAGGATTCACATCTACCTGTAATCTGGGTAGAATATTTGTGTAAATCATTTTGGTTTTTTGGTTTTCTTTAAAAAATTTTTTAAATTGTTTTGGTATTCTTAAGTTTTGGTTTCTTCATTAATAAAATGACAGAACTGAATTACCTAGATGATATTCAAAGTTTCATGTGGTTCTGTTAGTCTGGGATTCTACAGTGGAATTTTGTCACTCCTTTTGGGAAGAAGTTTACCTTTGGTGGCTGTGAATAAAAACCACATGGGAACAATGCCATTTATCATATGGGATAATTTTGTGTTTATGTAATCGTTTATGTTAGTTTCCAAATGTGTTAATAATGTACAGTATCTCATTTGATTAGCTCAATCAGGTGACGAAATAGGTCAGAAAGGTATTATGTTCATTTTCCTGATGAAATAAAACATAGTGGTTAGCATCTTGAACAATTTAAATTTGATCATCTTACTTGGTATGCCAGCCACTAAGGATGAAATCCTGCCGCTGAGAAAGAGAACCCAGTGAGGAAAGCTTTCTCACCCTCATCTATCTAACAAATTGTACATATTCTCCAAGTTCTGACTTGAATGCTGGTGCAGCTTTTCTTGATAATCTCTTCTACGACACCTGAGTAGAAACACTTTGATCATTCTCCTCAGGACTCAGGATTTTAATGATCTGTTTAATGCCTTTCTCTTCCACCCTAGTGAACTACTCAAGTTCTAATACCTTGTCTTATTCATCTCTACACCTCATAGCCCACGCTGTTCCTGGCATATAGAGATGCTTAGTGAATAATTGCAGAATCAAATGAAAGAGTCAAGGTGATGTGTTGCGGAGTGAGGAGAACTTGGGCTTTGGACTGGTAGAAGGAGATGTCATCGTATACATTTTTTAGATTGAAATTTTGCCCTGTATATGCATTTAAAAATTAAAAACCTAGTTGAATAAAAGGGGGGCGGGTGGGGAGCCAGGGGCCAAATCTATCAATAAAATAAATTTGAATTTTTTTTTAATAAATGGCAATTAAAACTCATATGTTCATGGAAAAAATTAAGTTCCTGTTTTAGTTTTTCCCTAAATGATTTTGCCGTATCACATAACAGCAGTCTTGTCAATCAAGACTGATTTCAAGTGGTGAAATGGAATTTTTTAATTCCCTGGAGAGAGAAATATTTACCTAGTTAAGCTTTATGTTATCGTGGTGTTTTTATTTGTCTAGTGACCTCTTCTTATTGAAAGACTAGTTAAGAGAAACCCTTTAGCACTGACTTTTTCAAATTTACCGTAATGTAATGACCTCTTTGAAAGGAGAAGTACAGAGTGTATTTTTCATAATGTTACTTAAATTCTGTAGACATGAAACTAGATATAAAACCCTTATGTTCTTGGCTCATACACCACTATAAACCAAATCTGCAAATTAAATACAAAGACAACTACAAAAAAAAAAAAACAAAATTCAAATGAATACATTTATTCCATGTGACAGATGATGTTTAGGTTTCTCAGTAGAAAAAAATAGCTTTAGGTCTAATTCCATTTTAAATCTGTTTCTGTATTTTAACTTCAGTGATAATAAAAGCTGTGAGTAGTGCCTCTTCTCATCAGTAATGTTATGCAGGAGGGTATTAATGACTTCAAGGCCTTGTTGGTAAGTTCGGGAGGAGACATCATACCTAACCAAAACACCTGCCAGCAAGCATTCCTCAAATACAGGCTTATAAGTTTTACTGAGATGTCATCCATTTTGTTCATTGGAAGATAAGGTTAATATTTTGACATTATTGAAATTTTCATTACATGATTTTCTAAACCAGTTATTGCTGGAAATGAGAATGGAAAAACATGACATATCTACAATTGTATTTACTGCTAACAAATGTTTGCAAATTGTACTACACATACAGGACCCATATAACACTTGCGTATAATAAAGTGCATAATATGGTATTGGCTGTTAGGCTATTGGTTTTTGAATATGCATGCCATGCCTGTATTGCCATGTGCTCGATTCAAATTCCCTTTATTTTTTACTCTTTCTTTTACAATGACTATGAAACTTATGCTGTGTGTAGTGTGCCGCAAGAACATTTGGCCTGAAGGGGATCTTCACACAACTGAAGCAGCAGCAGTAAAAGCCTAGTGCCAGTGTTGAGACAGTGGCTACTCATGATCTTGAATGTTTATTCTTGTTTTTAGATTATCTTTTGAAATGAAAATATTTTTTCAAAACTTGTACCCAACTTACACATCCTTTTCTCTCCCAGTATGTTTGGGAAACATTATTTTAGCAAGTATTTTTCTGATCACTACCTAAGGAACCAGGATTCAGAGATGTGAAAAACAAAACAAGCTTGGCCCTTCCTAAGGCAATGAAAGACACTTTAACAGCAAGCTGTAAATAGATTGATTTGCGCTGTTCTAAAGGTATGCAAAGAGCACTATGGAACATATCGAAAGGAGCTACCAATTATTGTGAAGGTAAGGGCAAGGTTTAGAGCACATCATGGAAAAGGTCCTGTTGAAATAGGGTCTTAAAGGATGAGTCAGATAAGAAGATAGGTTTAAATTAGACAGAGAGATGTTATATGTAAAGACCAAGGTCATGAAAGACATGATTATTATAATGGTGAGAGGTGTGTGGCCCTAGATAGCATTTGTCGTGTGAGAAGTAAGTTGGAACCCCAAACTAAAAGTCTTGTTAGACTAGGTGTTTAGCCCTTATCTCATCAACATAGGCGAGCCACAGTGATCTGAGACCTGGGAGAGTATTCAGGGCAATATTTTTTATATATAGTGGTTACCACATTGTATTACAGTGTTCTCCTTCACTTGTCATTGGAGCTCTTCAAGGGCTGTGAGCATTAGTTATTAATCTTTGTGTACTAAGCTTTTGGTAGAGTAACTGATGAAAGTAATACTTAGAAAATATGGGTTGAATGACTAATCATGAGTAAAGAGGATTTAGGAGAGAATTATGACAATCTCCTATGGTGGTAGTTTTAGTGCTTTGTGGGTCACAGACTCCTTTGTGAGTGATTTTGAAAGCTTTTCCTTGAAAATGTAAATACATATAACATTTGGCTTATAGTTTTATGGGATTCATGTACCTCTGAAGCCAGTCCATGAATTCCTGGTTCAGAATTCCTCCTTAGGAAATTATACCCAGACAGCCATCACCATCACACATTGTCATGAATAATTACTATCTCTTTTAGCAGTCTTTAAATGTATTACAAGGCTGGGTGTGGTGGCTCATGCATGTAATCCCAGCACTTTGGGAGGCTGAGGCGGGAGGATCATGAGGTCAAGAGATGGAGACCATCCTGGCTAACACGGTGAAACCCCGTCTCTACTAAAAAATTAGCCGGGTGTGGTGAGGGGCACCTGTCGTCCCAGCTACTAGGGAGACTGAGGCAGGAGAATCGCATGAACCTGGGAGGAGGAGCTTGCAGTGAGCTGAGGTCGTTCCATTGCACTCCAGCCTGGGTTAAAGAGCGAGACTCCGTCTCAAAGGAAAAAAAATATATATCACGATTGTGTCTCTTTCTTGTAATTTTCTTGAGTTTCTTTCATATTTAGGAAACAAATAGCTGACCTGTCTATGAATAAAGAAAGCATTTTTAATGATTAAGGTAAAACTTTACTGGTCTGTAAAGATAATAGACAAGTATGTGAATTAAGCCGGCAACCAAGAAACAGCCACTTGAGGAGAACCTGACATTCCTGAATTTGAGTTTAGCAAGTGAGTTGGAAGTCTGCAGGGCCACGCTCAGACTTGATTTGCCAGAAGGTCTCACAGACTCAGAAAAGCTGTTAGAGTCGTGGTTATAGTTAATTACAGCAAAATCATACAGATTAACATCAGCAAAAGGAAAAGGCACCTGGGGTGAAGTCTAGGAGAATTCAGGCACAAGTTTCCAGGTGTCCCATTCCAGTGGCATAACATAGATGGCCTTAATTCAACAACAATGTGTGACAACATGCACGAAGTTGTCAACCAGGGAAGTTCACTTGAGCCTTGGTGTCCAGGGTTGTTACTGTTGGTCAGTCACTTAGGCTTGCAGCACCTGCATGACAGGCTTTAGCCCCTCAGACTTTTCCTACCCTGCCCCTAGAAGTAATAGATGTTCACTGTAAATCACATTGTTAGAATAAGCTGTCTGATGGCATTGGTACCATGCGACCCAAGGCCTCAGGCATACAGAAATCTTATCAGGGAGAATATTCCAAAGGTTCAGAACTCATCTACCAAGAGCCAGCCAAGGCTAGTTTTGAAGACAAGTCTTGGGAATATGCAGGGTTTGAGTAACTCAGTCCTGTTGAGTTAACCCTTTCTTGTACAGCAAGTTAGCTGTTCAGGGAGTTAGCTCTATCTATCCTGCCCCTGTCTGCCTAGCCACTCCTTTTCTAGATACAGTGGACCTCCCTGCTCTTGTCATAGATGGCCATTCCATGTACTTAGACTTTTTTTTTACCTTGCTAACAAGTAATTGGAATGTTTAGATTTAAGAACATGTCTGCTTTGCAGTTTCATGTGACCATGGTGAAATTATGCACCAATTCTATCATTGTGATTCAACAAGTATTTTTTGAATGCTGCTGTGCATGAGGCATGGTGTTAGATGGCAGATTGACAGGAATGACTAATACAGGTATCTGGCCTCAAGGAGTTTACAGTTTCATAGGAGAAAGAAAAACAAAACTAGCAATTCTGGTAAGCAGTGTGTGTTTTGGAGAGCACTTAACTTCATCAGAGAGCATGGTGGAAGGTGTATCTGTGTGTATGAGAAGGTGTTGGTGATAATTAGAAGACTTTCCTCAAGAGGTCACTCCTGGGGTTGAGCCGTAAAGATCAAGTAGATACAAGTGGGCATGAAGCTAGTGTTTTGCCGCCAATCATTTCTGTAGTTAGGTTGCCTGTGTGGTTGGAGCATGTATGTATTGTTATGGGTGTAGTCTGCTTTGCTTCACTAAGAGAATGCCCCAGTCCTGGCCAGAATACACATGTCTTTTTTAGGGTTTGCACCAAGGGGAATAGGGAGTGTCTGGCTCAGTACAAATCTGTTTCCGTTACTCCATTACCCAGAAAGCCCCTGAAAGCCTACAGTTAATGGGTGGTAGTGTTTTCACGCATTGCTTCTCAAAGGAGGAGTATGTGAATGTTTAGTTTGGGGCTGGTTAAAAACAAAACAAAACAAAAAAAAAGTATAACCATTACAAATTTAAATGTACTTTGTTTCTAATGGGAAGGCAAATGCTTGCCTTGCTTTGATGAAATTGAACATAACAAAATTTTTCTATACTTGGAAGCAAAAAACTTCAGGAAAAAACCTGGATCCAAGTGTTACTACATTTCCTTGGGCTTCCACATGTGTGTGGTTCTTAATATAATTTGAAATTTCTAAGAGCAACGAATAGTTGTTTTTTTGAACAGTGCATAGAAGTTGTGTGATAATAGGATCAAGAATGTATTGTTAGAGTGAATATTGGATAATTTCAAACTGTTAACCTTGAGATTTTTTTCTAATAGAATCTTTCTCTTTTTCCAGCATTACAGTGTTTCTGCCACCTCTGTACAAAAGACAATTTTACTTGTGTGACAGATGGGCTCTGCTTTGTCTCTGTCACAGAGACCACAGACAAAGTTATACACAACAGCATGTGTATAGCTGAAATTGACTTAATTCCTCGAGATAGGCCATTTGTATGTGCACCCTCTTCAAAAACTGGGTCTGTGACTACAACATATTGCTGCAATCAGGACCATTGCAATAAAATAGAACTTCCAACTACTGGTAAGTTGTTCTATAAAATTTTTTTCCTAGATACTACAAGAAAAACTCTTCACACTCTGTGACTTTAGAACTGGAAGGGATCATAGAAGTTGTCTAATCCAACTCATTCCGTTTAGAGGCAAGAAGTGGCTTGTCCACTGTTACAGACTTATAAGAGTAGCCAAGATCCTGCCTCCTGGGTGTGTGTTGTTTAAGAAGGTTGTTCCAGGGTGGACTTCCTCTGAGGTCTGTTATACCTAAAAGGATAGATAAAAGCAAATTCTGACAAAGCCCCAACAACATCTTCAGATTGTCTCTACTTTGTTCTCAGAGTGAATTTCTTCTTCCCTATATAATGCTTCTATCTTTTAAAGTAGTCAACAGTCTTTTAATGAGTGGTAATTCAGAGCAGCACTAAGTAGTCTAGATGTTTTCATTTTGTAATCTCAGCTTGTTTTATTATCTTTATGCATAAATTAATTATATATGATTTCTAGAATTTTGGTCCTTCACCTGTAGTTTACATTTAAAATTTCCTGGGGCTGGTGACTCATGCCTGTAATCCCAGCACTTTGGAAAGCCTAAGGTGGGCAGATCACTTGAGGCCAGAAGTTTGAGACCAGCCTGGGCAACATAGCAAAACCCTATCTCTACTAAAATCACAAAAATTAGCTGGGCATGGTGGCACATGCTTGTAATCCCAGCTACTTGGGTGGCTGAGGCACAAGAATCTTTGAACCCGGGAGGCAGAGGTTGCAGTGAGCTGAGATTGTGCCACTGCACTCCAGCCTGGGTGACAGAGTGAGGCTCTGTCTCAAAAAAAAAAAAAGATAATTAAATAAGTAAATAAATAAAACTTCCTGGCAGAACCAGTAGTTTGAAGGCTTAATAAACTTTTTAATTTTAAGATTCCGGTTTAATATGGAAGTCTGAGCACATGTATTTAACTCTTACCTCTTTCCCCAGATCCCAAAGGAATATAAAAATGAGGGCAACCTATGTTAATACTAGTGGAATTAATGGTAGAATGCCACCCACATGCCAACACTTGTGAGGAACTTCTGCAATTCTGCAATTTACAGTACAGATGACACCAGACTGGTAAAGAATAGGATCAATAACTAATAAGAAAGGTTAGTCATTGAAAAGTCCGACCAATAACTTAGACGAGGGATTGGGGGTGAGGTGAGGGTACGGGGCGAACTCTCAGTTCCCTTTTAGGAAGCACCTGGCTTCAGTGCTCAGAGCAGCAGACACAGTTGCTCACTTTCCACTCAGAGTTGGTCCAGGCCTTGTGCTAATTAAAGGAGGAAGCACTGCTGTAGCGCAGAAGGAAAAGGCCAGTCCTCCACCTGTTCAGCATGATAATGCAGCTCTCCCGTGGTAAGGGTTGGTTAGACTACAATGTCTTTGACTTTGATGAAAGCATCTGCAGTTATAATGTGACAAAGAAAAGGATAATTCCAGAATTTCCCATTTCCATCATTTGAGCTTGAAATATCTGAATAGAGATTTATAAAACCTTGTGAAGAAGTCATCTCATTTCTCATGTTTCTAATTACCATATATAAACTTCTCATTTCCAGCTCTAGGATAAGCAAACAGCAAAAAATTACCAGTGAAGAGCTAGGAGCTCAAAAGAAGTAGTCTGAATTAGATAGATTAGATGTCATCCTATGAAATAGGTTTACCGCATGATAGGGAGGAACTTTCAAACAGTCCAGGGTCTATTTTCAGTTATTCACTATGAAATGAGAACATTTCACAGTTGTTAAAGGTTGCTTTCAGAAGAAAAGCCCAACTGATGAATGTTTTTAAAAATGCACTATTGAGAGCGAACAACAGACTGGATGCCATAATTTTATAGTCAAGTTTGGGACAAGCTTAAGAAATTGTGTTACAATTCAGAGAAAAGACAGTTGGTGAGCATATTAAGAGATATAGGGAACAGATTTAGATGATCCAATATGCTTATTATCAGAATTCCAGAAAAAGGCATGAGACTAGAAAGAAGACAGAATACCAGGCAAAATTAATGAAAAAATATTAATCCAAACACATGTAATAAAAAGTATCAGTTTCAAAAATAAAAGAATTATATAAGCATTTAACACACATAAACATTGGTTACCTATAAAAGGCAAAAAAAAAAAAAAGTTCAGATTTTCTGCTTAAATATCAGAGGGCAAATGGAACATTTTTGTAGTCACCTAAAATTCTTTAAATAGGCCAAGATTTTTCATATACAAAGGCAACAGCCTTCTTGCCACAAGTTCAGTGTACAAGGACGCATGGACTGTTCCTGAAGGAAATTACTAGAAATAGGACTCTGTATGATAAGAGATTAATCTACTGAAGATCTCAAGAATGGGAAAGATGTGGTATGAAAGAAATGGTGGTAAGTAGTAAACCAGTAAGACTCAGGATGAATGTCAGAATAATTGTAATTTTCTGAAACAACCAGAAAATTTTAATTATTAATGGAAGTTACAAGAAAATGATCTGGACTTAAAAGTTCAGGAGGTTAAGATAGAATAAAAAGTATGCAAACTCTGTTAAAAAAAAAAAAAAAAAAGATATGTTCTGCCTTTAAAAAACTGGTGGAGCTATTGGCTGGGCACGGCTCATGCCTGTAATCCCAGCACTTTGGGAAGCCAAAGTGAGTGAATCACTTGAGGTCAGGAGTTCGAGACTAGCCTTGAGCAACATGGTGAAACCTGTCTCTACTAAGATACAAAAATTAACCAAGTAAGGTGGCACATGCCTGTAATCCCAGCTACCTGAGAGGCTCAGGCAGGAGAATTGCTTGAACCCGGGAGGTGGAGGTTGCAGTGAGCCAACATCACACCACTATACTCCAACCTGGGCAACAAGAATGAAACTCTGTCTCAAAAAAAAAATTGGTGGAGATATAAATACTAAAATGTGAGTTGTTTGGGAGTGATGAAGATGTATGTGTTTTTTTGTTTGTTTGTTTTGATATTTTTGTTTGTTTTTCCTGCTATGAGCACGTACTGGCCTTGGAACAAGAAGACAAGTCAAACACACTTTTAAAAATATATATGATTTTTAAGGAGACGTTAATGGGTATTGTTACAGGTTATTGGTATTACTGACCTGATGTGATAAGTGGGGAAGGTACTATGATATTGGTAGCAGCTGGCCTTGTAATGATGGCTGAAGAGTGCAGAAGGAGTAAGTGGGTGCTGACAGAGCTGGTGTGCATGAAAGGAGGCCTAGTAGGAGAAGACTGAATGATTCACTTGTTCTGGGTTTGAGCCCTATAAACTGCTGTAATGAGGCTCTTTGGCTATGTGGTGGCAGTGGCCAGCTGCAGGAATTGTGTAGGATTAGGAAAATGGGGGTTACCACCTACAGTGTTTTTGTTGTTGTTGATGTTTATTTCACTCAAGGCCCTTTTTCAGTAAAGTCATCACCTGGCCTTGGTCCCGTGGAACTGGCAGCTGTCATTGCTGGACCAGTGTGCTTTGTCTGCATCTCACTCATGTTGATGGTGTATATCTGCCACAACCGCACTGTCATTCACCATCGAGTGCCAAATGAAGAGGACCCTTCATTAGATCGTCCTTTTATTTCAGAGGGTACTACGTTGAAAGACTTAATTTATGATATGACAACATCAGGTTCTGGCTCAGGTAATGTAATTGTTTCTCCTTTTTCCTAAGACGTCTTTTTAAAATTAAGCGATACTTATTTTATTAGTTTGCTAATAAGCCAACTTGTTAGAATGTGAGATAATATAAATAATATTCCAGGTTTGAAACTAATAAAAATCTGTAAGCTTGATGTATATATGACTGTGGCTGGTTTAAAATATATTGGAACTTACTTTAACTGTTAAAGCAAGTCAGTCAGCTCCATGGTGGTATAAATTTCAAAGCGTTCTCACTTGTATGATCTAATTTGCTTTTCATCACTGTGAGATAGAAAGGATAAGAACAATTATTCTCATATGGATGAAGCCGAAGTTCAAAGATGTTCAAATGATCTGCAACTAACCCGTTCTATTCAGGATTGTTTAGCAGCCTGATGTTTATATTTGAAAACAGGCATGATAAAAATTTATTCAGAATTGTGAAGGTTATTTGCTTTTTAAACATTATATGAAATTGTCTTTTGTATAGGCCTGGTTTTTTAAAATTAAACTAATGAACTCTTACGTCATTTTCTCACTTCAGAAAAATGTCTAATCACCTTCTTATTTAATGTAGTTTTGGCCCCTAATGAGATTTGCTTTTCCCAGTTCTATTTGTTGATATTTGTGGCATCAGAAGTAGATGAGCTAATTGTCAGAGTCATCCCAAGGTGGATTTTGGCATAGCAGTGCTTCATGTTTAAACTGAAGGGGCGTTATCTTCTACTTTTTCTTGTATATGGTTTGGAAAAGTATTAAGAGAGGAACACTCCTATCCCCTGTGTTTTTAGAATTTGACACTTGGCTAAGGATAAATAGATCTAGGTTCCAAGGCAAGTTTTGTTGCTGATTGGCTGTATAACCTTGGTTAAAACATGTTTCCTCTTTGGGCTTCTGTTTCCTCATCAAAAATATGGAACCCATACTGCTGATAAAAACAGTGGTTTGTTAAGACTTTTAAATGAGATATACTATCCTTTGAAAAGTATGAGTCGTCTTTAAATAAGGGCTAAATTCATGAATAAAGTGAAAATTTGGAAAGCGTATATAGTGAAAATTTCACTAATTTTGGTGAAACCCCATCTCTACTAAGAATACAAAAAAATTAGCCGGGCATAGTGGCATGCGCCTGTAGTCCCAGCTACTCGGGAGCCTGAGGCAGGAGACTCGCCTGAACCTGGGAGGTGGAGGTTGCAATTAGCTGAGATCGTGCTCCAGCCTGGGCAATAGAGTGAGACTCCATCTCAAAAAAAAAAAATTCACTAATTTTATAACTGAGTGATACTAAAGGAATATTAAAGCAGAAATTGAGCATAAAATCACATCTAATGTTGCAGAAAGCTCATATAATGACAAATGTCTATTTATTTTAAGGAAATGAATATATATTGTTATGTATGCATATCCATTCATTTAAGAATGAAGAAACTGATTTTATTACCTGAATTATTCTTCTGTAGAATTTGGCCGTATGTATTCAATAAGAGAACTCTCTCTTTGACTACTAGGACACATACAGGCTTGCACTGGAGCTCAGATCAGAAGGCAAGCTTAGGGATTCCTGAAACAGTTGTGTAAGGAAGACAATGAGAGTTTGGACTTAGATGGAGCCATCTTAGTACTGAAGGTGTGATAGTCTTTGGGCAGGAGTGGTGGACGGAGGTTATTTTAGAGCTTTCCTGGGACTTCCCATTTATTCTCAGTTCAGATCTTCAAAAAGATTTTGTTCATTCTAGAAGTAATCCTGCTCAAGACTGTGATAATCAAGGACCAGAGTCACAGAAAATCAGGATGGCTTCAGATCATTTGGAATTAATCCCTCAGACCTGTTGTCTTGTTTCTAAACTTACACGCTGGAAAGACAGCAGCTCATGCCACTTGCCACAGTGGAATAAGCCCACCTAATTGATTAAAGGAATTGGTGGGTGGGTGATAGTTGATTACTGAATAAGAGTATCTTCATTAACCTTTTAAGAGATAAACATGAAAAAGAACGGAATAATTCTGTTTCCATTATATATATATATATGTTTCTAGATCCATGAGGGACCATAGCTCTCTGTTCTCTGAAAGCTTCTCTCCCTCTTTTTATGACTTACCCTGCAAAAACTTGTCTGCATTGCTTGCTAGCTCTGTAGCTTTGGGCAGTTAACCAATGTCTCATGCTTGAGTTATTTCATCTTTAAAATGAAAGTGATGGAGTCTGCTTTGTGCACATCATTGGGTTGTTGTGAGTTCAAGCAAGACAAAATGTTGGCATGAAAGCGCTTGGTAAATTGTGAAGTTATGTCCAAATGACAAGTGTTGCTCTTATTGAAAACATACTTGGAAGAAAAATCTAACATACATTATCAGTTGACTACATTGTACAAAACTTAGTTTAAGGCCACCTTTACCTGTCATAGTTCATTGTGTACTGAATTCTCTACAAATCTATCTAGGCAGAAGCCATCTTCTGGTGAATAATAGCAGAAAATGCCATCTGTTTCCCTTCTATTCATTATAAATCCTTAATGCCACCTTAGGCATGAGAGTAGTGCCTGTGAGTAAGTAAACTATGTGTTTATAATACTTTGTTTTAGTTCTTTTGTTAATTGAGGAAAAGGTATAAGCGTTTCACATTCTGAATTCATGTGTTCATTACTCAGTACCGGGACCATAGTTAAGGAAAGGCCCTATCTCTACCTCTAAAGACAGTGCTTTTAACTTGGGTACTTCAGGGAATACAATGAAGAGTTGGGTTCTGGCAGCTGTACCCCAAGTGTGTGAATGTGCACATGTGCATATGTGCCAGCTTTTGATAGTGAGTCTTCTAGGCCAGTGTTCGTTATAGCTTGTGCAGCTTACGAGCTCTTGTAATATATGCATGTTGTTCAGGTCTTATTTCCTGTTCACTGCATGTGAAGCTGTGGAGTCCCTGTTTCCCTTTTGAAGTTTTCTCTCAAACAGTACTAAAGGTACAGAAGAGTAGAGCAGAGAATATAGAGATCTAAATTAGGCCTATTCCGTTTTGTCTTTAGAAGAAAATTGCTACTTTTTTTGTTTGTTTGTTTTTGAGACGGAGTCTCACTCTCTTGCCCAGGCTGAAGTGCAGCGGGGTGATCTCAGCTCTCTGCAGTCTTCACCTCCCGGGTTCAAGCAGTTCTCCTGCCTCAGCCTCCCGAGTAGCTGGGATTACAGGCGTGTACCACCATACCCAGCTAATTTTTGTATATTTAGTGGAGACCGGGTTTCACCATGTTGGCCAGGCTGGTCTCAAACTCCTGACCTCTAGTGATCCAACCACCTTAGCCTCCCAAAGTGCTGGGATTAGAGTTGTGAGTCACTGTGCTGGCCAATTGTTAACTTTTTTAAAATGCTCAACTATTCATGTGAAGTAACCCAATATAGATAATACAATGGATCAAGATTTGCTTTTTAATTTTAATTGACATCTAGAATCCAGTTATAAAGGGGAAGACAAAAACTTTCCTCGTCCTGTTGGCCTTTCTTGACCATACCATTTACACAAGTCCTGAACCTGTCAGGTGTTTTCAGAATTCGTGTTTGTGATTCCTTTTTCTTTTTTATTACTTGCCTTTGCAATTTCCAGATTAGTCTCCTGAAATTAACTCTTAAATGTACTTTTAAGTCTGTGGTGTGGCCCTCTACAAGGCTTCATAAAATGTAATAAATTAGTGTCTACACTAAACGACATAATTAGAATTGATTATTCATAGTGTGAAAGAGCTTTATGATTTAAATAAGGATTTCGGACAGATCTGTTTCTCACTGACAGCCTCCTTGTAAACACAAACAGTTATTTATAGTTAGACTGCTAACTACTTTATAGGAGGTGGGGAGGGTAGAGCAAGAGGAAGAATGGACCCATTTGAGACACTTAAGAAGAAGAGCTGATCGCTTTAAATATTTAACGTTTGGATTTATAAGCATTTCACATCAGGGAACCAAAGAGAGCAGATAATTTCATTTACTGTCATTGGGTTAATTTGATCTAGCAAGTAGCTTTGAGTATAGATTATAAATGACACCAATTTATGTATACATAGATTGTATAAATAAGATACTAGTGAGGAACATGATGTACACTGGCATTTTCTTTGTTAGTGTCAGTGTAATTTAAAATGACACTTACCAGATGGGGGATAGGATATTAAGTTACTGTCTCACATATAGTGACACTTAAATGTTGCAGGTAAGTTAGTAAACCCTTTTAAATGAAATAAGTATGGCAATACTTAAAAATACATATTTTGGAGAAAGCCAAGTTCAATTAGTGGAAAAACAGTGCTCCATTACCAAGGTAAGTTACTTAGCCTTGTTCTTCAAGATACTAGTGTTGCCTATGCAGCCAGTTGTTAGCAAGTAAATTGCTTTCATTGAAATAGCTTCTGTGGTGATTCTTACTGGTTTATTAAAAAGCCAGAATTTACTTCTGTGTTTCTGTGTTCACATCCTTTTTTCCTCCCATCAGTGAAACAGTTACTAGTTTCATCTTTCTAAAATAAGATTTTAAAATTATCTTGCTTCCAGCCATGGCCCTTTTTCTCAGAAATCATTTAGAGGTTCTTTTACCTAAAGCTCTCATTGGTTATCTTGAGCTTGGTATTCAGTACTCTTCATCTTCTGGTGACAGCTTACTTTCTCTTTCACTGCTTTGCCCCATACATCCTCTCTCTGATTGCCCAGGCTGCTTCCCTAAACATGTGTCATTCATTTCCCTCTACCTTTGCCTGTACATTCTTCCTGCCTAACCACCATACTTAAGGGATAGTCAAAATTCAACTGACTTTTACAAAGCCTACCTTGACCCTCTAGCAGGAGTTTCTGGATTCTTTTATTATATTTATTATCTTACTTTCCTTTTTTAATTAGTTATTTTATTGCAAATAAAATACATATCTCCCCAGTGAGATAAGTTCCTAAAGGGATAGCTTGAAGTGTCAGCTTTCTGGGTCACTTGTTAGTGCCTATCATGATGTTTGAAACATGTAATATTGTTGATTGTGTTGAGTACTATTTATTTTTACCTTTAGGTTTACCATTGCTTGTTCAGAGAACAATTGCGAGAACTATTGTGTTACAAGAAAGCATTGGCAAAGGTCGATTTGGAGAAGTGTGGCGAGGAAAGTGGCGGGGAGAAGAAGTTGCTGTTAAGATATTCTCTTCTAGAGAAGAACGTTCATGGTTCCGTGAGGCAGAGATTTATCAAACTGTGATGTTACGTCATGAAAACATCCTGGGATTTATAGCAGCAGACAATAAAGGTCTGTAACATTTGCTTTTCCTTATGTTATATATAACAAGATCTCTTGAAGTCTTTTCAGATATGGTGACTAACCATCATCAAAGTAGATGAGAAATAGATGTCTGTCATGTAGATTAGACCCGTTAAGTCAAATACAATATATTAGTAACTTTTAGAACTAGGAACTTCTTAAAGATTTTCTTGACTCTTGATAACATTCCTAAAATCTCTTATTGTTTTATAAAATGTAAAAGAGCTATTTTAAAAAGCCATATACTTTGTTGGTTTAGTTTAGGGCAGTTAGTTATTAAGAGTAGTCATGATATGGAAAAGATATATAAACCTGCTCAAAATTTTGAGAATAGGGCTTAGATAGCCGTTTCCTTTTAATCTCTTCCTGACCAGTAGAGTGTTTCAATATAGACTATCGAACTTATTTATGGGGAGAGTAAAAATAACTTGTCGGTGTCCTGAGTTGCCAAGGGCTAAACAGATGAATCTTTTGGCAAACTCAATTAAAGAGAGAAATTGTTTCTTCAACCACCCTGCCATTGGTAACCGTGCAGACGCTTTTTTGCCTGTAATGCTTTTGCCTGAGGGGCAGCATCAGGTCAGATGCTGAAGAAGGAAGGAAGCCTGTCAGTGGGGAGTCAGAATGAGTGAGGACTGCAAGCAGTGACCTTAGACTGTGCTGCTGCCACTTTCTTAGCTTCCATTAATACCGTTATGCCCACGATTCCTACTTTTTGTTGTGTTTTGTTTTGTTTTTTTGAGATGGAGTCTCGCTCTGTAGCCAGGCTGGAGTGCAGTGGCGCAATCTCAGCTCACTGCAGCCTCCGCCTCATGGGTTCAAGTGGTTATCCTGCCGCAGCCTCCTGAGTAGCTGGGACTACAGGTGCGCACCATCATGCCCAGCTAATGTTTGTATTTTTAGTAGAGATGAGGTTTCACCATGTTGGCCAGGATGGTCTCCATCTCTTGACCTCGTGATCCACCCACCTCACCTTCGCAAAGTGCTGGGATGACAGGTGTGAGCCACCACACCCAGCCCCCATGATTCCTATTTTTACTGCCTCTGTCAGAGACTTGTGTTTCAGCTCCACTCTTATCATCCCTACCCTTAAATCAAATATATTTCCAAGCTTTCCTGTTTTAAAAAAAAAAAAATGCTGTCATTGTCTCTTAGCTTGGCCAGACCTGTAGTCATCTTTTTCCTTCTCTCACCTTCCATTTACTTCAGCAATATTTATTTATTCAAATGTTAACAGTGTTTAACCTCAGTAGGTAATTATGAGTGATTTTTATGATATTTCTTTTAGCTTCTCTGGGTTTTCAAATTTATTTACAAGCATATACTGCTTTTTTTTTTTTTTTTAACTTTTATTTGTAGAACATTTCCAATATGTAGAAAAGCCAAAGTAGTTACAGTGATTCCTCATTGTCCAGCTTCAACGGTTGTCAGGTCACTGCCAATCATAATTGATGTCTCATCCCACCTACTCTGCCCTAATTGTGTTAATTCGAAGCTAGTCCCAGACAACATGTTTTCATCCGTAAACGCTTATAAAATGTAATTTGTATCTTCAAATGATGAGGAAATGTTTTTATGAAACAACTACACTACCATTGTCAATTTTTAAAATGTTATCAAATACCCAGTTAGGTTCAAATTCTATAATTGTCTCCTATTAAAAAAAAAATTTATTCAAATTATGATTCTAAGTCCACATATTGCCTTTAGTTGATATTTCTCTTATGTGTCTTAAAATCTTTAGGTTTCCCCCTTCATCTTTTTTCTCCTCTTGCAGTTTATTTGTTGAAGAAATTGGATTGTTTGTCCTGAAAGGCCTATCACATTCTGGATTTTGCTAATTGAATTTCCATAGTGTCTCTTAACTTGTTTTTCTATCTTTTGTAAAAACTGGTAGTTAGATTTAGAAGCTAAACCTAATTGCAGTTTTATTGGTTTTCTCAAAATACATACTAAGGATATTATATACATCCTGTTGCATCATATGTGGAGGTGTATAATGTTTGATTAAGACAGGGGCAGTGATGTATATGATGGATGTAGGTAGCAATTATCAGTGGCACCTGACAGTGCAATACCCTTTAAGTTAAAAAAAAAAAAAAAAACAGACCGGGCACAGTGGCTCACACTTGTGATCCCAGCACTTTGGGAAGCCAAGGTAGGTGGATCACGAGGTCAAGAGTTCAAGACCAGCCTGGCCAAGATGATGAAACTCCATCTCTACTAAAAATACAAAAAAATTAGCCAGGCGTGGTGGTAGGTGCCTGTAATACCAGCTACTGAGGAGGCTAAGGCACAGAATCGCTTGAACCCGGGAGGTGGAGGTTGCAGTGAGCCGAGATCGCACCACTGCACTCCAGCCTGGGTGACAGAGAGAGACTCTGTCTCAGAAAACAAAACAAAAAACAAAAATAGCAATCAGTCTGACCAAATCCTTAGTTCTCATTTTTGTTTCTGCCTCTAACACCATTTATTTCCTCCTCCAACTCTTAAAACAACCTTTTCTTTATTTACTATGTTTGGTGACCCTAGACTTTCTTTGTTCCTTTTATTTCTTCATAGTTGTCTTTGTTTTCTCAACTCTTACTCTTCTCACTGGTTCATATGAAGGTACTGATTCTGTAAGTGGTAATTTCTTCCTTAAGAACATAGCCACATTCATGGTTTCAAACTCTACCATGTTGGCAAGTCTCAAATCTCCATTTGAAAGCTTAAACCTCAACCGGGAACCGGGGTCTGGATTTTGTCACATTCCAAGTTACAAATACAGCAGCACAAAATGTTGGTGAGTTTGTGCCCTGAACTTCTAACCAAGCTGATGCTGTCATCTGGTGGTCACCATGGGAACTAGCCAACCTTACTGGCTCTTCCCTACTCCCCTTCTTTCTTCTTTGTCAGCAGTTAATGTACTTTCTCTGAGCCTAGTCCCTCCACCCCAGTTCCTTTATCTTCTGATTTAGTTAATTCCACCCCGGCAGCCCTTTATATGTATGGCCCCTTATATATAACCTTCCTTCTGCCTTGTCCGTAACCTGCGATTTCGCTTTCTTCCATCTGCCTGCCTTCCACTTTGTTTCTTGTATTGGTGAGCTTTTCAAAATTCAGTAACGGTTAAGAGGCACGCAAATAAGCTAGTGATGTGCCTATATCAAGGAAAAACCAGGGTGTGAGTTTGGACAGAATCAGTTTATAAAGTTCATGAAGAACAAATTAATACTAAGTCCTTTTAAATGTACCCAGAAATCTCCTTCAGAATCTTCTGAAAAGTTTCCATTCCTTTCTTAATCTCTTCTAATCAGAGTTGGTTTTCTTCAACTAAATACCTTCAAAATAGAAGCGGTTTCAAACTGTCAGTATGGATTTTTTTCTTTTGTTTTACAACCAGCAGGGAAAGAGCGCAGTTTATGTACTTCTTACCTAAAGAATCTAGTATTCTGTTTTTTAAAACCTTAACAGTCTTACAAAGTAAGACGTTATTCTTGTATAAAAGGAGAAACAGAGGCTCCTTGGCTAAGAAAGTATCAGTAACAGGCAGGCTGTGGATTCCAGCCAGGTCAGAATGACTCTTAAGCGTGCATCTTTTACTAGATTGTACTGTCTCCTAATGTTGTAATGCTTTTTTTTTTGTTCATGGCTTAGTTAAATATGTGGTTTTTCCAGCTGCTTCTAGGTTAAATTAGACTGTCGTGGACCAGTCTAGCCTAGGAGCCTAGCTGGTATCTTTACCATTATTCCTATGAGAAAACGTGTTTTAAACTCGTGTATTGGCTTACAGAGGAACTTTTGGAAGCCACGTTCCTAGTTGTTTGAGTTTAGTCCCAGCTTTTCCAGCTTTTCTCCTGACATTTCAGTTCCTATTTCAGCTTCCCCATGTGTTAGAGGTATCACTATCTCTGTTTTTCTAAGCTAGCAACCTTGGAATCGTAATCATCTTGTCTTGCGTCTTTGTGAACTGTGTACACAATCTGTCACTAAAGCTTGTCATTTCTCATTGAAACTCACTTCCAGTTTTGTCCCGTACTCTTCCATTCCCACTGTGGCCACACTGGGCTCCGGAGACTTCTCACCTCCTTCCTTCCCTCTGTGTTCCCCTCCTTTTTTTTAACTTCTCTCCTTCCAGGAACAGCCACTGAGCACCCATCCCGACCCAGAGATTTTTCTAGGCACTTAAGAGCCAACTCTGATACTAATTATCTGTGAAGACTCAAGAAAGTCACCATCTTTGTCTCTTAAATGGGATTAATTATCCTTGCCTTATCTCAAGAAGAGGGACTTACTCTGAGGAACTAAAGAATGTGTACATAAAAGTATAAAACAAACTGAATGTAGAAGAAAATGTGAAGGAAATACATACAGACTTAAGGTGGCATTATATTGCAGTGTGTGACTCAGGATTGAGAGTAAAAAGTGATAACCTTTGAACATATAAATCATAAATGGTCTATAGCCCAACCGAAATGTTAATTCTGTTTTACAGACAATGGCACTTGGACTCAGCTCTGGTTGGTGTCAGATTATCATGAGCATGGATCCCTTTTTGATTACTTAAACAGATACACAGTTACTGTGGAAGGAATGATAAAACTTGCTCTGTCCACAGCGAGCGGTCTTGCCCATCTTCACATGGAGATTGTTGGTACCCAAGGTAATTCTATAAGCAGTTCTATTATTTAAGCTTTAAATTTCCATGAATAATGTCTACGAAAATAGAAAGTGGAGGCCGGGCCTGGTGGCTTATGCCTATAATCCCAGCACTTTGGGAGGCTGAGGTGGGCAGATCGCCTGATCTCAGTTCATGGCCAGTCTGGGCAACATGACAAAACCCCATCTCTGCCAACATACAAAAAATTAGTTGGGCATGGTGGCATGCACCTGTAGTCCCAGCCTCCTCAGGGGACTGAGGTAGGAAGATTACCTGAGCCTGGGAGGTCGAAGCTGCAGTGAGCAGACATCATGCCACTGCGCTCCAACCTGGGTGAGACTCTGTCTCAGAAAAAAAAAAAAAAAAAAGGAAACAGTAGGTGGCCTAACTGGAGATATTTAAAACAAATTTTTTAGATGAGAACATTTTATCTTTCAGTTCAAAATTTCAGGTAGAGCTAGGAATCTGGAAATTTGTTTAGAGATTCTCTTGTCATTTTAACAAAACTGTGATTTTTTTTTTTTTTTGAGTTCTTAAAAGTAGCATTCAATCTTATGATTTTTGAGGGTCTCAGTTTCAGAATTCAAGTCCAAGTGAATATATTTTTATATGTAGTATCAAATGAAATGTGAAAGTGCTTTGTAAACATCAGCATGCTATGTAACTATTATCTGGCCATCTAATAATTATATTTGACCTTGAGATAAGGAGACTGCATGAGATAGTTTTACAGCTGAAAAATTAAATACTAAGTTTTAGTTATGACATTTGTATGCTATAGTTTTTGTGCCATGTAGGATTTCAGATGCCAGCATATCTCTCTACTCTAGCAGTTGTCCACTTGCAACCCAGTGGCTCCCCCACTCCCCACTTTACATACAGCATAAGTGCTAGTTCACATATTAGCCAGCTCCATCTTTGTAATTATTATTATTATTGATTATAGCAGTTTTATTGAGTTATAATTCACATCATACAGTTCACCCACTTAAAGTATAAAATTCAGTGGTTTTTAGAATGCTCAGAGTTGTATAACCAACAAACACTACAGTCAATTTTAGAATATCTTCACTCCAAAGAGAAACCCCGTAGCCACTAGCAGTCACTCCCCTTTCCCCCCAAACTCCTTAGCCCTAGGCAACATCTGCTCCTTTTTGTCTATAGATTTGCTTATTCTGCACATTTTATATAAATGAATCATACAATATGTGGTCTTTTGTGACTGGCTTCTTTCACTTAGCATGTTTTCAAGGTTCATTTATGTTGTAGCATATATGAGCACTTCAGTCATTTTGATGGCTGAGTAATACTCCAGTGTATGGATATACCACTTGTCATGTATCCATTCGTTGATGGACATTTGGTTTGTTTCTTCTTCTGGCCATTGTAGCTAATGCTGCAATGAACATTTGTGTACTTTTATGTAGTTTCATGTTTTCAGTTATCTTGGGTATATACCTAGGAGTTGAACTACTGTATCATATGATAATTCTATTTAATGGTTTGAAGAACTATCGTACTGTTTTCTTAAAGTGCCTGAACCATTTTACATTCCTGCCAGCAGTTTATATGAAGGTTCCAAGTTTTCCACATTATAATTATTATTTTTTAAGAGCGCGTTTTCTAGTGGTTAGTCTCAAAGGTAATACACTTAATACTGAGTACATTCCAGTTGATAGGGAAGTGATGATCTACATGCTTGGTTCCTGGGCTGTTGGAATATCAGTCTATGGCTAAGTTTCTTAAAAAGAATTCTTGAGGCACCAACAGATAAACCGATAACTTTTTTTGCCCCAGTCTTTGAGTTGTTCATCTTTTAAAGCATGTTATTGTCCACATTTTCTTTAAAGGAATACAATTTCAGTGATTTTTGGTGTAGTGATTCACTTGAGTTTAATAATGCCATAGGTATTGTAGGTCATGTGGGCTGAAATGCTTTGATAATTTGGGTCAGGAGAAGAAATTTTTGAACCTAAAGGTGTGGGTTGTGATTGGTATTACCTTTTAAGCAGTCGTGTTTAATTTTTGATTCTTTAGGAAAGCCAGCCATTGCTCACAGAGATTTGAAATCAAAGAATATCTTGGTAAAGAAGAATGGAACTTGCTGTATTGCAGACTTAGGACTGGCAGTAAGACACGATTCAGCCACAGATACCATTGATATTGCTCCAAACCACAGAGTGGGAACAAAAAGGTATACTTTTGAACAACTATTTTTAATATCTTCTGAAATCACCTTTTTTCCCTTCTCTTTCATATATACATACCATTGCTGAAACTCAGCTTAAACTTATACTTTATTAGATTGCCAACAGGCAAGAAGATCTCATGGTCTTGCCTGCTCTGAAGCCAAAGTTACCTGACTTAAAAAGATGCCTGCTGATGAAAGGTTGCCCTTCCAGAAAATATCAGTAGGCATGTTAATTATAATTACAGTAGTAACCAACATTTATAGAGCACCTACTATGTGCCAATCGTCTGATAGGTCTTTTACTTGTATTACCTCATTTAATCCCTTCTCAAATACTGTGCTATAGCTAGCCCTGCTATTTTCATATTTCAGTTCCTGAAAATATGCCTTTCTTGCTTTCTTAGAACTTTTGCACATGCTGTCTCCTGGAGCGTATTTTACCCTACTGTTTCTCAGCCTCGTACCCACCTTTCCTGTAGGAAGTTTTTTCTAGTTCTCAAGACTCTTAGGAGTCCCTGCCAGGGGCTGTCATAGCACACTAAACTGGGACCGTTGAGGCACTTACGCATTATGTAGTAACTGTTTATTTATTTGCCTGTATATTCTATTAGGTGCAAGCTGCTTGAGAGCAGCCTTGTATTCCCAGCATCCATCACAGTGCCTAATACATGGTAGATCCTCAGTAGATATTTGTTGAGTCCATGAGTCTTCAAAAGAACTTAATTAGGTAGGTGTTGTTACCCTTAATTCACAGACGAGGAAACCACCTTGAGGAGGTTAAATAATATGGTCAGCTTCATGTGGATGATAAGCCGAAGAGCTGAGATTTGAACCTGGGCGTTTCTGACCCAAAGCCCTTATCACTTGCTGTCACAGCATTTCTTCAAACTACTTCCTTGGCCTTGGAGAGAGCCGGAGAGCCAGCAGCATTAGTCTATTCAAATTTTATGTGTAATTTTGAGATTTCTGGATTCCCTGGGGACTCTGAACTCTCAGCCAGCTAAGGGGTCCTTGACAGTGGTTGCTGCAGGTCTCTGTGGGTCTTGACCCATAATTTTCATAGGTTTTTGAAGCTTCAGTATGAGGACTGGCATTCTTCTGTGTCTATTATTTTTTCCCCTAGAGTATATTCCTGCCCTTCCTTTCATCCTCAGTGAGAAGACTTCTAGATTAAAATGCATGGTTTCTACCTAGTACATGTATAGGTGGTGTACATTGGGACACCTTTAACAGTCACAATAGTTGCATATGTCTTTCACTGGAAACCAAGATCATGAGGCAGATAGCGTGAAACTGCTATTTTAGCGTTTTGTGGGATTTAGTTGACATCATTAATGTGCAAACCAGTGTGGATATTTAATATTTTTCTTGAGTCTAATATTTGTTATGTAATATTTTGTGCATATGTCTGTGTACAGAGAAATGTCTGAAAGGATGTTCATCAAAATGTGGCAGTAAGGGGATGATTTTCAAAGTTATTTTTGCAAATTTTTTTTAGGTACATGGCCCCTGAAGTTCTCGATGATTCCATAAATATGAAACATTTTGAATCCTTCAAACGTGCTGACATCTATGCAATGGGCTTAGTATTCTGGGAAATTGCTCGACGATGTTCCATTGGTGGTAAATTGCTCCCCTCTCCCCCAACAGTTTGTCATGAGCAGAAGAAGTTGTTCGAGAATTGTCTTCTTTTTTTATTGAATGAAATTATGCACAATCCATTATCTGAAACAGGACATCACCGAGTGCCAGAGAAAACAAAGGAGATGAAACCTTTGGGAGGGGACAGTGCCATGGTGTGCACATGCACAGCTCTAGCCTAGCGTATTCTCTTCCTGTTTCCATTTGAATCTTGAGACTCATCAGAACCCAAACCCTTGTTATACTGGAATATAGTTCTTTAGAATGGACAGCTGCTTGAGAGGCTCACCTAGGAAGCTGTTTCTAGCATGTACCTGGGTGTCAAATTTATTTTTTTTCTTTGGCATTGTGGTTATTTTCTCCAACTTGATAGTTATAGATTACGTACACAGAATACAATTACGTTACCATTGTGTTGTTTTCTAGAGTTAGTTTGTCTTAACTTCTAGCGTTTTAGATGGAGTACTTATAATGTTTACTCAGGAAACAGTCTCTTAGGCTTGGGGACCTAGGCTTCGCTGAGACCTTAGTGCCTTAGGTGTTTGAAGCAGTGAGGGACAGAGTATTTCTCTGTATTGTAGTAAATAGGATATATTATTGACAGATGCAAGTAGAGAAAGGGACTTGCACCTTAAACTTGCCTCATAGGATTTGTGTCTCACTGATAGGATCTATATATCCCTGTACAAGTGAGAGCCTGTGCACTTACAGAATAGAATCTCATTTGCTGCACAATAGGGTTCTAGGGGAAAATGTCAGTCTGGTGGTCACAGCTCACAGTTTACTGTCATTTCAAATAGGTGTTATTGATCTCATGGCAATACTTAGTTTCAAGGTGTGGGCAGATTATCAACTCAGGGAAGTGACTTGTTGATACCGATTTGGATGAGATAGAGAAAGCTGTAATCTCTGTTCCACCTACCTACTTTAGTAATAAGACACTGTAATAGGCCTTTCAGGTGATCTTTTTAATGCCTTGGCATTCGCTGAATACATTCGTCAAAATTATTTTTTTTTAAACTGATACAGGAATTCATGAAGATTACCAGCTGCCTTATTATGATCTTGTACCTTCTGACCCATCAGTGGAAGAAATGAGAAAAGTTGTTTGTGAACAGAAGTTAAGGCCAAATATCCCAAACAGATGGCAGAGCTGCGAAGTGAGTATTTCTTTTTGATATTAGGCAATTTTCTAAACTTCTGCTTAGTAAGCAAAAGTTTGCTACTTTTCTTTAAGGAAAACTTTTCTTTAAGAAGTTTCTTTTTCATAGCAGTCAAACCAATGTGTAAAAACAGAATAATTTGGTTTTCATATTCAATTGTAAGCACATTGAAAGGGCCATAGAACATTTGCAGTGGCCTTTAGTGTATCAGAACATAGTTTAGGTCTGTCAGGCGAACTAAAGCACATACTTTTTAAATGAATGCCTCCCTTCAGCCAGGGCAACCCAGAATAATAGACAGTTGCTGGACAGGAATGAGGAGACCTGTATTCTAGACCAGCCTGACTACCATTTCAAGGGTCTGACTTGGAACAAATCACTTTAGTTCTCTGAACCTTAATATCCCTTTGTAAGGTGAGGAACTCAGATAAGGTGATTACAAAGTTGTTTCAAGTGATTTTCCATTTTATTCATCTGATTGCCCAGATGACCATTAACCAGGAATTTAGGGAAAATGCTTTTTTCCCAGCAGTGTCTGAGCTTCTCAACCTCAGCTCTAACAAAAAGTTTTAGAAATGTTTTTGTAATTGTAAATTTAAAGATTCGTAAGATGAATTTTATTTAACCTCTCCTTAGTTGCTAGCTGTTACTATTATAATATTGGTGAAGCAGGGCATATTCCTCCCGGTTTGAAGGTTTGTAGCTTAAAAAGGCTATAAAAAGCTGTTCAGTTCAGTAGTTGGTTTTACATCTTAAACTATTATAGGACTCAGCAGAACCTCTGATAATCAAGAGAGCTTGCTACCTCCAACAAAATCACATCTACAGGCCCAAATAAAATGTATTTCAGCATGCTCAAGGAATTTGCATGTGACATACTTTAACAAATGAGAGTGCTGCTAGATTTTGTCTTTTAGAAATTTGATCTACTCTGGAGGCTGAGGTGGGAGGATTGTTGGAGCCTGGGAGGTCGAGGCTGTAGTGAGCTGAGGGCATGCCATTGCATTCCACTTTGGGCGGCAGAGTGAGACCCTGTGTCAAAAAAAAAAAAAGAAAAATTTGATCTGGATACTTCAAAGTACAAACTTAAAATTTCAGTGTGAGGTCAGATTTCTTCTTTGCTTTGCCCAGCTCTGGTTTAGGATTCGACCTCTTCAGGTTTGCTAAGTGAGTTACTCTTTGTCTACCTGCTTTCCAGCACTGGCACCAGTACCTTATTGATGGAAATTTGTGAAATTTCTACTCATTTGCTATTACAAACAATGCTTAACAACAACAACAAAGTGTATATGTCATTTAAAAAGAAAATTTACAGGTAAAAATTCTTATCCAGACCAATGGAAAATGGTGCATGCATTAATTTTTTTTTTTAATTATATTTTCTTGTAGGCCTTGAGAGTAATGGCTAAAATTATGAGAGAATGTTGGTATGCCAACGGAGCAGCTAGGCTTACAGCATTGCGGATTAAGAAAACATTATCACAACTCAGTCAACAGGAAGGCATCAAAATGTAATTCTACGACTTTGCCTGAACTCTACTTTTTTCTTCAGATCTGCTCCTGGGTTTTAATTTGGGAGGTCAATTGTTCTACCTCACTGAGAGGGAACAGAAGGATGTTGCTTCCTTTTGCAGCAGTGTAATAAAGTCAATTAAAAACTTCCCAGGATTTCTTTGGACCCAGGAAACAGCCGTGTGGGTCCTTTCTGTGCACTATGAACGCTTCTTTCCCAGGACAGTTACAAAATGTTGTGTAGTCTACCTTTATTTTTTATTAACAAAACTTGTTTTTTAAAAAGATGATTGCTGGTCTTAACTTTAGGTAACTCTGCTGTGCTGGAGATCATCTTTAAGGGCAAAGGAGTTGGATTGCTGAGTTATAATGAAACATTTCTTATTATTAAAGAAAGTGATTTGCTCCTGGTTAGTACATTCTCAGAGGATTCTGAACCACTAGAGTTTCCTTGATTCAGACTTTGAATGTACTGTTCTATAGTTTTTCAGGATCTTAAAACTAACACTTATAAAACTCTTATCTTGAGTCTAAAAATGACCTCATATAGTAGTGAGGAACATAATTTATGCAATTGTATTTTGTATACTATTATTGTTCTTTCACTTATTCAGAACATTACATGCCTTCAAAATGGGATTGTACTATACCAGTAAGTGCCACTTCTGTGTCTTTCTAATGGAAATGAGTAGAATTGCTGAAAGTCTCTATGTTAAAAACCTATAGTGTTTGAATTCAAAAAGCTTATTTATCTGGGTAACCCAAACTTTCTCTATTTTGTTTTTTGGAAGGGTTTTTGTGGTATGTCATTTGGTATTCTATTTTGAAAATGCCTTTCTCCTACCAAAATGTGCTTAAGCCACTAAAGAAATGAAGTGGCATTAATTAGTAAATTGTTAGCATGGTCATGTTTGAATATGCTCACATCAAGCTTTTGCATTTTAATTGTGTTGTCTAAGTATACTTTTAAAAAATCAAGTGGCACTCTAGATACTTACAGTACTTTAATATTTGTAGCATACAGACTAATTTTTCTAAAAGGGAAAGTTTGTCTAGCTGCTTGTGAAAAGTTATGTGGTATTCTGTAAGCCATTTTTTTCTTTATCTGTTCAAAGACAGTGTTATTTTTTTAAGAAATGAATTACATTTAAAATTAGAATATGGTTAATGTTAAATAATAGGCCTTTTTCTAGGAAGGCGAAGGTAGTTAATAATTTGAATAGATAACAGATGTGCAAGAGAGTCACATTTGTTATGTATGTAGGAGTAAACGTTCGGTGGATCCTCTGTCTTTGTAACTGAGGTTAGAGCTAGTGTGGTTTTGAGGTCTCACTACACTTTGAGGAAGGCAGCTTTTAATTCAGTGTTTCCTTATGTGTGCGTACATTGCAACTGCTTACTTTACATGTAATTTATGTAATGCATTCAGTGCACCCTTGATATTTGGGAGAGGTGGTAGCTAAAGAACATTCTGAGTATAGGTTCTTCTCCATTTACAGATGTTTTTGGTCAAATATTGAAAGCAAACTTGTCATGGTCTTCTCACATTAAGTTGAAACTAGCTTATAATAACTGGTTTTTAATTCTAATGCTGTGAAGTCTCTGCAGAGCTTTTACAGTTTTTGAAGTCCTTTTATCACTGTGATCTTAATTCTGAGGGGAGGAAAAACTATCATACCTGTGAGGCAAGACTTCGACTTTATAGTGCTATCAGTTCCCCAATACAGGGTCAGAATAACCGATACAGTATTTTGGTCAGGAAGAGAAAGTGGCCATTTACACTGAATGAGTTGCATTCTGATAATGTCTTATCTCTTATATGTAGAATAAATTTGAAAGACTATTTGGTCTTAAAACCAAAGTAATTTTAGAATGAGTGACATATTACATAGGAATTTAGTATCAATTTCATGTGTTTAAAAACATGGGAAAAATGCTTAGAGATTACTATTTTGACTACAAAGTTGAGTTTTTTCTGTAGTTACCATATTTCATTGAAGCAAATGAATGAGTTTGAGAGGTTTGTTTTTATAGTTGTGTTATATTACTTGTTTAATAATAATCTCTAATTCTGTGATCAGGTACTTTTTTTGTGGGTTTTTTTTTGGGGGGGGGGCCATTTCTAAGCCTACCAGATCTGCTTTGTGAAATCCAGGGGACCAATGCATTTTATCACTAAAACTATTTTTATATAATTTTAAGAATATACCAAAAGTTGTCTGATTTAAAGTTGTAATACATGATTTCTCACTTTCATGTAAGGTTATCCACTTTTGCTGAAGATATTTTTTACTGAATCAAAGATTGAGTTACAATTATACTTTTCTTAACCTAAGTGGATAAAATGTACTTTTGATGAATCAGGGAATTTTTTTAAAGTTGGAGTTTAGTTCTAAATTGACTTTACATATTATTGCAGTTAATTCCTTTTTTGGCTAGGGATGGTTTGATAAATCACAATTGGCTAATATTGAAAATGAAGGTAACTTAAAAGGTGGGATGGATCATGATTACTGTCGATAACTGCAGATAAATTTGATTAGAGTAATAATTTTGTCATTTAAAAACACAGTCGCTTATACTGCCCATCCTAGGATGCTCACCTTCCAAGATTCAACTTGGCTAAAACATCTTCTGGTAAATTGTGTGTGCACATTCATTTTGTCAATAGCCAGGAGGAATGGGAATGGGGATGGGGGAAATATGAATTAGTGGGGCATAGACATCCCTGGTCCATCCTTTCTGTCTCCAACTGTTTCTTGCAGCCTGCTCTCCGGCTTGCTGGTCCCTGACACAGAGACCATTGCCTCCCCCACAGCCTTTTGACTGAAGAGCAGCTTTGGAGACCTAGAGTAAAATGGCTGATGGAAGTTGTGGGACATATTTCCATTTCCTTTAGTCATTAGAGGTGGCAGGGAGGGATCTCTAAGTTTGGAGATTGAGCAGATGAGGCTTCGGATGCCCCTGCTTTGACTTTAGCCATGGATGAGGAGTGGGATGGCAGTAAGGTGGCTGCTGCAGTGGGAGTTGTGCCAGAAACAGTGGCCAATTGTATCCCCTGTAAGACAGGGTAAGGTCTGAAGAGCTGAGCCTGTAATTCTGCTGTAATAATGATAGTGCTCAAGAAGTGCCTTGAGTTGCTGTACAGTGCCATGGCCATCAAGAATCCCAGATTTCACTTCTTATTATAAAATGTAAGTGGTCACTTGGCGATTTTGTAGTCCATGCTTGAGTTACCTTTTTTTTCTGTGTCTGAGAACTATCAGATACAGGCTGTTTCGTAAAACAAGATGGCAAAGAGATCATTAAAGTGCACAACAAAATCACTATCCCATTAGACATGTTATCCAAAGCTTATTTTTATTCTTGCACTGGAAGAATCGTAAGTCAACTGTTTGTTTCTTGACCATGGCAGTGTTCTGGCTCCAAATGGTAGTGATTCCAAGTAATGGTTCTGTTAATACTTTGGCGGAAAATGCCAACTCAGATACTTTGAGATACTAAGGATTATCTCTGGACATGTACTGCAGCTTCTTGTCTCTGTTTTGGATTACTGGAATACCCATGGGCCCTCTCTCTTAAGAATGCTGGACTTCTAGGACATTATGATATGATGATGATTGTCAGTACATTAAACTTTTCAATCCCATTATGCAATCTTGTTTGTAAATGTAAACTTTTAAAAATATGGTTAATAACATTCAACCTGTTTCTTACAACTTAAAAGGAACTTCAGTGAATTTGTTTTTATTTTTTAAAAAGGTTTGTGAACTGAATATCATGAACCATGTTTTGATATCCCTTTTTCACGTGCCAGCGGAATGGGGTGTTTGATGTTTCTTCATATGTCAAGGAGATGCTTCAAAATGTCAATTGCTTTAAACTTAAATTACCTCTCAAGAGACCAAGGTACATTTACCTCATTGTGTATATAATGTTTAATATTTGTCAGAGCATTCTCCAGGTTTGCAGTTTTATTTCTATAAAGTATGGGTATTATGTTGCTCAGTTACTCAAATGGTACTGTATTGTTTATATTTGTACCCCAAATAACATCATCTGTACTTTCTGTTTTCTGTATTGTATTTGTGCAGAATTCTTTTGGCTTTATCAGTGTAATCTCTGCCCTTTAAGATATGTACAGAAAATCTACATACAAATTTCCATTTAAGTCGAATGATACTGAGAAGCCTGTAAAGAGGAGAAAAAAACATAAGCTGCGTTTCCCCATAAGTTTTTTAAATTGTATATTGTATTTGTAGTAATATTCCAAATGTAAATAGGAAATAGAAGAGTGATGCTTATGTTAAGTCCTAACACTACAGTAGAAGAACGGAAGCAGTGCAAATAAATTACATTTTTCCCAAGTGCCAGTGGCATATTTTAAAATAAAGTGTGTATGTTGGAATGAGTCATGCCATATGTAGCTGCTGTAGATGGCAACTAGAACCTTTGAGTTACAAGAGTCTTTAGAAGTTTTCTAACCCTGCCTACTGCAAGTTACAATATTATAGCATGTTTGGGGAGTGTCCTCCTGTCTGCAGGTGTGTCTTTGTGCCTGGAGGCTCTTCTCCACATGCTTAGGGGTGTGGGTCTTCCAGGGGGGCATGATGGACCTGTCTACAGGTGAACTCTGTTGCCTTTGGGTCAGCACATTTGTTACTCTCCTGGGGGTGAAAACTTGGCTTGACAAGAGAACTGGGAAAATGATGAGATGTGGTCCCCAAACTCTTGATTGACTCTGGGGAGGGGCTTTGTGAATAGGATTGCTCTCACATTAAAGATAATTACTTCAATTTGAAGGCTGGATTTAGGGATTTTTTTTTTTCTTTATAATAAAGACATCACGAGGATATGGAGCTTTTGTTGAAAGTTGGAAAAAAAGTGAAACTAAAGACATTCCCAGACAAATATTAAGATAATTTGTTGCCTATGGACATCTACCTTACAAGAAATACTAAATCCTTCACACAGAAAATAAATGACACCAGATGGTAACCTGAATCCACAGGATGAAATGAAGAGCACCAGAAATGGTGGATATGTGTACAAATAGAAAAGACTATGATTGTATTGCTGCCATAAATTACTACAACTGTCCTGGCTTAAAGCAACACCCATTTATGATCTCAGAGTTCGTAATTCAGAAGTCTGGGCATAACATAGCTCAAGATGGTTCTCTGCTCCATATTTTAAAAGGTCAAAATGAAGGCATTGGCTGGGCAACATTCTTTTCTGGAAGCTGGAGATGAATAGGCTTCCAAGCTCGTTGAGGTTGTTGGCAGAATTCAGCTCCATATGGTTGTAAGACAGGTTGCCCAGGGGTGGTTGTCAGTTTCTAGAAGCCACTCACATTGCTTGGCTCATGGTTCCCTCCTCCATCATCAAAACCAGCAACAATGGGTTGAATCCTTGCACTTCTCTGTGATCTCCCCTTCTGCCTCATATCTCCACTGTCTCTTCCACTGCATCTCTCTGATGCTTCTGCTTCCCTCTTCAGCTTTTAAGGGGCTGTGTGATTACTCAGGGCCCATCTGGATAATCCAGGATAATTACCCTAATTAGTAACGTCAGTTTTACCTTCGAAGTCTATTCACAGCAGTACCAAGATCAGTGTTGGATTAAATAGAGAATGGAAATCTTGGGGAAATATTTGCCTACCACAATACAAGTTTTCTTTCAATAGCATAAGACTATATAGTAATTATAACACCATACTGTTGGGTTTACAGTATAGGTGCAGTGTGTGTTAATAACACAAGGGAGTAGGTAGGAAATGGAGCTCTATTGGGACAAAGCTGTATTTTAGTAGAATTAATTATTCCTAATTTGAAGACGATTGTAATAAATTGAAATGCATACTGTAGACCCTGGAGTAACCACTAAAGGATCAATTTTAAAATATATTAAAAAAACAAAATGGTACACCAAGAAATATTTAACACAAAAGGCAGAAAGGGACAGAGAAGCAAAATGATAGACGTTTGGAAAACAAATACCAAAATGGCAGCCATAAGTAGTAATGCCAATAATTTCATTAAATGTGAATGGACTAAATAGTTAAAAGGTAGAGATGGTCAGGATGGATTTAAAAAGAAAAATGAACTACATGGTGTTCACAGAGGCACACTGTAGATTCAAAGACCAATAGCTGGAAAGTGAAAGTATGGAAAAATATATAACATGCAAACAGTAATTGTAAGAGAGCTGGAATGTCTATATTAATACAGAGGGCTTTGAGACAAGAAATGTTACTGGAAATGAGGATACTTTAAAAAGCCAATGTATAAAAAGCCAATGTATCAGATGTAACAGTTATGTATATGCACCTAACAGGACCCCAAAATAATGAGAAAAATGATAGAATTGAGAGGAGAAATGGACAATTTAATGTTTGGAGATTTTGACACCTACTATAATTGATAGAACGACTCAATTGAAAATCACAGGCATATAAAAGAATGCTGTCAGCCAAATTGTCCTAACACCACCACCCACCACCAACAGGATGCATCCTCTTTGTTAGTGCACATGGAACATTCTCCAGGGGAAACCACATGCTATTTCATAAAAGAAGTCTCACTGAATTTAAAAGGGTTGAAATAGTAGAAAGTATGTTCTCCAACCATGTTTAAATTAAATTAGAAGTCAACAGAAAGAAAATTGCAAATCCCAAAATATTTAGAAATTAAATCACACATTTCTAAAAACCCATGTATTGAAGAAGTCACAAAGAAAGTTCTAAAATTTTAAATGAAAATGAAAGTACAGCATGTCAAAATTTATAGTGTACAGCTAACGCACTGCTTGAAGGGAAATTTACACTTTTAAATACCTATACTTTAAAAGTATTTAAAGCCAGTGGGGATAGATGCAAAAACCCTTAAAACACAGTATTAGGAAACTGAATCCAACAACAGATAAAATAATTTGTACACCAGGACCAAATGGGTCATATCCTAGGACTGTAAGCTTCGTTTAACATCAAAAAATCGAAGTATTATACCATACTAATAGAAGAAACAATAAAATCCTTATTATTATGATAACTAAATAGCCACAGGAAAGAACATTTGACAAAATTCAGCACCCATTCGTGATGAAAACTCAGAAAACTAGAAATAGAAGGCAACTTCCTCAACTTAGTGAAAGGCATCGATAAAAATCTCACAGCCAACATACTTGATGGTGAAAGACAGAATACTTTTCTCCTTAAATCAGGAGCAAGTCGAGAACATCCTCTCATCATTTCTATTCAATGTTGTCATGGAGGTTCTATCCAGTCCCTATTCCCTCTCCATACAAAAAGACTAGAAAGACATTAGGTTGGGGAAAAAAGTAAAACTCTCTTTATTAAGTAATATTACCTGTCAGATTCTAAAGAATCCACTGGAAAAAAAATTTTTTTTAAAGCTACAAGACTGGCCGGATGCGGTGGCTCACGCCTGTAATCAATCCCAGCACTTTGGGAAGCCAAGGCAGGCGGATCACGAGGTCAGGAGATGGAGACCAATCCTGGCTAACACTGTGAAACCACGTCTCTACCGCAAATACAAAAAAATTAGCCGGGCGTGGTGGTGCGCGCCTGTAGTGCCAGCTACTGGGGAGGCTGAGGCAGGAGAATGGCATGAACCCGGGAGGCGGAGCTTGCAGTGAGCCCAGATCGCGCCACTGCACTCCAG
>NW_012104621.1:2718954-2720073 GCF_000951045.1 Mandrillus leucophaeus
GCTAGCTCATGAGAGATGGATCAAACCAAAGAGAGAGCTTGCAGTGAGCCCAGATCGCGCCACTGCACTCCAGCCTGGGTGACAGAGCGAGACTCCGTCTCAAAAAAAAAAAAAAAAAAAAGCTAAGAGACCTAATAAATTCAGCAAGCAAGGTTGTAGGATACACGATCAATATTTAAAAATTGACATATTAGCAATAAACAGTACCTTCGAAAGTAAACTAAGAATAGCGTCAAATAGAATATAGTAAACATTTATTTAATTGAAAAAAATAGTGCCGAGAGAAATCAAAGGATCTAAGTAAATGAGAACTTCCATGCTCTTGGATTAGAGAATTCAACAGTGTTATGATGGCAATTCTCCCCAAATTGTTCTATAGATTCAACTCAATCCCTAGCAATATTCCAGAAAGATTTTTCTTTACATTCATAAGCTGATCCTAAAACTTACATGGAAATGCAAAATGTCTAAAAGAGCCTAAATGATTTTGAAATGGACAAAATTAGAGGAATTACCTTACCCAATTTCAAAACTTACTGTAAAGCCACAATAATCAAGACAGTGTTTATTGACACAAGGACAGTCAGTCATATACAGCAATGGGACAGAATTAAGAGTCCAGAAATAAGCCCTCACAGACGACCAACGGACTTTCAAGATATGCACAAAGATAATTCAACAGGAGAAAAGACAATCATTTCAATAAATGGTGCTGAGACAATGGGATATCTGTATTTTAAAAGGAAGGAAAAAAGGGAGAAAGTTAATTAGACCCTCAGCTCATTATGCACCTGAAGGTAAGAGCTAAAGCTATACAACTTCTAGAAGAAAACAGGAGAAAATCTTTGTGATGTTAGGTTAGGCAATGATTTTAATAGGACTTCAAAAGCAAAATGTATTAAAAACCAGTTGATAAATTGGACTTCACAACAATTAAAATATTTGGGGCTTTAAAAAACAAGAGAATGAAAAGATGAGCCAAAGACCTGTCTCTTATACACATCTAGATGTGTATAAGAGACAGGAATTGAGAGGAGAAATGGACAATTTAATGTTTGGAGATTTTGACACCTACTATAATTGATAGAACGACTCAATTGAAAATCACAGGCATATAAA
>NW_012104621.1:2720123-2733406 GCF_000951045.1 Mandrillus leucophaeus
GAAAGTTAATTAGACCCTCAGCTCATTATGCACCTGAAGGTAAGAGCTAAAGCTATACAACTTCTAGAAGAAAACAGGAGAAAATCTTTGTGATGTTAGGTTAGGCAATGATTTTAATAGGACTTCAAAAGCAAAATGTATTAAAAACCAGTTGATAAATTGGACTTCACAACAATTAAAATATTTGGGGCTTTAAAAAACAAGAGAATGAAAAGATGAGCCAAAGACTGGGATAAAGTATTTGCAAATCATACATCTGATAAGAGATTTGTATTTAGAATGTATAAAGAACTCTTACAATTCAAGAAGAATACAAATGGCCCAATTAAAAACTGTTGAACAAATTCATTGCTCAGAGATTGGGGATGGTAGAGTTAAAATGTAAAATAATGTTCTAAATTCTATATTTGGGTATTAATGTTTAAATGGTAATTTGGCAACAGTTGATAAAGTGAGGTTCTGAATGCCATGAATTATGTGTAGGGCTGTGACAAAAAAAGTAAAAATAAAAATTGGTCAAAAGATTTGACATTTTCCCAAGAAGATATGTGAATGGCTAATAAACATAATTCTTTATAAAGACTTGATGAAATTAAAACCACAATGAGAAACCACTCCTCACACACTCAAATGATTATAGTTTTTAAAAAGACAGATAGCCAAGTGTCAATAAAGATGAGAAAAAGATGAATCTCACACATTGCTGGAATGTAAACACTCCCTTTGGAAAACAGATTGCAGTATCTTAAGAGGTTAAATAGAAACCTATTATGTAACCCAGTAATATCATTTCTAGGTATCAGTAGAGGTGCCAGATAAAATACAGGAGGCCCAGTTAAATTTGTGTGTCAGATAAAAACAAACAATTTTTTAGTATAAGTTTGTCCAAAATATTGCATGGAACATGTTTATACTAAAAACAGTATTGTTTATCTGACATTTGAATTTAATTCGGCATCCTGTATTTTAACTTGCTAAATCTTGCAACTCTAATCCAAGAAAAATTAAAACATAAGTCCACACAAAGACTTGTAGGTGAATATTCACAGCAGCATAATTCCTACTAGTCAAAAATGGAAACAAGCTAAATGTCCATCAACTGGTGAACTGATATTTAAAAAGTGGGGTACTTATACCATGGTTTACAAGACTGCTTGATTCTTGTTGCATTGTGGATGACCTCAAAGCCCTCAAGCTAAGTGAAAGAAGTGGGATGAAAAGGTTGCAAAAAGGCACGAGGGAACTTTTTTGGGATGATGGAAATTGAGGCAGGAGAATAGGGTCTGGAGGCAGGGAACCTAAGGCTCTTTCACCCTGACTTCCTAGAACTAAGCTGAAAGGAAAACCCTAACTTTCCACGCCTAAGTAACAAAAGGACGGAGGCTGCAGATGGGAAATCTGTCTGCAACAAATCAGACTGAGTACCAGTGGAGTCTTCGTTTGCAACTTTGGGACTTAACTCCAGCCTCTGAATGGTTGCCGTCCACAACCAATCAGACTGATTGTGGGCTGAGTCAGTCTTCATTTGCACAGAAGTATAACTTTGTAACTTCATCCTAGCCTCTGATTGGTTGCCTTTACCAATCAAATGTTTGCACAGGAGTGTGACCTTTGTAACTTCAGCCTCTTGTTGGCTGCTTTCTGCAGCCAATCAGACTGATTGCGGGCTACCACTTCATTTACACGAAGTATGCATGAAGTGGCCAATGGGAAACTTCTAGCGGGTATTTGGAGCAAAGAAGATTCTGTATTCGGGCCCTTGAGCCGCTGCTCAGGCTGCTCCCACACTGTGGAGTGTACTTTTGTTTTCAATAAGTCCCTGCTTTCCTTCTTTTGTTGCTTCATTCTTTCTTTGCTTTGCTGGGCGTTTCGTTCAACTCTTTGTTCAAAACGCCAGGAATCTGGACAACTTGCAGTTACGACCTTCTACCTGTGACAGAATGTTTCAAAGCTTGATTTTGGTGATGGATGCAGAACTCTGTAAATTTACTAAACATCATTCATTGTGCACAGGCAATGGGAAATTTTATGGTGTGTAAACTATACCTCAATAAATCTGTTAAAGAAAAAAAAGTAAAACTCGCCTTTGCCAGTTTTTTGTTGTTGTTGTTTGCTTTTTGTTTTTTCTTTACACAGGGACTCTCTCTGTCGCCCAGGCTGGAGTGCAGTGGTGCAACCACAGCTCCGGGCAACCTTGACTTCCCTGGGTTCAAGTGATTCTCCCCCATCAGCATCTCGAGTAGCTGGGACTATAGGCGCCCGCCAGCACCCCAGGCTAATTTTTGTATTTTTTGGTAGATATGGGGTTTCAGCATGTAGCCCAGGCTAGTCTTGAACTCCTGAGCTCAGGTGATCCGTCCACCTCAGCCTCCCAAAGTGCTGGGATTACAGGCGTGAGCCACTGCACCAGGTCTCACCTTGCCATTCTTGCCAACCACCATACTCCGTGTGTCCACTATGCTGCATGTCCCGACGCACCCTGCTTCCTGCCTTTCTGCTAGGCTCCGCCCTCCGCTGGAACTGCACTTTTCTCTCTCCTCCGCCTTGCTAACTTGAATCAACCCCAAAGCTCAGGTCGGAAGGCGTTTCCTTCACGATTGTTGCGCATCCTGCCTGCTGGCGCATCATTGATCCTCCGCTGCATTTCCAAATCCCTTGCCTCATCTCATTGCGCCTCATTCCTGTTTTAATCCCCTTAGGGAGTTTAGGACTCTTGCTCTCCCTCTCTTCCCCTTGAGAGAAGCAGATGGTTTCTATGCCTTTCCCTTTCCAAGCACCTAACGTAAACATTAACAAAATAGTTTCAGTACTTATTTGGGTGCTAACTTTGCTGGGTCCTTGGATGCTCCGGGAGTCTGGCATGTTTGGGGTGCTTTGTCCAAACTTTTAGGGGCCTTCCCTAAATGACTCCCACCACACTGTTTCCAATGCCGCATCATTTTGTACACATGCTTCCCTCTAAGCCCTTGTATTAATTTTATGTCTCTGTTACAAGGCTTGCTGCTGCAACTAGCTATGAATGCCTGGAGAACAGGAACTCTGTCTGATTCATTTCTGTGAAGCTCTTGCCTAGTCCAGGACTTGGCTCAGAGCAGGCAGTAAGAGGAACTTGTTGAATGAACGAACATCTAATTAAAGTAATCCCAAATGAATATGAACCAATCTAACAGAATGTCACAATGGAGATGGATATTTACTCATAGATAAGGAGAGTCCTTCGTCCTGGGGCTCCCCAAATGCAAGGCCTACAGACTTTTTTTTATAAAGGGATTTCTTACCGCCCCACCAATCTCTGGCCTCCCCTTGCTATTCTGTTTATTTATTCCATCAACTACTTCCATTGTCCTTTTATTCATTTACATTTTTCTCATATTTGATGGCATTCTTTTTAAAACAATGAGCTCTCCTTAGTCAGAACCCAGTACCTTTTAGTAAGATGGAAGTTTGGGATCTTCTGATTTGAATTATATAAAGTGAAAAAATATTTTTACATTCTTGATAATTATTCTCAATTTTGCATTCTCTTTATTGCACATTGGCTGTATAATAAATCCTGTACGTATTATTCATCTCTTTATATTTCTTTTCTTGTACTGTTCTCCTAAATGAATACCAGAGTTCTTATTCACAGCAATTTAGACCTCAGCCCAGCTTATGAGCAGAGTGATCCAGGCCATTTTGGAAGTCTTTCTGGCTCTATTATTTTGTGATTCTAATATAGTTCTTACATTTATTTTTTTTAACCAATGATCGAATGAAATTGGAATGTTCATATTTTCAACCTTTATTCATTTATTCTCTCAAGTTAGTTCCTTTTTATGTGATTTTTAAAAACATTTCAACTTTTTAGATTCAGGGTGTACATGTGCAGATTTTTTACATGGTTATATTGTGTGATGCTGAGGTTTGGGATATGACTGATTCTGTCACTCTGGTAGTGAGCATAGACTCAATGGGTAGTTTTTCAGCCCCTGTTCCCTCCTACCTGCCCCGTGCCGCAGTCCCCAGTGTCAGTTGTTCCCATTTTTGTGTCCATGTGTACCCCGTGTTTAGCTCCCCCTTATAAAATGAGAACAGGCCATATTTGGTTTTCTGTTTCTGTGTTAGTTTGCTTAGGTTAATGGCCTCCAGCTGCATCCATGTTGCTGCAAAGAACATGATTTTTTTTTTTATGGTTGCATTGTATTTCATGGTGTATATGTAACACATTTTCTTTATCCAGTCCTCTGTGGATGGGCACCTAGTCTGATTCCATGCCTTTGCTATTGTGAATAGTGCTGCAATAAACATGTGAGTGTCTTTTTGATAGAACAAGGTATTTTCCCTTGGGTATCTGAGTAATGGAACTGCTGGGTTGAATGGTAGTTCTGTTTTAAGCGCTTTGAGAAACCTCCAAACTGCTTTCCACAGTGGTTGAACTACTTTATATTCCCAGCAGCAGTGTGCAAGCATTCCCTTTTCTCTGCAGCCTCCCCACCATCTATTAGTTTTTGACTTTTAATAAGAGCCTTTCTGACTGGTGTGAGATGGTGTCTCATTGTCAACCTTTAAAAATGAACAAGAGTTTGGTTCATCAGATCGCACTACCTACGGTTTTTGTTTGTTTATTTGTTTGTTTCTGTTTGAGACGGAGTTTCAGTCTTTCGCCCAGGCTAGAGTGCAGTGGCAAGATCTTGGCTCACTGCAACTTCTGCCTTCCAGATTAAAGTGATTCTCCTGCCTCAGCCTCCTGAGTAGCTGGGATTACAGGTGCCAACCACCACGCCCGGCTAATTTTCATATTTTTAGTAGAGATGGGGTTTCACCATGTTGGCCAGGCTGGTCTCGAACTCCTGACCTCCTGATCTGCCCGCCTCAGCCTCCTAAAGTGCTGGGATTACAGGAGCCACCATGCCCAGCCACTGCCTACCTTTTAAAAGAACGTGTCCTAAGCATGGTTAAGTTTGATACGGACATTCGGTGCTTGCCAACTGCAGGCTGGGTTCAGGACGGGTCACCAAATATAGAGCTTGATTCCCCCTGGACTATCTCATGCCTTGGCTATGTTTGAGTCATTCCAAAAGCCAGTCGAATGGGATCTGTGACTCTGGGTGGAAGGGGCCTTGCATAGTACTTAACATAGAGTGGGCATCAATAAGTATTTGTCGAACACATGAGTGCATGCAGATAATCTGACTGTAATCTAACTCCCTCAGGAATGCAGATGTTATTCTGTAACTTCCAGGATGGAGGGTCACAGCGCTTCTCTATTGATACATATTCAGTGAGCAGGGTGCATTCACTGTTTTCACAGAACAGTATCTTATTTTTGGAAAGTAACAAAGCATTCTTTCTAGCAGAGTGACATATGTTAGCCCATATCTCCTGCCCACGCGTCTGCTGGGGTCCCACACTCTCAGCCTTTGTCCTCTAGCACAGCAAGTGAGAAACTGAGACCAAGTCCCTTTGGGTAGGCTCTTTACTAGGCTGAGCAGAGTCTGTATCTTAAACTGTTACTCATACCTTCCCAAGCATCCCTCAGTATGATCCTGATTCCTCCCTTCTATGGCTAAGAATCCATGTGCCTGGTGAAAGATAACCCAGATTTCAGGTCTGCGCAGATCTCAAAAGATCTCAAAATTTGTTTAAAAATAAAAACTCAGCTTTGCCTGTTCTCCAATAAATCCTCAATAGGTGGCAGTGTTGATCTTTCTTCGGTCTCTGGTCTGCGGGAGTATTTTGGTTTTGTTTTCGTATTAGAAAACAGTTGAGGTTTCTACCTAGCTTTAGATTGAGTTCTACTAAATGTAGTTCTTTACTCAATCAGACTATTTTTCTTAAGGCCTTACCAAAAGCAGTATCTCCTAGGCCAGCTAAAAATTTGGTAAATCTTCAAGCTAGTATTCTATTATTTAACATTTTTAATTATAATAATTATTCATGGTTGTAAAATTTCAAAAGCTACAGAAGTGTAGAAAGTAAAAAGTGAATGAAAGTTTTCCAGGTGTTTTGCTATGCATATAAAAATGCATATAGTTATAAAACATATAGATATATAGCATTTATATATATAAATGCAGAATAGTGTGGATAATATGACTATATAAAAGTTATATATCTGTATGTTTATAATCAAATGTTATACATCTGTATGTTTATATATGTAAATATTATATATCTGTATGTTTATATATACAACTGTTATTTATCTGTATGTTCATATATATGACACATATATATGGGGTCATATTAACCATGTTATTCTGCATGTTACATTTGCTTCTTTACATAGTGTTTGTTCTTCCACGTCAACATATATGATCAACATTCTTCCCACTTTCATGGCTTATAACATTTACATTCTTTTTTTTCTTTTCCTTTTTTGAGACAGGGTCTCACTGTGTTGCTCAGGCTGGAGTGCAGTGGCACAATCTCTGCTCACTGCAACCTCCGCCTCCCAGGCTCAAGCAATTCTGCTGCCTCAGCCTCCCGAGTAGCTGGGATTACAGATGTTGGCTACCATGCCGGGCTAATGTTTGTATTTTTAGTAGAGACGGGGTTTCACCATGATGGCCAGGCTGGTCTTCAAGTCCTGACCTCAAATGATCCACCTACCTCGGCCTCCCATAACATTTACATTCTGTTCCGGAACTACAGTCAAGTCTTCCAGGCTTGAATACTTAAACCGAATAAAAATAGCACTTACCATATTGTGGTTATGTAAATATTAATCACTGCAGAACAAAGTGTGATAAAATCTACAGAGAAAGAAGGAATATTCCATGTATTTAATACCAGCCACACAACTGTCAACATTCAAATCTTGTTTTGAATTCAAATTCAAATTTTAATGTAGTTTTTACTTTCCTCACTTTTATTCAGGTATCATTGTTTTTTTTTGTTGTTGTTTTAGTCTCATTTTTTTGAAATCTCATTGTTTCATTCCCTTTGTTTTGCACAAGTACTTCCGTGAGTAATTTTTACATTTGAGTGCACACATGATAAACTTTCCTTGCATTGCTGAGTATAATTTCTGCTCAAATTCATATTCCATTGGAGTTTTTTTCTTTTCTATTTTCTGAGACAGTCTCACTCTGTCTCCCAGGCTGCAGTGCAGTAGTGCAATCTCAGCTAACTGCAACCTTCACCTCCCAGGTTCAAGTGATTCTTCTGCCTCAGCCTCCTGGGTAGCTGGGATTACAAGCATGTGCTACCACGCCTGGCTAATTTTTGTACTTTTAGTAGAGATGGGGTTTCACCATGTTGCTCAGGCTGGTCTCGAACTCCTGGCATTAAGTGACCTGCCTGCCTTGGCCTCCCAAAGTGCAGGGATTACAGTCTTGAGCCACCATACCCAGCCTCCATTGGAGTTTTAAAGGCATGATTTTTAAAGTATTTCTGATGGAAAGTCTGAAATAAATTCTCATTTCCAATATTCAAGCTTTTAAGACTTTCTCACTTTTCTTGGGGTTCTGAAATTTCTACAAATATCTAGGTATGGATTTTGTTTTCATTTATCCTGCCTGGTACTTAGTGACTTCTTTCAATCTGAGGTCTTGTATTTTTTCCCAGCTCAGGGAAACTTTCTATTATGTCTTTGACTTTATCCCCTACTACCTCTTTAATTTTTTTTCTTTCCTTCTGAAACTCCTACTGAATTGATGGATGTTAGTCTCCTGGATCCTTCCTCTGTTTCTAGACTTTTAGTTTTTACTACACTGACTTTTTTCTATATTTCTGGAGATTTCATTGACTTTCACACAACTGATCTGGCTTTTAGTCTTGGCCATTCTATTATTCCTGTTTGCTGAATTTTTAAAATTTTGACCCTCATTTTACATTTCTAGAAATTATTTCTTGTTCTCCGATGACTCCTTTTTTATGGCAGCTGGCTCTTGTTTTGGAGATTTCACGTTCTCTCAAATCTCTCCAAAGATACTAATTAGGGTTTTATCTTTAACATTACCTACTGCATCTTATTTTTTCCAGGATAACTCATTGTGCTTACTCATGTTTGTTCAACTTGGTTGTGCTATTGGTTTTCCTCAAATATTTGGGGCTCCATGGCTCTCCATCCACTTTCCTAAATGAAGGATTAGATTACTCTGTATGGACAGCTGGTGTGGCCTGCTTCCACAAGAGGCGCCTCCCGGGAAGGGGAGGGCCCGTTCAGGTCCCCTTGAGTGGCTGGGCCATGTTGTCAGCAGGCTCTTCTCTAGATTGCAGCAGGCAGCCTGGGATGCCCACGCCTGCCAAGGTAAGGAGGTATTTAAAAAATGGACTGGAGTATTTAGCTATAATTTCCTCTTGAACAGAGGACTTTCTACCACCCCTCCATGCCTTCTGATATGGTTTGGCTTTATGTCTCCACCCAAATCTCATCTTGAATTGTAATCCCATAATCCCCTCGTGTCCTGGGAGGTACCTGGTAGGAGGTAATTGAACCACAGGGGCGGTTTCCCTCTCTGCTGTTCTCGTGATAGTGAGTGAGTTCTCATGAGACCTGGTGGTTATAGGGGCTTCTCCCTTCACTTGCCACTCATTCTCTCTCTTGCCACCATGTGAGGAAGGACATATTTTCTTCCGCTTCCGCCATGACTGTAAGTTTTCTGAGGCCTCCCCAGCCATGCTAAACTGTGAGTCATTTAAATCTCTTTTCTTTATAAATTACCCAGTCTCGGGTATGTCTTTATTAGCAGCGTGAGAAAGGAGTAATACACCTTCTCACCCCCAACTTGCCATATATATATGTTGGGGAGGCCTACATAGACTTCCAACCCTGTTCTTGTTCTGCTTCTCTCCTGACTTTAGACACCTGTATTAGGATCCCTTTCTGGATAGATCACTCACATTTTTTAAGAATAATGATTGGGTCCTAGGGACCCAAAGGGCAAAATTACCACTAGTTGTTCCTTTACAGGTTGAGCATATGTTGAGCAGGGGAAGGGAGAAGGGAGGGACCCCGAATGTCCCAACCACTGTGAATGCAGCTCTTTGCTCAGTTACTCTGATGGTTATCCTATGGCCTACTCTTGCTTTCTGTCTGTTGTTTCTGAGTTTGGGGTTTCTCTAGGGCTCCCTTGAGAAGGAAAGTTCTTGGTCCTGGTGTTTGGGGCTGTGGTTTACCTTTGTCCTTTCTCAGTTGATGTGATCCTATCTACTTTTTTCTTTTTTCTTTTTATTTTTTTGAGACAGAGTGCACCATCTGGGCTCTCTGCAACCTCCGCCTCCTGGGTTCAAGCAATTCTCATGCCTCAGCCTCCCAAGTAGCTGGGATTATGGGCATGCACCACCATGCCTAATTTTGTACTGTTCGTCAAGATGGGGTTCACCATGTTGGCCAGGCTGGTCTTGAACTCCCGACCTCAGGTGATCCACCCACGTCGGCCTCCCAAAGTGCTGGGATTACAAGCATGAGCCACCGCACCCGGCCAATCCCATCTACTTTCTAGCTTCCATTATTTTCTCAGACTTTCTCATCTGCTGGCACCCTGTCTTGTTTTCCAACACTGATCTGATTTCACTCTTTAAAAAATACTTTATATTTTACCTCCACGGATCCATGGTGTAGTGGACAGTGGATGCATGTGCTCAATTTGTGACTTCCAAACTAATATATTTTTCAAACTTAATTTTTTTTCCTAATTCACATAGTTCAGAAGATACTAAAAGGTCTATCAAGAGGGTACAGGAAAAAAAAAATTCTTAAAGGTACTAAAAGGATATATAAAGTGAAAATGTCCCTTTCATCCTATCCCAGATAAAGACTACAGGTTGTCCTCTTATATTTATTCTGCCCTTCTTTCTTTAGAAACAGAATCTCCAATTTTAGCCATACTCATGACTGCTCAGCTAAGGAGGGCGTTTCCTAGACATCTCCATGTGACTGAGTTCTGGCCAGTGGGAGGTGAGTAGACGCCATGTGCTTCACGTTCAGTGGCTCTCCTAGAGGGTGTGGATGTGCCTTTCACTTTCTTTACTCCCCCTTTCTTACTGGCTGGATTGCAGAGGTGATGGTGAGCCATCTTCCTCTGTGCAGAGGAAGGCAACACTGTAGTGATGGCAAAGCCACACGATGGAATGATCCTGGGTCACTGACACTTCGTCACCATGATACCTGCCCTGCTATGTGAGGCAGAATTGAAATGCTATCTTGTTTAAGCCTTGCATTTTGGGGTCACTTCTTATGACAGACAGCCTAGTCTGTCTGCTAATTGATACAATCTCTGGGCTATTCAGCTCTCCTTCCTGGAGGCAACCAATGTGACCATATTGCTGGATTCTTCCAGGGATATTTCATGCATAAACTAACAAATGTATACAGGCATGCATGCATGAATGCATTCACATATACATAAACACAAATACCCAACCATGCATATAGCCCCTTCTCCATTTTTACATAAATGATGCTGTACCAAACAGCTACACTTTAAAGAAGAGGCCAAGCTTGGTTTGGAGGAAGATTGCTGGTTATGGCCCTCAGCTCAACTTCTCCTTTTCTTGCTGACAAGGGGAGCTCTCTCCAAACATACACCACCTCCTAGAAAACCCCAAACCCTGCAGCTACTGAACCCGCTTTCCTCTAAGGCAGTTTATTACTCAAGCATGACCCTCAGTGCCTCTTTACCCCTTCCCCCCTAAAAAAGAGGTTTATTGAAATGTTCTAGCCACAGAATAGCCTCCCCGTAAACAATTCCAATGCATCTTCCCCCCAGTTTTGCATCTTTCTGGGGTCTCTGAGTGACAGGGGTTGGTGCTCCAGGCAGATGCCCAGGAGATCCCCCTCCTCCACCACCACTTGACCCAACTCTGCTGTGGCATCTGGAAGGCCTGGATGTGGATGTCTCACTGAAGAATGAAGATGATTGCTGATGGCCTCTGTGATGGCCTCTTTTCTCTCTGCTCATCTTCTTCCCCACAGCCACATTCTCATCCTGGGTCCAGTGTGCTGAACTGACCTTGTGAGAGAAAAGCACTGGAGATTGGACAGTGTCTCCACCAAACTCTATTCTTTCCAAAAGGGAGGGAGAAGCCTGAAATCCACTCAGGTTGGCAGGGGAAGGGGAAGGGAAAGGCGTGTGTGTGGGAGGGGGAAATGGGATGAGTCTCAGAGCTGGGAGATGCTACAGATGACCATCTCCTGTGTGGCCTTGGCCATCATAGTATCGCCAAATGTCCTTACTCCTCTGCCTGTCTGAATCCTGCCTAGCTCAAAACTCATACCGTCCACTCTAGATAGCCTCCCTCTCTAAGCTGGGCAATGTCTGTCTGTTTCTCTCTCTCTCTCTCTCTCTTCCTCTCTCTCTCTCTTTCTCTCTCTCTCACACACACACACACACACAAGCTGTTTCTGATTCTTTTCTCTGTTCTTAGAGTCCATCATAGAGGTGCTTAGGAGCTTCTTGTGAAATGAATATGTTTTTAATTTTATTTTTTGAATAATCACTTAATTAAAAATCATCTTGAGATCATATTGGAAGAAAAAAAATCAGAGTATCTTTCCCTGAGAATTCTCCCTCTCACTGTTGTCCAATTCATTCCACCCCACCACCTCCACTGACAACCGTCTTTGTTCATTTGTCCTTCCAGTAATTCTTATGTAAATATGAACATATATTTGTATTCCTCCCTCCCTTCTTACACAAACAGTATCCAGTGTTCTTCTTTTATTCTTCCCCATTATAACCTAGAGGTTTTAAAATGAATAAATTTAAAATACTGATCCATTTGCTTTTTCACAATAAAGCATGTATAGGTACAATCCCATGCATGTTACAAGAATCTATTTTTCTTCCGAAGAAGAATGTATCCATGGTCTTTTCCTGAGAGGAGGTTTTCAGGGGAGAAATGATCCTGGTGATTGTAGAATCCTTAGCCCAGAAGACAGCTGGGCTTGGGAGGCTCTGGGACTCAGGTGAGCACAGGAACTTTCTTACCAGGTGGCTCTGAGAGCTGGGAGATGAGCCCCCTCTCATTTGCATTTCTGAGAGAGGCAGGCAGGGAGAAGAAGCCCGGCTCAGAGTAGTGTCTGCAGCCCTGAGTGACTTTTCGGTGGTGTATCAATCAGAGTTCCAACAGAACCTGAAGGGGATATAGATTAAGAGTTTTATTGCAAAGAATTGGCTTACGCCATTATGGAATCTGAGGGGCAGGCCATCAGGAAAGGCAGGCTGGGGCTCTGGGACAGGATCTGTGGCCTCAGTCTACAGCTCGAATTTCTTCTTCAGGAAAGCCTAGGCCCTGCTTGACTGATTGACTCAGGCCCACCCTGGTTATCCAACACAATCTTCCTTATCCAAAGTCAACTGACTTTAACGCCATCTACAATATACTTTCATAGCAATTCCTAGACTAGCATTTGCTTGAATATGGGGCTGTTCACGAGTTCACACATCAAACTGACTGTCACAGGTTGACTTGGCTGAAACAGATTGTGTGAGAGCAGAGGCTAAGTGGGGGGCGTTGGAGTTTTGTTGTTGTTGTTGTTTTTTGGAAATCAATGTTTTTCCATAGATGATACTACCCAGGGTAATCACAGCTGCAACGAGTTATTCCATCTATCAGTGGAATGAAGCATTTTTTTTTTTTTTTTTTTTGCCAACTTGGTGCTTGACTTTCCTAACTTACCTGCAAGAAGTGACCCCGTAGCCTCTTTCACAGGTGAGGAGCACACCTCAAGGTTTCTTGCTCATAAACCCAGTAGGAGTCACTGGGATTTGGCCCTCATCATGGTCACTGAGGAGTTAAACCTGCCGCAGTTCTGCTGACCCCTGAGGGTTTCAGCCAGTACTCCATGGCCATTAATCATCCTCATCTGGGACCAGGGCTGCCGGGAACAACGTTTACTAGCAATTAACCTACAGTAGAGGGACCATTGTTTCCCCTGCCTGCACTCCCCTCCTCTGCACGCCCAATTACTCTAAATTAACATTTACCAAGCAAAGTGCCTGTTAATTGGAAGGGCAGTAGAAAGAAAGGCCACACACCTACCCAGTCTAACTTAATAACCTCAAAAGCAGCCATTAATTAACAGGGCAGCGTTTCCATTCAGATCTTGTTTAGACAGTTTGGTGGTTAACCCTGTGTCTGTGTTTCTGAGCTCAGCCCTGCACCACACCTCCCTACCCTCCCTTGCCAGCAGCTCAGATGAAAAACACACTCATAAAGAAATCTTCACTCTCTAGAATGTCTGCACTGGCCAGGGGACTTAGGGATTCCTGGGGACAGCCTTCTTATTGTGTAGATGGGGAAACAGGCAGAGAAAGGCCTCAGGGTCCCAGGGCCTGACACTAGCTGGAGGC
>NW_012104621.1:2733687-2769334 GCF_000951045.1 Mandrillus leucophaeus
GGGGGGGCGACTAGAAAGGGAGATGCTTCTAAGAGAAGAGAGGGAGGGACCGATGGAGAGGAGGGGGCTCCCTCTCACAAATGGAGAGCAGCTGCCGTGTCTCCAGGCAGCCCCGAAGGCCTTCTTCCATTGTCCCTCCCCACTTCTGCAGTTGGGTTGAGTGGCAACTGCACCCCCAGCCGAGAAATGGAGGGTCCTGCCCATTTGACCCTGGGTGTCCCTTGAGCCCAGGCTTCCTTTCTTGTGCATACCCGTGGTCTCCTCCTCATTTGGCAGCTCTGGGGACCCCTGGCCAGTACCCTTCATTCCCCAGGGCAACTGTTTCACAGCCTCCTGACTTGCCTTAATGTCCTCACCAGACAACCTCACCTCCCTCCCTGAGAAACTCAAGCCCACCAGGAGGGGCCTGCTTAGCTTCCCTTACCCCCTCTGGGGCTCAGCCTGCCCTGTCTACAGGGCCTGCCTGTTGGTGGTAGTTGGTTGTAGAGTTGGCCTCAACCCCTAATCTGTATCTGGACTCTGGTCTCGCGCCTCTCCAGGCTCCTTCGGGCTCATTCTCTCTCCGCAGGTCTCCACTCGCTCACTCTCTCCTGCATCCTCCCTACAGCACAGGGCTCTCAGGGGACGCCCCTCCTAAATCGGCCCTGCTTTCCCCCATGGTCCTCCAGCTGGTGTGGAGCTTCTTCAAAGGGACATTCCACAGGTTGCGTTTTCTCACCTCCCACCCACTCTCAATTCTCCATAGTTGACCTTTGGCCCTCCACTGCCCCACAGAAACTGCCTTTCTCAAGTTTAAAACAACCTCCTTGTTACTAAGTCCAGGAGACACTGTGTAGGTTTTTGTTTGTGTTTTTTTATATGACCTTTTTTTAGGATTTTCTGCTGTTGCCCACTCCCTCCCTCCCTCCCCCCGAAACTCTTGACTTCCATGATAGCACTCTGTGTTTTCCAGGCGTTTCTTTCCGCTGGTTCCCACAGGATTTTCTGTGCTGGCCCCTTCTCTTCTGGTCACATATTCTCCATGGGTGACCTCATCCACTCTGTGGCTCTGTTACCAACTAGATGAGGAAGAAGGGGAAGAGGAGGAAGATGATGACAATGACAACTCACAAATCTCTACACAGGGCCAGATCTGACTCCTGAGCCTCAGACTCCATCAACGGCCTGGGAGTCCTCCTACTCGGGAGTGCCGCAGGCGTCTCACGCTCGCCATGCTCAAAAGGAGCTCATTAGCTTCCCCATACTGCTTCTACTTCAGGGCTTCTCTGTCATTGAAAGTGCCGCCATGCCCAGGGGAGTCATCCCTGCTGCCACCTCTCATGTTCAATCAATCAATCAATCACTCTTCAAGCCTTGTACCTTCTTATATCTCCAGCAAGCCTCTGGATTCCCATTGCCGCTACTTTAACTGTGACACATTCCAGTCTTACCTCCCTAAAGGCAGAGCTACCTTGCTAAACTCGTATTTCATCAGGCCATGCCCTTCAGTGGCATGGCGTTGCCCTCGAGGTAAGGTCAAGCTCCTTAGAACATCATAGAAGCCAGATTCCTCAAGACCACTCAGGGCCATGACACACTGGGAAAATTCCTGTACTCTGCAAGTGTTCTAATCTTGGCCTCAACTTTTTCATTTTAACAAATAGAACAAACATTCTCTCAATGGTGTTGGTTCTTAGAACTGTGATATCCTAATTTCCTTAGTCTCATCATACTTCTGTGAGGTAGGTGGTGTTGTCCTTTTGTTATAGGTAAGAAAAATGGAGTCTTAGAGGGTATAAGCTCACAAAGTAATTAAGGTAGGATCTGAACTCAGGTCTGACATTTCCTACGTTATTGCTAGCATCCCACAGCTGAACCATTGAACAGAGAAGAGGTGGGGGTTTCCAGTGACCCAGGGACTGCTCAGACCAGGCCACAGATCTAAGATACCTTCTCACACTGCGAACATCTTTTCCTGTGTGCCACTGGGGATGCGTACCTGGGGCTTGAGCCCCTGCCTGAGCTCCGGATCAGAGAGAGCCTGCTCCTGCACCTTGTCTCAGATGGAACAGGGGTGACAGATGAGCAGAAGATCAATAGCCATCTGTCCAGGCTCCACTGACAAGCTAATCTTTTCAGTAAACATTTCATTAGCTCCTGCCAGTCTGCTGCACCTGCTGACAGGAGAGGCTGAACGGAGTGGGGGGAGGGGCCCTCCGCTCTATGGTAGGGCTCCAGTGGCGGCAGGGGTCTCCTGGCCCCTGAGAGCTAGTTAAGCTCAGCTGGAATACCCCTGCCACGCACTGGAGGAATCTGGATCATCCCCATGATTTTTGTATTTGAAGGGACTTTTAAAATCATTTAACCCAAGCTCCGCACTTTACAAAAGAGAGAGCACAGTCCTCAAAAGTGACTTGCAGAAAATCAAAGTAGCCACTTGGAGAGACATCAGTGGAAATCAGACCGGTTCTTTTCCATGTTGTGAAAACATTTGTATTCATTTTGTAATATGCAAAACATTTGAAATTATATACAATTGTAACCAAACATCTTCGGAATGGGAGTGTTTGTGAAAGAAGGGTGTTGGGTGGGTGGCAGGAATTTTCCTTTAATGTGGGTAGAGTTAATTGTGTCTCTGTGAAGGGGGCTGCGCAGACTCCATGCAGGGTGACTTACGGCAAATTCTGGGGACTTATGTTCTTTTTGTTTCCTCTAGCTCTTCCCCAGAGAAGCTTCCATGACCACCATCTAAACATGCCCTCCTCCAGGCCCTTATAAGAACGTTGTAAGTTCTTACAACAACTTGTGCTTTTTCTTTATCATACTATTACAACTACTGCTGCTGCTGCTACTGATCATGCCAGTGATATTAACAATAGCAAAGCCAACATCTACTGAGCACCCACTATGTGCTGGGCACTGCGCTAAGTGTCTTCCACACGTGACGTCTTCTAAACCCCACAACAACCCGCGGAGGTAGGTGCTATTATATTATACTTTCCCATTTTGCAGATGAGCAAAGTGTCTCTGAGAGGTTAGGTGGAGGAGTGGGGGTTTAGAGCCTGGGTTTACGTCACTTCAAAGCCCAAGCTCTTACCCACCATACTGCATTTGCAGGTCGTGGTTCGTGGAATTATTTGGCTGTCACCTGGCTCCTCCAGCCAGACTGTGAGGTCTACGAGGGTAGGAGGTATAACCAGTTGCCTCACCACTAGGTCCCCAGCACAATGGGTTTTTGTTTTGTTTTATTTTGAAATGATGCAAGGTATTGCATGTGAGTTTGTTTAGCCTTTACTGCTCCCAAGCCAGTGGAAATAAGCTGGGTTTTGTTTATTGTTTTCTCGGGGAGTGCTGTTTGTTTTAGCCACACAAATTCACTCTTCTCATCTGCTGCTTCCCCAAACTACTGCCTGCAAATACAGCTAGTTTGGGTGAGCTCTCATTTATAGCCCCTTTTCCTCTGCTTTTTAGAAGAAAACCATGTCCAGGAAAATCTCCATATGCTAGACAATAACCCCTACTATGAACTCACTGTTCTGAACAAGTGATTCATTCTGCACATTGGGGGAATACCCCTCAGTGTAGAAAATTATGTTTGCTGGCTCTCTCGGAGGCCTGCAGCCCCTCACGGCCTCACGTGCTCCCCTTGTTCTATCTCCTGTTCTATTTCCACTGCTCTGGGCAGCACTTCCAAATAGTTTTCATCCTGGAATTTAGGTTGTCTCTACATTTCAGTAAAAATTGTTGCTTTTGGATGATTTCCAGAAGAGAAAAAGGACTTGCTGACATCTTGCCATGGGGTGACTTTATGGGAATTGGGGTGCCTCTGGGTGAAGGGCAGCTCCAGCTGACGGCTGCCATGCAAGGATGCAGCTTTTCTCAGAGCTGGGACAGGACCCAGCCAGAACGCTTGGTGTCTGATTCTAATGTCCTTGATCTTCAACTCTGCGTTAGAAGGCCTTCATTAGCCATGCTAATAGAAGAAAAATAGAGAACACTGAAAAGCTAACACAAAAAATTAAAATGGGCTCAGTGTGGTGGTTCAAACCTGTAATCCCAGCACTTTAGGAGGCTGAGGCAGGTGGATCACATGAGGTCAGGAGTTTGAGACCAGCCTGGCCAACATGGTGAAACCCCATCTCTACTAAAAATACAAAAAATTAGCAGGGCGTGACGGTGCGTGCCTGTAATCCCAGCTACTCGGGAGGCTGAGGCAGGAGAATCACTTGAACCTGGGAGGCAGAGGTTGCAGTGAGCCGAGATCATGCCATTTCACTCCAGCCTGGGCAATAAGAGTGAGACTCCATCTCAAAAAAAAAAAAAAAAAAAAATTAAAATGACCCATAACATTTCCACCTAGAGATAACTACTGTTAAAGGTGTAACATGGTAGATAAACACTTTCAGATTTTTCTCTATACATACATATGCACATACAAAAAGATGATCATACTAGGCATACGATTCTGAAACTAGTTGTTCTCAATTAGCACTGTAGAATGAATGTATTCCCATCAATAAACAGATTTATTTAATTTTTTTTGAGACAGAGTCTCACTCTGTCCCCCAGGCTGGAGTGTATTTAATTTTCAGTGGATCTATATGGTCTAGTGTATGCATGGCATATGATTTATTTAATTGGTAACCTAGTGATGCACACTGCTTCTCATTTTTCAGCTTTCTAAACAATTCTGCACTGAATATCTTTGGCTATATACCCCTGTGAACTTGCCTGAGTTTTTTCTCCTAAAGCAGGGTTTCTCAAGTGTGACAATAATTCTTATTCTGGGGGGCTGTCCTGTATCGTGAGACGGTAACAGCCTCCCTGGCCTGCATCACTACATGCCGGCAATCCCCGCTCCCCAACATGGTGACGATCCGTGTCTCTAGACTGCCAAATGTCCCTTGGGTGGCACAGTTGCCCCTGCTTGAGAGCCACTGCCCTAAGGATAAAGTTCTTAAGATAAAAGTTTAAAGAATATTCATATTGTAAGGTTTTTGTTACCTATTGCCAAATTACCTTCTCAAAATTGCACTCATTTATCACCTTATACTCCAAACAACGGTGTATAACAGTGCTCAATTTCACTACCCTTATGAATACGAACATTAGCACTCAAAAAAGCCCAGCTCAAAACATTTTACCAATCTCAGAAAACAAAATGGGTTTTTTGTTTGTTTGTTTTTTGTTTTGTTTTTTTTGAGACAGAGTCTTGCTCTGTTGCCCAGGCTGGAGTGCAGTGGCATGATCTTGGCTCACTGCAACCTCTGCCTCCCAGGTTCAAGTGATTCTCCTGCCTCAGCCTCCTGAGTAGCTGGGACTACAGGCATGTGCCACCACACCCCGCTAATGTTTGTGTTTGTAGTAGAGATGGGGTTTCACTATGTTGGCCAGGCTGGTCGTGAACCCCTGACCTCAGGTGATCCGCCCACCTCGACCTCCCAAAGTGCTGGGATTACAGGCATGAGGCACTGTGCCCGGCCAGAAAACAAAATACTGTCTCACTGATTTTTAAAAATTACTGGAGTGAGACTGAACATGAAATAAAACCATATTGATTATATAGATAGCTACTGTTTCCACGGCAAAGTATTTTTCCTTATAATTTACTATTTTTTCCTTTGGAATTTTCATTTTTGTCTTATTTTTTCATGTCAGCTTTTAATATTATGAATAAAATATACACATCTTTCCTAACTTGCTGTTTGGCTTTATGTGTTGAGATGTGTGGTCTTATTTGTTCAAAAATCCTAAGAGGGCTGTAAACAGGGCCAGGAAAAGAGTCCTCGCACAGGTGTCGCCCTGGGCGCCCTGAACCATCCCCTGCCGGTGAGCCTCCACCCGGCTGGGTCTCTGTCTAGCAGAGGATCCTGTGTGGGTCATGCTCTTTTTTATTAAAATCTGCTGAATGTTCCTTTTGTGTCTGAGTGAAAAGTTCTGGCTCTGAAAACTCGGTTGTCAGGAGGGAGCCTTGATCTGGGAAGACTGACCTGGGGCTTGACGATAATTAGTTCAGGTTAATTATTGGCAATCTGTAGATGTGCGGCATAGGAGCTTCTCTTCCCCTCAGCCTGGGCCTCTGGAGGTTTCTTTTATGAGCTCTGAACCCTGAGGGAGGACTTAAAGTAATGAATTTTCCTGTAATCAGATTTGAGGGTTTGTTCCCTGAGCCATCCAGTCAATTGGAGAATTGAGCACTGACTGGTTTATTTGGCTATGGATGCGGGAGATGATGCACAGAGCATCTGATAAGCAACCCGGGGAGGAGAGTGAAGAAATGGCACGAAGAAATGGCATGATATATTCGAGACGTTGACCTCTGGGTTTGGAGCGAGCGGTTCTGTTTACAAGGGCGACCTAACGTCCGGGAGTTATTCGGAAGAGTGGGGTATTTCATTTTGAGTATCAGGGAGTAAGAGTTCTGCTTATCCTCGAGGGGAACCTTGTAAGATTCACCTTAAATTTGAGCTTCATTCCTAGGAGAGCAATGCAGTTTGTACATGTTTATAAATACTTAACCTTGTTCAGGTGGGCCACAGTGGCTCACGCCTAAAATCCCAGCACTTTCGGAGGCCGAAGTGGGAGAGTTCCTCCAGGCCAGGAGTTTGAGACCAGCCTGGGAAACATAGTAAGATCCCAACTCTACAAAACAGTAGAAACATTTGCCCGCCTTGGTGGCACGTGCCTGTAGCCTTGGCTACTCAGGAGCTGAGGCGAGAGGATTGCTGGAATACCGGAGTCTGAGGCTGCAGCGAGCTAGGATTGCACCGCTGCACTCCAGCCTGGATGGGAAAGCAAGACCCTGTCTCAAAACAAATTAAATATTTAATTTGTTCAGACTTATCTAGCATTCATTCATTTGTTCATTTACCCATTCAATCAACAGGGAGGCACTGGGGATATAGAAAATAACTGCCCCTGCATGACTGGAAGAAAATAGATGCTTTGTGCGGATTTGTGTTATGTAAACAGGGGGTCACAATGAGAAAAGCTACAGAGCACAGGCAGGCCAAGTTAGTGAGGCAGGGGTTGGGTCAGGGGGACGATAGGGAGTGGTGAGGAGTGGGGAGAAGAGCCCACGTCATCTCTAAGGAACAGCTGCCTCAGCTCCAGTCAATGGTTGCCAACTCTGTGGCCCACAATTGCCACGTTTTCCAGTTTTTCAAGAAAAGTCAGAAATCCATATTTTTTTGGGGGGGGGAGGTAAAGTATGTCTATTTGAATATTTTGGTTCATATTTTTATTAAGCATTCTGCCGGCCAAGCAAAACACTTCAGTGGGTTAGATTCAGTTTATAGGCAGCTGGATGTGACCACAAATACTTCTACAAAGTGTGTGGATATTGTGTTTAATAAACACACCTACAAAGAAGATAAGGAGACGTCATAGAGGTTAGAAACCAAATAGAGGAAGGAGGTGAAGCTGGGGGAAGGGAGGAATATTGACATCAGAAGCCTAGGATGAGGTGACTACTGCAATCTGAAGCATAAAATGAGCTTAAAGCCTACTGCCAGGTGAAAAGGGAACTGTAGGGGGTAAAAATAACATATACTATCTAATAAAAGCACATCTACCTATATATTTAATTTTTTCTTTAAAAAATTTTTTTTCAATTTTTAATTTTTTTTTTGTTTTTTACTTTTTTGAGATGGAGTCTTGCTCTGTCACCCAGGCTGGTGTGCAGTGGTGTGATCTCGGCTCACTGCAACCTCTGCCTCCTGGATTCAAACAATTCTCCTGTCTCAGCCTTCCAAGTAGCTGGGACTACAGGCGCCTGCCACCACGCCCAGCTAATTTTTTTGTATTTTTAGTAGAGACAGGGTTTTGCCACGTTGGCCAGGCTGGTCTTGAACTCCTGACGTCAAGTGATCTGCCAGCCTCAGCCTCCCAAAGTTCTGGGATTACAGGCGTGAGCCACTGCGCCCGGCCAATATTTAATTTTTTCTAATGTTATCGACTAAGTAGATGCAATGAGTGCTATGCGACTAGATTCTTTACTAAGTGTAACTCTCAACTCTGCTGTCGGAACACCCTCATTTTTCAGGAGAAGAAACCGAGGCCCCAGGTGGTGAAATAGCTTACAGAGCCGGAGCTTGTACCTGGACCCAGGCCTTTGCAACAAGGCGCTTCTGAGAACACGAAGGTGGCAAAAGCTGCGTTAGGAGGTGGTAAGCACCACGTTGCTACAGATTTATAAACAGGAAATGAAAGAGTATGTGATTTGAGGGAATTCAGGCATGGAGTGGGAGTCAGGCCAGAGGAGAGTGAGATGCTAATGAGCCTACCCTGGGGAAAGGGCACCAAAACTCCGAGGTGCCCGTCTTGCCCTTCACCACTTCTTAGAAGATTCTTCCTTCTGTTGAGCTGAAACCTGTGTCACGGGTCTAAGCTCTGCTCCTGGGACAGTTGGGGGTGACAATGGCTGAGCATCTAACATGTGCCAGGCTCTGTGCTGGGCTTCAGGGCTACCGTGATAACTCAGATGTGGTCCATCTCCCCCAAGGAGCACACAGCCCCTCTGGGCACACAGGCGTGAGAACAATTGCGTTTGTCTTCTTGCTACCCTGCCTGGCATCCACCCTGGAGCCCTGCAGCGCTCAGTCACAGCAAATCTTTCCCTCTGAATCCCTGTCATTCATATCAGAGTGCTGGGCCTGCAGGGGTTGGCAGCAGATCCTGTTGCCACCCTTTTCCCACCCTGTCCCACATTCTCTGGCCCTGGAGTTCTCCTGAAGCTGTGAAAGGCAGTTCCCAGCTTGCAGGATGATTCTGAGGCTGGTTTCAGTATTTCAGAGGGTCCCCAGTGGGCCTGAGCCCACAGCTGCCCTCCTTGGCTTCTGGAGGCCAATTTTCCGTCTCATTTTCCCCACTTTCTTGCTTTGCCGCCTGACATTGCCGTCTTGATGAACTCTCTGCACCCAAGTCGTTGCCTCAGTTCTGCTCTTTGGGAAACCTAAACTAAGATGGACACCCTCCCATTTCACAGAGAGGAAAACTGAGTCCCAGAAGAAGGGCAGCGGCTTGTCTGAGCCATCCAGATGGCAAATGACAGAGAATACCTTGATTCCAGGTTCGTGGCCCTGAGTTCAGCCTCGCTGGCCCCTTCCCACGGTACCTCCCAGTCTTCCTTAGTCTTCCATCATCTTAGGCTTGGTTTTTCTTTTGAGCAGAATTCAATGGTAACAAAGTCAGAATCTGCGGTATTTTTTCAGATCTGGGAAGTTTTCTCCCATGATACTTCTGGTATTGCTGCTAACCTAGCCCGGTTTTTATCTGTAGCACCTTTTATGCATAGATTGGAGATGCACGATTGATAGCCATCCCTGTTACTGCTTTCATCTTCTCTATTTCTTAATCTCACCTCTGGAAACATCTTGTAAGTTTATTATAATATATCTTGTAAGTTTATTATAATAAACATTTTATCAGTTTATTATCTGAAGTAAGACATTTGTTGCTTACTGCTTTCAGTGCATTTTTTCTTGAAACTATTTTGCTTTACTTTCTCTCCTTACCTCACTCAGTTCTTATTTAATAGAGCTTACATATTTTGGTGTCTCATTAAGAATATGCCCCTATCTATTCCCAAATTTTCCTTCTATTTTAGGAAGTGATTGTGTTTTTAAGGAAAGGTTTCCTTTGGACCTTACTATACTTGGTTCCTATCCTCTCTGTTATACGATTTTCACAAGGCCCCAAGTTGAGGTTACATATGTTTGTTTTGTTATTTATCAGCACATTCTTGAGTAACAGATCTGTCTAGGCCCAGTGTTGGTATCTCCCAGAAGTGAGGATTACCACTAATTTCTTCTTAGTTTGCTAAGACTTGGCCAATCATTGAGGAGTATGTACAGAAGCAATTGATAGGTTTTCAGTGAATTCTAGTTCCTTCCTCCAGGAAAGTGTCCCATTTGAATCTCTTCGAAAATGCAACCACTGTAGTAGGTCTGAACTCAGGAAAAAGCTCCTTGGAAATGGACTTTCCAGTCCAAGCAGAGAAGAAAAGTCTAGAGACTGTTCTAGACTGGTGCTGTTTCTGACGACAGAGGTTACTGGGGCCTTCACAGAAGGAAACTCTAATGGGTCTCCATTGGCAGGCACCTACATGGCAGAGTGTGGGTCTACACCAGGCCGGGGGTGGCCTCTGACAGAGGGTAGGGCCTCCTGGACCAGAAGCCAGGAGAGCAAGGCGGGTGGCCAAGGGGCAGTGAGGACACAGACTGCAGCAGGGTCCCCTCTGCCCTCCAATCTCTCATTCCCTGGAGGGGACTGTGTTTTTCCTCCCGGCCTCGATTGTACTTGTTTCTCATTTTTCTTTGCAATGGCATGGTTTTCCCTTCCTTTTCGGCAAGTGTCGTGGGTGATATGAAGGAAATTCTTGAGATGGTCTTTCCATTCAACCTGCCTCATCTCAGGAGTCACTCACTAGTTTCAGACAGGAATTCTATGTTGAATGTAGATTACAAAGCATTTAGAAATAAAGCACAGAGATTCCAAAAGGGATTCATTCTATAAGGATGTGAGACTCTTGAATATGTCATTCTGAGTTAATTCCATTCTGTGCTTAGCTCCAGTAAAGGAGACAAAAGAGAGGCCGCCAAAGACACGGGCTGCACGGAACTGTGCTGGCTCAGGCAGTGCAAGTGTCTCATGCTGAGGTTGGGGCAAGAAAGCACATGTGTACAGACACACACACAAGCACACACGAACATCGAGGGATGTGGTCAGGATGGAAGTCCGGAGGAGCTGAGATTTGGGAAAAATGACAAAAAGGCTTTGCTGACTCTACCCTGTGTGAGTTCAAAATTGCATTCAACTGCTAGCAACAGAGGCCTGAAAAACAGCGGCTTCAACAAAATAGGGGTACATTTTTTCTCTTAGGCAGGGCAGGACTGCTCTGGTGGCTTTACAATGCCATCAACATATTGAGCTCCTTCTATCTTTCTGTTCTGCCATCCTTAGTGAGTGGCTTCCATCTGTAAGGTCACCTCATGGCCCAACATGGCTGCCAGCACCCCTACCCTATCTGTGTTACGGGCAGGAAGAAGAAGAAGAAATTGGGGAAGAGCAAAAAGGGTGCCTTTCAAATGCGTCAGCATCTCTAAAGGAATTCCCCAGAAATCCCCCCAGTGAATTCTGTGTACAACTGACTGACCACATCTGCAGGGGAGGCTGCAGAATGTGGTTTTGTAGCAGAGCACATTACCACATTCAACAATACGGGGATTCTGTTACTAAAGGAAAGGAGAGAGTAGACAATGAGACAGCAACTAGTGATTCTGGACACGAGCTCCAGGAAGACAATAAACAGAGGAGGAAAAGCACTGCCCTCCTCACCCATCTGGGGTACACGGGACACTATCAATAAGCAATAGAAGCCCAAGACTCATGCTGTAGTTAACTTGCTTTCCTCTCTTCTAAATGTTAAAGGAAAGTTCACATCCAGGGTAGTTAGGAGACAGAGCAGCATTTTAAATGCTATCAAATTCCAGCTGAATTCAGAAAATTCAGAATTTTCTGAAACGTGTTGCCCAAAATATTTTTGAATGTTACATGAAAAAATGAGTCCCTAATCAAAAAGTTTGGGAAACTTTGGATTGAACCAAGTTATGCAGTTTATTTAATTGCAGAAAATGTTGGGGTCACTGGTGTCCTCACTTGCCTTGTGATTTTTTTTTAAATTTTAGACAGAGAACATTCCCGTATTTGACCATGGATTCACTTCTTACAGAGAATCCCGTGGGATAAACATTCCACACAGTAAACATTTAGGAAATAATGGTGTAGTCAGAGGCTACGTCCTTACCCTGCCAGTTTTCTCGAAGCACTGCCCGTGGGCCACCTACACCAGAATCTTCTTAGCTCCATCCCAGAACTACTGAATCACAGTCTCAGGCCTGTGGCTTGGAAATCCGCATTTTCAAAGCTCTCTGAGCTACAGTCTTATGCTCATTGAAGTTTGGGATCCACCAGGTGACAGAGTTGTGCCTCCACTTTACAGACACTGTGACTTGATCAATTTATATCCAGGTACCTCCTCCTGGCTCACTCAAAACTCATTTCTCTCATCACCATTTGGTACCTGGATAATTTTCTCAGCTGTGTTCTAAGCAGCTTGCATTTATCTTTATTGTTGCTCTTTTTATTGATTTAGGTCCATCTCTGCAATTCGTCAAGCTTGGATTGCATTTTAATCTTGTCCTCCAAAGTAGCTAAGATCCCTTCCAGCTTCCTATCATCCAGAAATCTGATTAGCCGGGTCTCAATTCCATCTTTCAAGCCATTAATGAAAACATTAAATGGTCCTGGTTTGGCATGAAGGTCTTCAGGGTTCTCGGGGGGTATATGGTTCCCATATCTGCCACTAGCCTCTGCTTGGCGTAGTCCTGAGCTGGAGATCAGGCCCAACATTTCAGTTGTTGGTTACTGCATCCTCATGCTTCCTCATCCATGCATGTAGTGCAAATCTGTGTAGGAAAAATACAACCTAGTAATTAGTTAATTAATGAATTCAACAGATATTAGATCAACCAATGTCTTTAAAACACTAGGTTTTTCCTCTCACACTAGCGGCATGTTGACCTCAGAGTGAAGAAGCCAATGCCGAGTGCGTGCATTAGAAAGATCATTTTTTATGTAAAATGCAACTCAGCTCTGTCTTTGTGACACACCATTCCACGAGGAGACGACCTCAAGTCAAGCAGCTTTCCATGCAATATTGCAGCAAGGGCTCACTTTCCTGAGCATTTCCCACGCTCCAATCACTGCTCTAATTTCTTTAGATGTGTTAACTCACTTCCTGCTCACAATACTTCTATGAGGTGAGTGCTATGGTTATCTCCCTTTTTTAAGATACTATGCAGATAGTGCCAGAGCTGGTAAGTGTCAGAGCAAGAATTCAGGCTCAAGCAGTCTGGCTCCAGGGCCCAGGCTCTGGACCACTCTTCCATCCAGTTGCAGCAGTGGTTGAATGGATTATGTGGTGGGAACAGCCTACCCAGCGCTCAGAACCCAGAAATGATCAGAAGGACTCACGGTGGTGCTCATGGGTTTTCAGCAGTCATCTGCGTTCATGTTCCCAAACCATGCAAATCAATATTCTTTGCTGCTATTGGGTAGATGACGAGATAGACGGAGGAAGATAACTGCGCCAGAGTCAACCCCAGGTCAGCGGACTCTTTCGTCCTCGGAGGCTTGCCCCAGGAGAGACCAGCTGAACAGGCATTGCCTGGGACTCCTTGGGGGAAGTGGAGGTTGGAAAAGTGAGTGAAGTAACAAGCACTTGGGGGGGGTGGCGTCAGTGTTCAGTTCATCCCTTGCTATGGCCCATCCTCAAACTTGTCGCAAAGCCCTGCCAGCCAGGACACCCACAAAGCCCACCTTCTCCAGAGGGGCCTGAATCTCTTGTTGGGCTTGGTGTGGTTTTGGGAGGCGATGGCTGGGCTGAAGTGACCTCTGTCATTCAACAGACTCAGCCACTCAGGGCTGGGCCTGGCCTGACTCCAGGCGCACAAGATGCAGCCTCTGCCCTCAGAGATTCAAAGGTCGAGCAGACATTGGCCACAGTCCCGGCTGCTCGGATCGTGGCAGAGGCTGAACCAGAGCAGTGGTGGAAGCAGAGGTGTGGGCCGCAAGCTCTTCTTGGAGTCTCAGGAGCTGCAGAGGGCAAGCTGGGCTTCCTGGAGGAGGAGGCGTGAGCGTTGGGCCTTGAAGTCAGGTTTCAGCGACGGCGGAGGTGCAGGGTGGATGGGGTAGGTATTGAGGGGGTGTGAACACTCATGCGAGGCCTCATGAGCACTGGAGCAGCGCTGGTGGCCGGTGATTTCTCAGACAAATGCCTGCCAAAGCCTCTGACATAAATCAATTTTTCACTTCATTCCTTAGGACTCAGCCCCTCCGTCAGGCACTTAGCAGCTGTTTCCTGAGCTGATGTACATCTGATTAGTCTATCAAGCTCCAACAGCCAAGGCCAAGGCCCCCAGAATGAAAAACTGACGCGGCCACCCCTTCCTGTGCCAGAGACAGGAGAAGGGAGGGAGACTGACGGCCTTTGTTGTCTTAGCGAGACCATAAAGCACTTCGCCTATAGGCCACAAGAGGGCGATGGTGGCACACACATAGGATCTTCCCGAAGAGCCCGCGGAAACACCTGCTTGGAGAATCTGGAGGTAGTGAAAGATGACTTTGTTAAGGAAGGGCGATGGCACTTCTCCCTGCCCCAGAGCTCTGAAACCTTTAAAGTGGCTTTAGCACCGTGGTTTAAGAATGGCTCCTTCGGTACAAGGACGGCCAACACGTCTTCTGCTGGGTTTGATGCCAGCGTCCTTCCCATCTGCAGGGGAGGACGGCAAGTGAGGAGGGCACTCAGGATGTAGCTGGCTCCTGGCCGTGGACAGTGGCCGCTCTGGGGCCAGCAGGGCAGAGCCGCCTTCCTATATCTGAGAACTCAAGGGCAAGAGGAGGCAGGGCAACTGGTTGGCCTCAGTTAACAGGGAGACCCTCTGGCCCTGGTTCTGACGGCGACTCACTGTGTAAGATAAGGAGTGTCTCGCTTTGTACAGCGGGCAGGTGGTGGGTCTCTGCACGTCCAGCATCTCCAGGCTTCCGTCTTCTGAGCTGTTTTGACATGGGAGGCGCTGGCAGGGAGGGAGAGGTCACCGATGTGGGGAGCTGGTGCAGAGCGGGAAAGTAGCCTGTGATGCTCCAGAACCTGGAGATGCCCCTCCCATTCCTTGGGCCTTGATTGTCTCATCTGTAGAATGGGTGGGTCGGACTAGATAATCTCTAACCATTGCTTCCCTTCACTTCTGTCCCAAAAAACACATGCGGAGCTTTTTCCTTTGTCTTTTTTTTTTTTTTTTTTTAAGAGATGAGGTCTCACTATGTTCCCCAGCTCTGAGTGCAGTGGCTGATCCCACTACTGTCCAGCACGGGTGCTCTGACTTGCTCCATTTCCGACCTGGGTCTGCTCACCGTCCCTTAGGCAACCCGGTGGTCTCCTGCTCCGGAGAGGCCACCATATTAATGCCAAACTTAGCGCAGACACCTGATCGGCATAGTGCACTAACGCCCGGAATTCCTGGGCCCAAGTGATCCTCCTGCCTTCTGAGTAGCTGGGACGACAGGTGGGTGCCACCACTGTGCCTGGCACAGAGCTTATATTGATGCTAATACTTTTGATTCTGATTCCATTAAAAGACAAAATAAAACATGTTGCCCTTTGGCTGTTTCTGACCTCCGTAGTGCCCCCAAAGTGTCCCAACTGAATAGCGGTTGGCGACTGCTGTGAATGCACATGTGGCCTTTGTCCACACGGTGCATCTGAGGGAAAATGACAGAACACTCAATCCAATTAGAGGAGGCCAGCACAGGCTGGCAGTGAGGAGCAGGCACGAGGCTGCATTCCCTGTGCGGGCTCCTGGGCCCATATGTTAAGCTTTGCCTTCAGTTCCTGCAGGAGGTGTCCCTTGTCCAGCCTCAGATGTCCTAGCCTCCAGCCAATGGAGGCCGATGGAGGCTGCGTTAGTTCTATGGTGGCACATGGATCTTTTGTGGCTCCCATGGCCCATTGATACTTTATGTGTACTGTATTTCTTCAGTTGTATCTTCCAATGCTCCCACTGATTTTTAAATTTCTGTGCAAATATAAAGCAAACTGAAGTTTATGGAGTGTAGGAGAATCCATCTGAAAATTCCCTAGGGTGGCACCAGAGATTGTAACATTAGATGCACTAAGAAACAATTGCAGCACACTGCTTGGCTCTGCAGTAAATAAAATTTATATGGTCATAGAATTGCAGAGCATAAGAGAGCTAATTATGGTTACTGAAATGGATGGGAGTGTTAGCAAACCTAAAAAAAAATAAAAAAAGGTTTGGAGTGGGGAAAAGTATAACTGAAAGAAGTCAGGAACCAAAGCTGGAGGAAAGATAGAAGGCAAAGAAGCTGCTAGTAACAGTAACAATTGCATCTTACAAAATGAGGAGTCCGGAAATGATGCCTAACATTGACTTAACAAGAAAAAGAGGTTAAAGGTAACTGTGTTAGTCATTAGTGCCGCTTGCCAAGATATTTCTGGTTCTGCCTTGTTCTGGACAATTCCTGACCTTCTGTGGTTAGATGGGGCCATGAGATTAGTTCTGGTAACTGAGTTGTGAACCAAAGCAATGGGAATCACTTCCAGGGCTAGCATTTCATTGCCAGTGGGATCAATCTTTCTTCCAGAAGGCGACTGGCATTATGTGAGATAGTGGCTCTTCCATCAGCCTTGGGTTTTGAATAATTACAGTGTACAGATTCTGCCTCTTCCTGTCCCCCACAGACCTGTAATAGACAAGTCCCATGAGTGAGAAACAAACCTTTCTTGATAGAAGCCATTGGAATTCAGGGTTGTCTGTCATTGCAGGATTACCTACTGTATCCTGAACTAGCACATAATATAATTTTACTAAAAGGACAGGAGAGGAAGTGGTCGGGGTTATAGGCGAACTAAGTCTTCAACTATTAGAACATAAAATAAATAGGTAATACAGAAATTGTTAATCCAAGAAGTAGCAAAATTAACATATTATTTGAGATGTAAAATTGTCAAAAGTGGTTACTACTGGGGAGGGGGACTAGGGATGGAGCAAAGGAATTTTGCTTTGTCATTATAAACTCTTCTCTAGTATTTGGCTTTTGAAATTAAAGTTTGTTAGTTTTTGAAATAGGTTAAGTAGGTACAGAAGAGGATACAGGAAGTCAGTGTATTTCCCACTTCTGTTTTCCAATTCGGAGGCAACGCCTTGCCAGTTTCTTAGGTATTCTTATAGGAGCAGTCTAAGAATACAAAAACATATACAGGCTTACATGCCTTCACTTTCAGTTAGCATTATATCTGAGACACCATTCTTAACCATTTATTTAAAGCTGCTTTTGCGTAAAAATAGCAGGGTAGTGTCCCATCATATGGGTATACTATCACTTAGCTGGTCTGCTATTATGGGACATTTGTTTCTCATTTTAAATGTTATTGACAATGCTCTGTGAATATCTTTGTAACATGTCATTTTATGCATGCGTAAGCCTGTCTAAAGGCTAACATCCTGAAAGTGAAATTCCTGGGTATGTGTATAATACATACACTTTTTGAGAGAGTGTACAAACTGCCTACACAAGTTGTACCAATATTTACTCCCACCAGTACTGGAGAAAGTGCCCTGAGCCAGTGTCTTACCTGTAAGGTCTATCGATTTGAATAGGAGTTAAAGTGGTGGGGATTTATTTTCTAAATTACTCCCTGAATCATCCATTGAAATGAATGAAAACAAGACTGTAATACTGCACTGGCATGAAGAGTTTTAAATTAAATCTCACATTCTTCAAATCCTTTTGGCACTCACTCTTTCCTTCATTTACCCAGCAAATATTGGTTGAGTACCTTCTATGGCCAGGGGCTGCTAAACATAGTGAGTGGATGGGTGGATGGACAGATAACCAAACCATATTTCAGATCTATGGCTCCAGTAAAGGAATTAATGCAAACAAATACTAGGGATTCTGAATATTCTTTCTTTTCTAAAACATTTAATACCTACACATGCATCTACATATATGTATCTCTCAATGATTCTTTCTCGGTTTCTCCACCATTGAGTGTAGAGTTGTAGAAACAATGACTTAGTTTGAGAGTAAAATTGTGAAATCATAGCATTTGCAGCTCATTCCCATTCTCTCCAACTTCTTCCACCACTCAGAACTGTGGTTGCCTCTCTCCCATTGCCCCCAGGATCTCATTTTTTCCATCTCCCTCCTCTTGGCTTCCAACAGGCACAGATCTTCCCAGTTTCAGATGAGACTTCCTTTGCCACTGTGCTAACATCAGGGCAATCCAGCCACCCGATTCCCTGGCTGTGACGTTAGCACAAGCCCCCTCCTCCACAACCCAGTCTCCTTTCTGAAAGGAAGACTGAATCCCATCACTCTCCTACCTAAATATATTGGTGGTTCCTCTTTGCCTTTCATAAAGCGTGACATCAATACCCTGAGGTTCTCACCGCTTCTGTGCCAGACTCATTGCTAAGTGCTAGGTGCACATATTATTCCATTTCACCCTCCTGACTACTTTCAGAGGGGATCATAATATTACCCACATTGTACAGGTCGGAGCACTGGGGCACTAAAGTGACTGAGGACCGAGGACACCTAACTAGGAAAGGAAGGTGCAGGAATTTGAGTCCTGTTTTCAAAGACTGCCCCTAATCACAGCACGATGGCACCATATCATTTTTATAAGCTTTCTGAGATTACTCCCAAGGGACAGAATTCAAGGTTCCTACACCTTTGCTTCTAGGTGCCCTCATTGTGGTCTTCCTTGTAAGACACTTTGCCATGCAACTCTCTGCCTCTGTTCCTACAGTGGGAAAAATTGAAGCATAGGACTGAGGCAGAGATTCTCAGAAAATGTTGGTGAAGTGGAATCCCACTGCATTCTGGTAGCATCCAGTCCTGCAAGCCTCTTTTCCTCACCCCTTTCTTCAACCTCTCTGCATCTGGCCTCTGCCCATGCCTCTGTTCCATTCTGGCTAGGTCTCCAGGGACAGGCACCCTTGTGGCCACATGCATTGTCAGCCTGGGACCCTGCTCTTGGCTCTTCTTGTAGCCAGTTGTCGTCCATCTTGGTCTCCAGCACGCTGCCCATGAATAGCTGTTTCCCCTCCATAGCTTCTTGCTTTCTAGCTCCTCAAGATAGATTTGCCTTCTATCCACGACCTTCTTAACCCAAGTCAGGGAGCTGTCCATAGCTTTGTCCTGCACTACCTACCCTCCGACTTACAAGACCCACCCACAGTCCCTACTGGGGACATAGGAGCCATTCCATAAACAGAAGCTGGATGAATATTTAACGGGGAGTAGTATATTAACAACTTACGTGGGTGTTGTAACGATCCGCAGTGAAATATTCCCTCACCTCTTGGTGAAATTATCATTCTGAACCACGGAATACATTAGGTTTTATGATCTACGTGCTTCTTTGGGGAAATACAAATCTTAAAACATCATCTTCATATGACAGGGCAAAGAGTCCCCAGGGACACAAGATGTTTAAGGACGTTAACTGAGAATCAGAAATAGTTTGCGATTAATATTGGGGTTTTGTTTATAGGCATAAATAAATCCCAGGTCTAGGACTAACTTATAAAAATCTGTCTGTGAGGAAAACTCTGATCGCAAATGATGGAATGGGAAAACAATCTGAATTTAAAGAAGTGATTTGGGGGCAGGGTTTCAGTGTTTAGAAGCTAATATTTTCCGGCCATAAATGAATATGCTATTCAAACATTCTGAGTCATCAACTAAAATAAATAGGATAGAGACTAGGAATTTATATTGATGGTCTACAGCTGTCCAAGTTCTGTAAGTAGGTCATGTGAAATGAAGTTCCTTTTCCGGGGTCATTGAAAGGGGCCTGCTTGCCCTTCTTCCTTCCCCATTGAGGCAAGGAAGCTGTGATAATTTTCAACAGGAGGAGGCCAGAGGAGGAAGCACTGGCATTTGGAGCCTGGCATGACTGGAAGTAGGCAGAGGTCCTCACGGAAGGAGCACTGCTTTGGGAGTGGGAAGACCCCTAATTTGGGAGTGGGAAGACCACTGTTTGCCTCCTCCCTGCCTGTTAGTCATGTGGCTCTCACATATCCAACCCTGCTCAGGCCTCCTCCTTGGTCCAGAACCCATCACAGACTATCCATGGCTTCTAGAACAAAGTCCAAGCCTCCAGATCCTTAGCCTGGCTCCTAGCCTCCTCTGCAATGTGCCTCTGCCACCCTCCAGGCTCGCTTCCCCGCACAGAGGGCCTCTGAGCCTCAGCACAGGCTCTCTCACTTCTTGCTCCCTTTCCATAACCTGCAGCCTCTGCCCTCTGCCTTTCCTCTTAGAGCCATTTGGTTAAAAAAAACTGCTCTTCTTTTAGAACAGCTCAGAAGTCATCTCCTCTCTGAAGCCTTCTCAGAGTCCTCTGGGAATAGGTAGCTTAACACCCTTCTGACTTTCTAGTAAACCGTGAATATCTTGTAGTCTTGTGGCCTTTTGGTACACAGAATGAGTAGACTATGGTTCCTTGTCTCATTGGTGTTGAATCTAGCTAGGTGACTTTTCATAGTCCAGGGCCTTAAGAGGCAATGCACTGCCTGTGTTCTTTTGTGCTTCTTTGATTTTCCAAGGGGAATGTAAGGACATGTAGAGCAAATCTGATCCCAATCCAAACCTGGAGCCAACTCCAGCTGACTTGCATCCTAAGGCAGAGCTGCCTTGGGCAAACCACACAACTGGAAGTGAAAAAAAATGCTTGTTGTTGGAAACCACTGAGTTTTGAGGTGGCTTGTTACGCAGCATTCATGTGGCAATAGCTGACCAATACATTATCACCTTGGGGCTGAACCTCAGAGAGAAGTGTAAGCAGAAGAAAGTATCAGCTGAGTGTGGAGGAGTTAAAAGATATCAGGGCTGCTACTCTAAGCCTCTCAGAGAAGCCAACCTTTGGTGTGAGGCTGTGTCTAACACGGAAGTGGTAGCACTAGAGAGAGGAGAGATCTGGATAGAGGGGCAGAGACAGTGCTCCTGGATGGATATCCAATTCCTGGATAGAGATCCAGGAATTCCCACATGACCTGGTAGAGGATGAGGAACCTCTAGGAGAACTACTTGACTTATATTAATTCGGGAACAGTACAAGGGAGCTACAAAGCACAGAGTCTTGGGACCTCAGGCTATGGAAGGACTTTAGTTATCTGCTTAATACCTTCAGACCAGACCAACCACCCTCAGCCCCAGAAGACCCCATCACAGGATGCCCAGGACCTCACAGGATGAGGATGCAGTAGTAGAGGCCAGTGAGGACCCAGAGGGGAGCATAAGCACCCGAGGTCACTCTTCCCATCACTATGCTGATACTATATCAGAAAATAGGAGGTGGAGAGTGGAGAACCTATGAATGGAGAAAACTTTGTGAGTTTATGGATGTTAACTTTAAAACAACTGAAACTATACCCAAGAGACTATTCTAAATGGGAAGAGACTGAGTTACCTTTAATTAAGAAGCTTAAGGTGGCCCTGCCCTAGGTTGAATTCCTTCATCAGAGAAAGGGTAGAGGCTTGGGTACAAGATAAGACATGTTGCAGAGAAGACAGTTATTATTATAACATCTAAGTTGTAGTGGGTAATTGTTGACTATACTTGCTATAACCTCAATGTTGCTGTCCCTCTAAAATTCATATATTGGAACTTAATTTCTAAGGTGATGGTATTAAGAGATGGAGCTTTTGGGAAGTGATTAGATCATAAGGACTCTGCCCTAATGGGTGGGATTGGTGCCCTTATAAAAGGGTTTTAAAGAGTGAGTTTACTCTCTTCTGCCCTTCTATCATGTAAAGATACAGAGAAGGTACCATCTGTGAGGAACAGGACCTCATCAGACACTAGATCTGCTGGCACCTTGATCTTGGACTTCCCAGCTTCCAAAACTGTGAGCAATGAATTTCTGTTGTTCATAAATTACCCGGTCTAAAATATTTTGTTATAGCAACAGGAATGAACTTAGATACCACTATACACACTCTGCTTGCACTGATGGTGCTTTGGAGGTTGAAGGAATTGGGTGCTCGATGTGGGCTGAAGAGTTATGGGAAAAGGGCAGTTGTTGCATGTTACTGGAGTTGAAAAGTAGAAAAGCGAACATTTATGTGACTAAGAAAAATGGAAATCCCTTACCCCTGAAGATCTTCAGTGATATTAAGAAGATTCTCTCTTTCCCATCACGTATGGATTTAGGGTTAAAGTCATTCCACTTAAGTATTATGGCAACAGAGAGGCCCTCAGGACCTGGAGACCTCCAAGCTGCTGCTGACTTTTGAGTTTCACAACATTGAGAAGGTAGGGGGGATTATTTTCAATACATCTCTTCTAGAGAAGGATGAAATACAATGTGTGTGTGTGTGTGTGTGTGTGTGTGTGTGTGTGTTGGCGGGAGGGTGGGGGGTGGTGATTCAGGAGAATCTGAAATAGGTCAGCTTGATACTGAATTGATCATCATTGTTGCTGTAACAAATTAGCCATGATTAACACAATTAACTTTAGTGGCTTAAAAACAAGCCTCCACTGTCTTTGGAGGAAACTAGCAGGCAATGGGATTGGTTAGTATCCAAGATCATTGTTAAGTGTCAGAGCAGGCAGGAGCCCATCCCTGATGGAAGCCTGAAATATGGGGTGGGAATGACTCAGGGGAGAGTCAGTGACTCCTGCTCTGCACTTTGGGTCAAACAGCTGTATGGTGAACTGAATAATGGTCCCCCAAGGATGCCCACGTCCTGTTCCCTGGAACCTATGAATGTTTCATTCCATGGTAAAAGTGACTTTGCAGATGCAACTAAATTAAGGATTTTGACATGGGGAGATTATCCTGAATTACTAATATCTGGATGGGCGCAATATAATCACAGGAGTCTTTATAAGAGGGAGACAGGAATTGCAGGGAGGGGAGACAATGGAAGCAGAGAACTCAGTCACGTAGCCATAGGCCAAGGAATACAGGCGGCCTCTAGGGGTCACAAGAGGCAAGGAACAGATCCCTTCCAAATCCTCTCTCAGAAGGAACTATCCCTGCCGACACCTTGATTTGAGCCTCAGAAGACTCATTGTAGGCATCTGACTCCCAGAACTGTACGAGAATAAATACATGTCGTTTTAAGCCACTAAAGTTAATTGTGTTAATTGTTAATTTGTTACAGCAGCAATGAAAAACAAACACAAGTTGGAAGCAATATAATGAACCAACAATAGGGGACTGTGTGACAGAAGCTCGTTTTTGTAGAGGGAACACACTTATGGGAACTAGTGTAGAGTTTGAGCTTTTGAGGTGAGCAGATGTGGAGATCTGAGTCCAGTACTATCCTTTCTAGTGGTGTGATCATGAGCAAGTGACTTATCCTCTTTGAGTCTCAATTTCTTCATCTGTAAAATGGGGATACCCACTTCATAGTCTTGTGAGGGCTGAACTGTGCCTGGTACACAGTAGGCACTCACTCAATAGTAATGTCTATTATCATTATCATAGAAAAAAATCTGAAAGGACCTAAAGCAACAGGAATAAGAAAAAAGTAATAAAAGGTGCATTATAACAATTAAAGAATCTGGAAATGTTCAGAGTTTTATAAAGGTCTAATTCATTCTCAAACAATGAACTATAGTCCATTGCTCTGCCTCTTGGGTAATGTTTTTACTACTTTTATTTTTACAAGTTACTTACAATTAAATGTTTTATCTTGCCAGTTCTTTTAAATAACTTTTCAAAGTGTACAACATTTGTACTGTCTTCCATTAAATTGCTTTTGTCCATGTGGTTTTGCTCCCAAGGTTTTGAGGTGGTAGGGACTCTGAGTGAGGGCAGAAGGCAAACAGGGAAAGAAAAAGGGAGCTGGGCCCTCTGCAGTCTGGAGGGACAGCCTGGGGCATCTGGGGACAGACAGCAAGCACCCTTTTGTTTGATACTTAACTCTGGGAGGAAAAAACCAAGGTTAAACTGTGATTTTAAGCAAATCATGTTTACTTAAGTAAGTAATTCATTGTGGGTATTTTTTGCAAATGGTTTAAAACCGTGTCTCTATTTAGTTATGCAGATATTAGCAGGTAAGGAGAACTTTATTTTTAATATTAATTCAACAGACATATTGAGCATCCACCATCGGCCAGCAGACGAAAGAATGGATTTGGGAGGCAAGCAGTGAGTAGATGAAGAGAAACACAAAAGTGAGTAAATCAAGCTAACGAGTTGCCATAAGCCTATTATCTACTTTCACATTATTCCGTATTTACCTTATATCTCTATTTCTCTTTTTATTTTCAAAATAATTTGAAAGTAATTTTAAGACATCATGATTCTTCATCCCTATATATTTCAACATAAATCTCTGCTATGGACTGAATTGTGTCCCCCTCAAATTCACACATTGAAGCCCTAACCCCAAATGTGATATTTGGAGATGGGACATTTGGGAGTAATTAGGTTTAGATGAGGTCACAAGGGTGGAGCCCTCACAATAGGATTAGTGCCCTTGTAAGAAGAGATACCAGAGAGCTTTTGTGCTCTCTCGCTCTCTGTTGTGTGAGGACACAGTTAGAAGACAGCTGTCTGCAAGCTGAGACTACAGCTTTCAGGAAGAGGGCCCTCACCCAAGTTCAACTATGCTGGCACCCTGACGTAGGACCTCCAGTTCCTAGAACTGTGAGAAATAAATGTATGTTGTTTAAGCCATTCAATCTGTGGTATTTTGTTATCACAGACCGAGTAGAGCAAGATGATTGCCTAGGAGTAAGAACATATTCCTTTATTACCATCTGCTATTATTGCTAAGAAAGTTAAACATAATTCTATAATATCATATAACATCATCTATATTCAAATGTCCCCAAAATGAGCTTTATAGCTATTTTAATCCACTCTGATATTATTGTTGTTGTTTTATTTACCTGGAATAAACCTGACCTTTGATCAGTGTTGCCAATGGCATGTCTGTTCACCATATAGCATTTGCTTGCATTGCAGAGTCCTGTTTAAAAGAAAATCAGCAGGCTCTGCCATGCTTGCCCTCTACCTTCCTATTAAATGACATCAAATACCATGTCTTGAAAAAGCTAAACCCTTTCATCTCCCCTTTCTAACTGCACCTGGGAGGAGCTTAGGCTCTCTTCTCATGGACCAACTGATGTTCACTCAGGTAGGATGAAATGGGGTGCAAGAAATTAGGTTCTTTAGCCCCTTCTGCAGCTGCCAATTTTGAATTGATATCATTTGATTTGGAAAATATTAAGTGTCTACCATGTGCAGGCGCCTTTCACATGAATTATCTTGTTAAATACTCACAGAAACTCTGCAGAATATAGTGGGACCATATCTCCTTTTAGAGCCCTGGGTATACAAGAAATGTTATTATTCTTTATTTCCTTTAAGTAAACTTTGGACTCTTTGAGTTCGTGTTTTACCATGATTTTTTTTGTTTGTTTACCATTCTGCTTCACTTGTTATTGGGGTCCCCCTTCCTGTCTACCTTCCTCCTTCCCTTTCTTTTCTTCTCCCACTTCCCTTAATCCCCTCTACTTCCTTTCATTCCCCTTCCATTCTGCTCTTCCCCACCTCTTCATAAGTCCCTTCTGACTCCCTCTCCCTCTTCCCTGACTCGCTCTTCCTCCTCACACCTTCCTCTTCCCTCTGCCTTCTTAACCACACAGAGCTCCCTGTGGGTGGGGCTGTGGTCCATACTAATAACAGTAAATTCCCATTTATTGAGTGCTCACTGCATGCCAGGTGAGCTAATGCCAGGTGGATGAGTCTAATTAGTCCTCACAGCAACCCTATGAGACAAGTTGATTGGTTATGATGCTTTAGGCTGCAAGTAACAAAACCCAACTAACAGTGGCCTGAATCATAAGGCATCTATTCTTTATTTAAAAGGATAGAGGAAGAGGATGCTGGCCTTAGTTCAGCTGCCCAGTGGCAGCATCAAGGCCTCCAGCCTTGTGCTCTCCTCTTCTCCGTTGGGCTTATTCCTGCATGTCTGCAGTATGGCAACTGAGCCCCACATCTGCACTCAGAGGCAGAAGGCAGAGTAGAGTCTATGGTTATGAGAAACTTTCTTTACCTGTTGTGAAAGGAAAATATCTCAGGTCCCCAAAATCACTAAGCTAAAGGGAAAATTCAAGCTGGGAACTGCTTGGGGCAAACCTGCCTCCCATTCTTATCAAAGTTATTCCTCTGCTCACTGAGATAAGTGCACATCTGATTGCCTCCTTTGGAAAAGTGAATGAGAAACTCAAAAGAATTCAACCGTTTGTCTCTCCCCTATCTGTGACCTGGAAGCCCCCTTTCCCCTTCGATTCTTCCTGCCTTTGCTTGAGTTGTCCTGCCTTTCCAGACTGAACCAATGTTTATCTTACATATATCGATTGATGTCTCATGTCTCCCTAAAATGTATAAAACCAAGCTGTGCCCCAACCCTGTCTCTTATACACATCTAGATGTGTATAAGAGACAGACCCACAATAGGATTAGTGCCCTTGTAAGAAGAGATACCAGAGAGCTTTTGTGCTCTCTCGCTCTCTGTTGTGTGAGGACACAGTTAGAAGACAGCTGTCTGCAAGCTGAGACTACAGCTTTCAGGAAGAGGGCCCTCACCCAAGTTCAACTATGCTGGCACCCTGACGTAGGACCTCCAGTTCCTAGAACTGTGAGAAATAAATGTATGTTGTTTAAGCCATTCAATCTGTGGTATTTTGTTATCACAGACCGAGTAGAGCAAGATGATTGCCTAGGAGTAAGAACATATTCCTTTATTACCATCTGCTATTATTGCTAAGAAAGTTAAACATAATTCTATAATATCATATAACATCATCTATATTCAAATGTCCCCAAAATGAGCTTTATAGCTATTTTAATCCACTCTGATATTATTGTTGTTGTTTTATTTACCTGGAATAAACCTGACCTTTGATCAGTGTTGCCAATGGCATGTCTGTTCACCATATAGCATTTGCTTGCATTGCAGAGTCCTGTTTAAAAGAAAATCAGCAGGCTCTGCCATGCTTGCCCTCTACCTTCCTATTAAATGACATCAAATACCATGTCTTGAAAAAGCTAAACCCTTTCATCTCCCCTTTCTAACTGCACCTGGGAGGAGCTTAGGCTCTCTTCTCATGGACCAACTGATGTTCACTCAGGTAGGATGAAATGGGGTGCAAGAAATTAGGTTCTTTAGCCCCTTCTGCAGCTGCCAATTTTGAATTGATATCATTTGATTTGGAAAATATTAAGTGTCTACCATGTGCAGGCGCCTTTCACATGAATTATCTTGTTAAATACTCACAGAAACTCTGCAGAATATAGTGGGACCATATCTCCTTTTAGAGCCCTGGGTATACAAGAAATGTTATTATTCTTTATTTCCTTTAAGTAAACTTTGGACTCTTTGAGTTCGTGTTTTACCATGATTTTTTTTGTTTGTTTACCATTCTGCTTCACTTGTTATTGGGGTCCCCCTTCCTGTCTACCTTCCTCCTTCCCTTTCTTTTCTTCTCCCACTTCCCTTAATCCCCTCTACTTCCTTTCATTCCCCTTCCATTCTGCTCTTCCCCACCTCTTCATAAGTCCCTTCTGACTCCCTCTCCCTCTTCCCTGACTCGCTCTTCCTCCTCACACCTTCCTCTTCCCTCTGCCTTCTTAACCACACAGAGCTCCCTGTGGGTGGGGCTGTGGTCCATACTAATAACAGTAAATTCCCATTTATTGAGTGCTCACTGCATGCCAGGTGAGCTAATGCCAGGTGGATGAGTCTAATTAGTCCTCACAGCAACCCTATGAGACAAGTTGATTGGTTATGATGCTTTAGGCTGCAAGTAACAAAACCCAACTAACAGTGGCCTGAATCATAAGGCATCTATTCTTTATTTAAAAGGATAGAGGAAGAGGATGCTGGCCTTAGTTCAGCTGCCCAGTGGCAGCATCAAGGCCTCCAGCCTTGTGCTCTCCTCTTCTCCGTTGGGCTTATTCCTGCATGTCTGCAGTATGGCAACTGAGCCCCACATCTGCACTCAGAGGCAGAAGGCAGAGTAGAGTCTATGGTTATGAGAAACTTTCTTTACCTGTTGTGAAAGGAAAATATCTCAGGTCCCCAAAATCACTAAGCTAAAGGGAAAATTCAAGCTGGGAACTGCTTGGGGCAAACCTGCCTCCCATTCTTATCAAAGTTATTCCTCTGCTCACTGAGATAAGTGCACATCTGATTGCCTCCTTTGGAAAAGTGAGTGAGAAACTCAAAAGAATTCAACCGTTTGTCTCTCCCCTATCTGTGACCTGGAAGCCCCCTTTCCCCTTCGATTCTTCCTGCCTTTGCTTGAGTTGTCCTGCCTTTCCAGACTGAACCAATGTTTATCTTACATATATCGATTGATGTCTCATGTCTCCCTAAAATGTATAAAACCAAGCTGTGACCCGAACGCCTTGGGCACATGTTGTCAGGACTTCCTGAGGCTGCGTCACAGGTGCACATCCTCAACCTTGGCAAAATAAACTTCCTAAATTAACTGGATTTTCTGGGTCCACTCTGTGCTTCTGTCTCTTTAATCTTTTTCTTCTCAACTCATTGGCCTAACATGTGTTACATGGTCACCGCTAGCCACAAGGGAGACTGGGAAACTGAGTGTTGAGCTTTATTAGCCTCTGTAGTGGTGAGAAGAGAGAAGGGATTTGGGAATTTCCTTTGGATGGCCACTTAACACTGTCTGCTTCATAATTGGCTTTCCTTTTACAAAAGAAAAACTGAGACTCAGAAGAGTTCTTATTCGCCCCAAGGATCAAGCTGCTAAGAAGAACTTGAATCCACATTTCTTTGACTTCAAGTTCACAAAATTTTCAATAAGCAAATCTTACCCACTCAGGGCATTCTATAAGGCACACAGCTCTCTTGCCACCCTCATATGTGCATTTATTTATTCAAACATCTCTGAGTGCTTATTGTGTGCCAACCCTGGGCTGAACACCAGGGGTCCAGAGATGGATGAGCAGGGCACAGTCCAGTGGGCTCGTTGATGCATTAACAGATGGTTCAAGTTCAGAGTGGTAAGTGTGCCAGGAGAGCTGGCGTGTGAGCACAGATGAAGAAGGGTGTGAATGACTAAGCTTCCAAAACATACCTTGCCCCATGTCGCCTGCTAGAGAGTGGCAGAGCAGGGACTCAGAGTCTGAGTTGTCTAATTACAAAGCTGGAACCCTGCCCCTCTTCCCTTGGACCTTCTGCCATGCACAGCAGCCAGTGGAGGGAGCAACTCTGACACCCAAGCAGGCACGGACCCCAGCTCTATGTAGGTGGCTTCTGAATGATGATGGTTCTCTTCACAGCATTCCCCAGAAGTGATGGCATGAGCTTAAAGAAAACAAAAGCAGTGCCAACTCCAGAATAATCCCCCTGCAAGCCTGTTCAGTGTTTTCTTCTAAAAATAAATAAATAAATAAATAAAATAAGAACTGTTTTGGTCACATCTAAGCTGGGCTCAGCAGAGTGAAGCTAGCCATCTAGATCTTCATGTCCTAGCTATTTGTTTTTCTTCAGTGGTGTCATTCTCTCCCTTAACTAGGTCACTCAGTTCCCCATTTGGCTTTACCTATGGTTGGTTGTAGGCTGTAAGTGAAAGGAAATGCCAACTTCTCACAACTTGGAGAAAAACCCAGCCCAGTCATGGCTTTTCCTCCCACTGTAGAAGCTGAAAATGCCAGACACTCACATCCCAATCTCCCTTGCACCAAGCAGAGCCATGGCCTGGGCTCAGCCAATCAGACGCATCACTCCTGAGCTGAATTACAAGCGAATGAAGTGGAGAAGGAGGGACCCTGCAGGATCCATTCTAGCAAAGGCATTGGCAGCCAGAGCAGCCACAACAGTTTCCCGAGGCGGCAGATCTGGTGGCTGCATCTGAATGGAACAGCAGAGGACTGGCATTGTAAACTGAGCTGCAGGTCCCTAACAGCAACAGCTGAGTCTCCACAGGGCCGGTTCTGAGCCTGCTTTCCAACATCGTCCCAGCTGTATGGCCTCCAAGGCTGGTTTTAGGCCCTCTCATATACTCTGTGTGCTATCCAGTATCCTACAATAAATTCCTTTCTTGTGTAAATCAGGAAAAATTAGTTTGTTGCTTGCAAACTAAGCACCCTGGCTGTTACATGCACAACTTCTGGAAGGGCATGCAGGCACAATCCATTACTGAAACGACTAGTCTTTTTGAAAGCTTTCTACTGGGCACAAATTTTTTTTTGAACTGGACTTTTGATTTCAGAATAGTTTTAGACATACAGAAGAAGTGCAGAGTAGTTCAAAGGGTTCTCATATATTCCATAGCCAGTTTCCCACATTCTTAGCATCTTATGTTAGTAAGGTACAGTGGTCACAATTCATAAGTCATTACTGATACATTAATACTAACTAAAGTCCAAACATTATTCAGATTTCCTTAGTTTTTACCCATTTTATCTAATGTCATTTTTCTGTTCCAGGATCCTATACAGAATACCAAATTACATGTAGTTGTCAGTTCTCCTTAGCCTCCTTTTGGCTGTGACAATTTCTCAGGCTTTGTTTTTGGTGATTTTGACAGTTTTGAGGAGGACTGGTCAGTTATTTTGTAGCATGCCCCTCTACTGGCATGTGTCTAATGTTTTCCTCATGATTAGATTGGGGTTATGGGTTTTGAGGAAGAAGACCACGGAGGTAAAGTGCCGTTCTCGCTACATCAGATCAAGGGCGCATCCTATCAACATGACATATGACACTGACCTCAATCACCTGGTTGAGGTAGCGGTTGTCAGGTTTCTTGGCTGTAAAGTTATTCTTTTTCCCCTTTTTCATACTGTACTCTTTGGGAGGAAGGAACTATACACATCCCAAAATTAGAGTAGGGAATTACGCTCTACATCCTTGAGAGTGGGGTGCCTACATAAAGTACTTGAAATTCTGCAGGGGAGATTTATTCCACACCAATATAAATAAATGAGTGAATAAATAAGTGAGAGATCTATTCTCTCCTGCTTATTTATTCACTCGTTTATTTACATCAGTGTGATGCCATGGATATTTATTTTGCACTTTGGGTTACACTCTAGTACTACTTTATTTTGGTGCTCTTGTGCCCCACTGGTATATTCTCCATCAATATGTCTTATAAAAAACAACAAAACAAAAGCACTTCCTTACCATCTGGCATTACAAGATGCTCCAGGCTTATCTTGTATATTTCCTGCATCATCCTAGCATCAGCCATTACTCTAAGGCGTCTTGGTTCCCTTTATTGGAGAATGGGATTAGAAACCAAGATCGGCTGGGTGCAGTGGCTCATGCCTGTAATGCCAGCACTTTGGGAGGCCAAGGCAGGCGGGTCACCTGAGTCAGGAGTTTGAGACCAGCCTGGCCAACATGGTGAAATCCTGTCTCTACTAAAAATACAAAAAATTAGCTGGGCATGGTTGTGGGCACCTGTGATCCCAGCTACTCAGGAGGCTGAGGCAGGAGAATCGCTTGAACCTGGGAGGCGGAGGATGCAGTGAGCCGAGATCCTGCCATTGCACTCCAGCCTGGGTGACAAGAGCAAAACTCCATCTCAAAAAACAAACAAACAAACAAACAAACAAACAAACAAAAGAAACCAAGATCTAGGTGCTAGGCACGCGTGTTGCTACTAGGGTGTCATTGCCCCTGGAATGTCATTGCTTCTAGGCCCTCTCAGCTGACAGAGCAAGGAAATATATGTGTGTACACTAACCTGTGCATATCCATATATCCATAAATATTTCCTTGTATAGCCATCTGGTTCTATATTAAGTTTAACATGAGTGCTTGCTGATGTCTTCAACTCTGCTCTATTACTACATTGATCAGTGTAGCCTTTTCCCCTTGCTTACCTGTAACCTCTGGCTCCAACAGTGAGAAACCTGGCTTCTACTATCTGCTACCTATTTACTTAATTGTTTAATTCTAGTATACTTAAGTGCTGATTTCAGAATTGTTAGCTCGTACCCCTGTGGGAAACGACTTTGTCACTAGACTACAGCGCTTAGGTGCCGTTCCCTTGGCCTTTCTCTTGGCCAGGCCTCACTCATTTCTAAAGTTATACTTAGTTCAGTGCCTTTTTCTCTCACCCATTTCAGTAAGCTTGTTAAAAACATTTGTACAAACTTTCCTTTTTTCCCTGTTAGGCAGATTTTCAGTTCGGCCTCAGACTGGAACCCCTTCCTTTTCCTGACTTCTCTTCCTCTTTTTCACTCTTTGCTCTTCATCCTGAAACTGTGGTTTCATGCTGCTAGTCCTTCACCTGCGGTAGGCCAAGGAACATGTTTGGTCTCTATCCTCAAGGAGCAAAGGTGTGTTCCCACAACCTGGGGAAGCATCACATAGACCTCTGGGGGAGCAGATTGTCCAGAACAGAGAACCCATGAAACAAGAAAACCTTTCTCTTTCTGTTATTTGCAGCCTCTCATAGCATTACTTAGGTGTGTTATTACGATAATTTAACCCCCATCCACAGACATATGCGTGGAAAGGAAGAAAGGCGTTGAATGGAGACAGAGACCACCATCCCGCCACATGGAGGATTGGGAGGACTGACTGCAAGGCAGGGCGAGACTCAGCCATGCCACGGCCATGCCACAGTACTACAGAGCATAGCTTTTCCAAGATCAAATCATTCATGATCACAAGATTTCATTTGCCTTGAAACATTAAGTTCTTTTACTTTCTCTATTATTATTATTATTATTTTTAATCAGAATATTAGAATACTTTGAAAAATCACCCACTCCTCCCTGAAAGGTATTCTAAATACCATTCTCAATAATTCCTGTGGCTCTATCATGGGGAATCTGAAGTTTGAAGTGACATCTCTCATCAATTCTGCCCCTGGGGATAAAGTGGAAGCCTGACAGCTGATCACTTCCTGCCTTTGATAAGCACCTTTCTTATTCTAATTACACCTTTCCTTAAAGTAACTTTTCCAGCTTCCCACCCTCACCCTGCCCCTTATATCCCCATTTAAAAGGAGCTTATTCAGATAGCTTGTGAATAATGATACCTCAGGATGGTTTAATGGGGAAAAAGGAAACCTGTAGAGAGAGCCTTATCTCGGGTGAGTGTCTCAAGCATCCAAGATTATCTCCCTGTCACCCTGTGACCCATCTTCTTCGTGCCACCTTTTAATTTTGGTAGCAATTACGGTGTATATGGATAATGCCCATTAGCATATTCATGGTCATCTCTTCATATTTATTGTCCGCACAACTCATTAATCTTCATCTACTTTGTGTGCTTCACAGCTCAATCTATTTTGCAATCTCTGGGAAGCAGCCATGGCCCCCCAAAGCCTTTGTTTTCCTGTAAATAAACTGTGTTGGGGACCAGGGGACAATGATGCATCCTGTGGTGATTGACATCAGCCACGGCTACTAATCAGGATGGGACTTCATTGCCAGCTGAGTCGAGTGCATTATGGGGCCATTGTTCCAATGCTGCCAGGGCAAGAACACACACAGCCAGTCACCTTCGCAAGATGGGTTGATTGTTCTTCAAGATTAGACTGAGTTGCCTTATTATCCATCCCAGACAACAAGGCATCTCACCCAAACAGACGCATTTGCAGGAACGGCCAGTGCACTGGCCAGATTTGAATTGCTAATGTATAATCTGCCCGGCACAGATGTGCAGTGAATATTTGGATGTTGTTTTGCCCGTCAGTTGAGGAGGATGAATTGATGAGGTGATGAGTATTCAGTGATGGGTCCTGGATGTTGGCCAACAAAAGAGTTTGAGCACTTGCACGGACGATCGTCAGATTATCCCCCAAAGTGCTCGTGCCATCATTCAGCAGCAAATTCTAGGACAGTCTAGCAGAGTGTACTTCTGGTTGGTGGAAAGTTCCCTTTCTTTTCTGGTACAATTAGATGTTTTGCTGTGTTTTTCAGGCTTACGAAAGATATAGAAGTTGCCTTTATCGCCCTTCCCTGCCAACTCTTAAGGATATGAATAATGGTTTAGGAGCTAACTACTTAGGTTTCAATTTAGCTTCAGCATTTTCTAGCCGATTTTCTTAAGTTCTTTGTACCTCTGTTTCCTCATTTGTTAAAACAGAATGAAAAATTCTACCACCCATCTAGAACTATTGTGAGCATTAAATTGGATAACGTACACAGACTAAGTGCTAGAACAGTGCCTAATGCATCGTAAATGCTGACAAGATGTTACCTATTACTGTATTGTTGGTCATTTGCTTTCTCTCAGTATTACTGTGGTCAAGTAGCTTGGATATACTGGAAATAAAAAATCCATTTTCATTATCTCAGGAGAGCTCGTGGCCTATATTATGCTACTTTGCCTGGTACATTTCCAATAGAAAATGTACCTTTCCTATAGGAATGGAACTTTTCCTATAGTTATATAACCATGAAACCCTTTTTCCTGAAGCATTTTTTACAGCTTATTTTCCCTGGAACATACTATAGGAAAAGCAGCTCTAGAAGGTAAACATTTACAAAGCTTTGAAAGAAAAACATGTGACTGAAGAATTTTATATACAATCAAGCTATTTCTACGCAAGACAATGGGAATTATACGAATTCATATATTCTCTCTGAAAAAATGTTATTCAAAGATGTGTTCCATAGAAAGGGAACAATGAATCTAAGGTAGAAACGAGTGAGACCAGTTGATTGCATTGAAGTAAGTCCAAACAACTGCAGCAAATATATTATCAAAATTGAAATAAAAAAAGAAAATATTTGAAAGAAATTATTTATATTGAAATAATGGGATAATGAAATACATCAATGAATAGCAGAAGAATGAAGAAAATCAGAAGGAAAAGCAAGTGTTTTAAGAAAAAAAGATGGTAAAATGAATATATACACATATATATTATGTATATATGTATTACGTGTGTATATATACACACACATACAGTGTACACATATACAGTTGTGTATATATGTGTGTACATATATACAGGTCTGTATATGTGTGTGTGTATGTGTGTGTGTGTGTGTGTGTGTGTATATATATATATACAGGTGTAATAAGAGCAACCTCAGTAATTTTTTTTTTTGAGACGGAGTTTTGCTCTTTTTGCCCAGGCTGGAGTGCAATGGCACGATCTCGGCTCACTGCAATCTCTGCCTCCCGGGTTCAAGCGATTCTCCTGCCTCAGCCTCCCGAGTAGCTGGGATTACAGGCATGTGTCACCATGCCTGGCTAATTTTGTATTTTTAGTAGAGATGGGGTTTCTCCATGTTGGTCAGGCTGGTCTTGAGCTCCCTACCTCAGGTGATCCACCCACCTTGGCCTCCTAAAGTGCTGGGATTACAGGCGTGAGCCACTGCACCGGGCCAACCTCAGTAATCTTTAATAAAATATTAAAAGCCAATACTATGAGATACAAGAAAAAACACTAAATCTAAGATTTCTCTGCTTATTAGACAAACCAAAAAATATTCAAAATTAAAATATGGGTAAGATATGATTATTTAAACGTCAACAAAGTCAGGTCTGAGGATATTAGTATCGAACAATGCAGAATTATGCAAGTCAAAGAGTATTAAATTGCTAATTTCATTTCTTTATCTTCAGTGCTATGCACAGGGTAGGTCTTAAATATATATGAGTAAGATTTATTGTGGAAGTGGAAGCAACAAGTGAAAGGTATGTGAGAAGGCATGATTTGCCTGCAAGGACCTCTCGAGGGTAAGTTTAAAAAAAAAAATTATTGACACACAATATTTGTACATATCGACAGTGTAACATGACATTTTGTTATTTTGTTGCATGCATACAATATGTAATGATCAAGTCAGGGTATTTGGGGTATTCACCATCTTGAGTATTTATCATTTCTTGGTGTTGGGAACATTTCAGGTCCTCTTCTAGCTATTTTGAAATATACAATACATTGTTGTTAACTATAATCACCCTATTCTGCTATTGAATATTAGAACTTATTTTTCAGTCTAACTGTATATTTGTATCCATTAACTAACCTCTCTTTATCCCTCTGACCCCCTCCCAGCCTCTGGTAACTATTTTTCTACTCTCTATATCCATGAGATCAATTCTCTCT
>NW_012104621.1:2769526-2776591 GCF_000951045.1 Mandrillus leucophaeus
TCTTTCTTTTTTAGACTGAGTCTCGCTCTGTTGCTGCAGCCTAAGTGCAATGGCGGGATCTCGGCTCACTGCAACCTCCGTCTCCCGGGTTCAAGTGATTCTCTTGCCTCAGTCTCCTGAGTAGCTAGGATTACAGGCACCCGCCACCATGCCTGGCTAATTGTTTTGTATTTTTAGTAGAGACGGGGTTTCACCATGTTGGCCAGGCTGGTCTCAAACTTGTGACCTCAGGTGATCCACCCGCCTCAACCACCTAAAGTGTTGTGATTACAGGCATGAGCTACCATGCCCAGCAGAGATCAATTTTTTTAGTGCCCACATATAAGTGAGAAGATATCTGTCTGTCTATGCCTGGCTTATTTCACCTAACATAATGACTTCCAGTTCCATCCATGTTGCTGCAAATGACAGGACTTCATCCTATTTTACCGCTGAATAGTATGCCATTTTGAATATATACACCACGTTTTCTTCATCCATTCATCTGTTAATGGACACATTTAAAAGATTTCGTATCTTTACTATTATGGATAGTTCTGCAATAAATAAGGGGGTGAATGTATTCCTTTGATATACTGAGTTCCTTTCGGTTTTTTTTGGATAGAATCTTGATCTGTTGCCCAGGCTGAAGCGCAGGGGAGCCATCTTGGCTCACTGCAATCTCCACCTCCTGGGTTCAAGCGATTCTCCTGTCTCAGCCTCCAGAGTAGCCGGGACTACAGGCGCACGCCATAAAGCCCAGCTAATTTTTAAATTTTCAGTTGAGATGGGGTTTCACCATATTGGTCAGGTTGGTCACAAACTCCTGACCTCAGGTGACCCACCTGCCTCAGCCTCCCAAAGTGCTGGGATTACAGGCATGAGCCACCGAGCCTGGCCCAGATTTCCTTTCCTTTGGATAAATAGCCAGTAGTGGGATTGCTGGATTGTATGGTATCTCTATTTTTATTTTTATTATTATTTTTAAAAATCTCCATACTGTTTTCCATAATACTTGTACTAATTTATATTCCCACCAATAGTGTATGAGTTCCCTTACTCTGCATCCTCGCCGGCATCTACTTTTTTTCTTTCTTTTTTTTTTGTTTTTTTTTTTTTTGAGATGGAGTCTTGCTCTTGTTGCCCTGGCTGGAGTGCAATGGTAGGATCTCTTCTCACTGCAACCTCTACCTCCCCTGTTCAAGTGATTCTCCTGCCTCAGCCTAATGAGTAGCTGGGATTATGGGCGCCTGCCACCATGCCTGGATAATTTTTGTAGTTTTGGTAGAGATGGGGTTTCGCCATGTTGGCCAGGCTGGTCTCGAACTCCTGACTTTGTGATCCACCCGCCTTGGCCTCCCAAAGTGCTGGGATTACAGGCGTGAGCCACCATGCCTGGCCTAATTTTTTTTTCTTTTTGTCTTTTTATTAACAGTCATTCTAACTGAGGTAAGATGTTGAAGTGCCCAGCATCACTAATGAGCTATGATTAGTGATGCTGAGCATATTTTTACACACCTATTGGTTATTTGTACGTCTTCTTTTGGGAAATGTTGGATTTTTTTTTTAACTGTTGAGTTGTTTGAGTTTCTTTTATATTCTGGATATTAGTCCCTTGTCAGATGAGTAGTTTCCAAATATATTCTCCTATTTAACAGGTTGTCTCTTCATTCTGTTGTTTTCGTTGCTGTGCAGAAGCTTTTTAGTTTAATATAGTTCCATTTGTCTGTTTTGTTGTTGTTGTTGTTGCCTACTCTTTTGATATCTTAGCTATAAAATCTTTGCCTAGATCAGTGTCCTCAAGTGTTTCCCCTGTGTTTTCTTCCAGTAGTTTCACAGTTTCAAGTTTTAGATTTAAGTCTTTAATCAATTTTCAGTGGGTTTTGTATATGGTGAGACAAAGGAGTCCAGTTTCATCCTTCTGAATAGGAATATCAAGATTTCACAGCACCATTTATTGCAGAGGGCATCCTTTCCCCAATGTATGTTCTTTGTGCCTTCGTCAAAAATCAATTGGCTGTAAGTATGTGGATTTATTTCTTGGTTCTCTATTCTGTTCCACTAATCTATGTGTCTGTTTTTAATACCAATACTCAGCTGTTTTGGTTACTATAGCCCTGTAATGTATTGCATTGGGGATTGCACTGTAAGGAACTGCATTACATGTATAGATTGCTTTGGGTAGTGTGGTCATTTTAGCAATATTCTTCCAATCTATGAGCATGGAACATCTTTCCATTTGTATGTGTCTTCTTCAATTTATTTCATCAGTGTTTTGCTGGATACATTTATTCTTAGGTATTTTATATATTTTTGGTAGCTATTATAAATGGGATTGGATTCTTCATTTCTTTTTCTGCTAGTTCACTATTGGTGTATAGAAAAACTACTGATTTTTGTATGTTGATTTTACATCCTGCAAATTTACTGATTTTGTTTATCAGATCTGAGGGTTTTTTTTGATGGAGTCTAGGTTTTTCTACATATAAAATCACATCATCTGCAAAGAAAAACAGGCCAAGCACAGTGGCTCACATCTGTAATTTCAGCACTTTGGGAGACTGAGGAAGGAGGAGTGCTTGGGTTCAAGACCAGCCTGGGCAACATTGGGAGACTCCATCTCTACAGAATTTTTTTTTTTAATTAAAACATACAAAGAGGGATAATTTGACTACCTCTTTTCCAATCTGGATGTCTTGTGTTTCTTTCTCTTGCCTAGATTGCTCTCATTAGGACTTCCAGTACCATGTTGAACAGAAGTGGTGAAAATGAGCATCGTTGTCTGATCCAGTTCTTAGAGGCAAGGCTTTTAGCTTTTCCTCATTTGGTATGATGTCAGCTGTGAGTCTGTCATATATGGGCTTTTTTATGTTGAGGTATGTTCCTTCTGTACCTAGTTTGCTTTTTTTTTTTTTCATGAAGGGTGATGAATTTTACTAAATGCTTTTTCTGCAGCTATTGAGATGACCTTATGGCTTTTGTCCTTCATTCTGTTTATGTCAGGGGTCCCCAGACCCTGGGTCATGGACTGGTACCCTCCTGGAACAGCAAGAGATGAGTCAGTGAGTGAGCATTACCACCTGAGCTCCACCTCCTGTCAGATCAGAGGCAGCATTTGATTCTCACAGGAGTCAGAACCCCATTGTGAACTGTGCATGTGTGGGATCTAGGTTGTGTGCTCCTTATGAGAATCTAATGCCTGTTGATCTGAGGTGGAACAGTTTCATCCCGAAACTACCCCCACTCCCCCCACCCCACGATCCATGCAAAAAACATCTTCAATGAAACCAGTCCCTGGTACCAAAACGGTTGGGGACCGCTGGTTTATATGATATATAATGTTTAGTGATTTGTGTATATTGAACCATTCTTGTATCCCTGGGATAAATTCACTTGATCATGGTGGATTATCTTTTTGAAGTGCTTCTGAATATGGTTTGCTAGTATTTTGTAAATGTAAAAACTGCTATGTGTCTATGTTCATCAGGGATATTGGCCTGTAGTTTTCTTCTTTTGTTGTGTCCTTGTCTAGTTTTGGTATCAGCATAACACTGGCTTCATAGAATGAGTTAGGGAGAATTACCTCCTCTTCAGTTTTTTTGGAGTAACTTCAGGGGAATTATTGTTAGTTCTTCTTTATAAGTTTGGTAGAATCCAACAGTGAAGCCACTTGGTCCTGGACTTTTCTTTGTTGGAAAACTTTTCATTACTGATTCAATCTTGTTAGTTGGTCTGTTCAGGGTTTTTCTTTCTTCCTGATTCAATCTTGATAGGTTTACGTGTCTAGGAATTTATCCATTTCCTCTAGGTTTTCCAGTTTGCCAGTGTATAGCTGTTTATAATAGTCTCTAATGTACTTTTATATTTCTGTGTTATCAGTTGTAATGTCTCCTTTTTCATTTCTGATTTTATTTGGCTCTTCTCTCTTTTTTCTTCTTGGTTAGTCTAGCTAGTGGCTTATCAATATCAATTGTATCTTTTTAAAAACCCCCAACTTTTTGTTAATCCTTTGTATTGTATTTTTGGTCTCTATTTCATTTAATTTTTTTCTGATATTTGTTATTTCTTCTACTAATTTTTGGGTTTGGTTTGTTCTTGCTTTTCTAGTTTTTTGAGGTGCATTATTAGATCGTTTATCTGAAATCTTTCTACTTTTTTGATGTAGGTATTTATTGCTATAAACTTCCCTCTTAGTACTACTTTTGCTGTATCCCATAGGGTTTGGTAAGTTGTGCTTTCCTTTTCATTTGTTTCAAGAATTTTAAAAAATTTCCTTCTTAAGTTTTTCATTGACCCAGTGGGTGTTCGGAAGCATGTTGTTTAATTTCCATGTATTTGTACCATTCTCAAAGTACCTCTTGTAATTGATTTCTAGTTTTATTCCACTGTGGTCTGAGAAGAACTTGATATAATTTCAATTTGTAGAAATTTGTTGAGACTTGTTTTGTCTAATGTATTATATACCCTGGAAAATGTTCTGTGTGCTGATGAGAATAATGTGTGTTGTGCAGCTGCTGGAGAAAATGTTCTATAAATGAGTGTTAGGTCAATTTTGTCGAAAGCACAGTTTAAATACATTATTTCTTTGTTAATTTTCCATTTAAATGATCTGTCTAATGTTGAGAATGGGGTGTTTAAGTCCCTCACTATTATTTCATTGGCATCTATCTCTCCCTTTAGATCTAACGAATTTGCTGAATGTACCTGTGTGCTCTAGTGTTGAGTGCATGTACATTTATAATTGTTGTATTCTCTTGCTTAATTGATCCTTTTATCATTAATACACTCTTTGTCTCTTTCTCCTGTTCTGACTTTTTTTTCCCTAAGCCCTTTAATATTCACTTCAACAGTTGAGGCACAAACAATAATAAAACTGCATTTTTTATTTTACAAGAAGATTTTGTATGATATCTACATGATATACCAATTTTCTCACAATCTCTGTGGCAATAACATTTCATTAACACTCTAGTCCACAAGCTAATTCAACAGGGTCAGAAAGGCAAGAGGAATACGGTAAAAATAAACTTATTGAGTGGTAAGAGGAATCCAAACATTTACTGACTGATTATTATGCTCACTACTAGGTTTTACATAGTTAACATAAATTAAATGTGTAAGTAAGTTCTAGTTATCTGTTGATAGAACAGCATTGCTACAGCTAGGTAATTCTAAACTTTAAATGTTCTTTCACTTTAAGGACAAATCGTGGAACCAAACAATATGTCTTTGCCTCAAAATGCATGTCAATGTGCACTAATATATAGTTTTCATTTCCAATTTTTTTTTACAAGTGTGCAACATTAGCGCATGAAAATATTCAAGCTCTTGGCCAGGAATGGTGGCTCATGCCTTTAATCCCAGCACTTTGGGAGGCCGAGGTAGGCAGATCACGAGGTCAGATCACAACCATCCTGGCTAACATGGTGAAACCCCGTCTCTACTAGAAATACAAAAAAAAAAAAAAAAATTAGCTGGGTGTGGTGGCAGGCACCTGTAGTCCCAGCTACTTGGGAGGCTGAGGCAGGAGAATGGCGTGAACCCAGGAGGCGGAGCTTGCAGTGAGCCAAGATCATGCCACCGCACTCCAGCCTGGGTGATACAGCAAGACTCCGTTTCAAAAAAAAAGAAAAAGAAAAAGAAAAACATTCAAGCTCTTATTACTTCACTTGAACCTGGGTTTACATTCTCACCTGCTGAGCACTATTTGGCCAGCATCACCACAACTACCTGGATATACCACCCTGTTTTTAACTTGAAATCCATTTTAGATGATATAAGTGTAGCTACTTCTGCTTGTTGTGCTTTCCATTAGAATGGAATATCTTTTTCCATCCCTTTACTTTTAGTCTGTATGTCTTTTACAGGTGAAGTGAATTTCTTATGGGCAGCATATAGTTGGGTCATTAAAAAAAAATCTGTTCTGTCAGTTTTTTCCACTCTTAAGTGAAAAATTTAATCTGTTTACATTCAAGAGTGTTACTGATATGTGAGGACTTACTCCTGTCATTTTGTTAATGTTTTCTTGTTGTTCTATATAATTTTTGTTCCTTCCTTTCTTTCTTATCGTTGCAGTTTGGTGATTTTACACAGTGGTAACATTTGAGTCCCTTCTCTTCCTCATTTGTTTGCTTTACCAGTGAGTTTGATAGTTTTGTGTGTTTTCATGATAGTGGATATCATCCTTTTGCTTCCAGGTGTAGAACTCCCTTAGGCACTTCTTGTGGGGCTGGTCTAGTGGTGTTGAATTCCCTCAGTTTTTGCTTGTCTGGGAAAGACTTTGTTTCTCCTTCATTTATGAAGGATAGCTTTACTGGGTATAGTAGTCTTGCCTGCCAGTTTCTTCTTTTTTTCTTTCTTTCAGCACTTTGAATGTATCATCCCATTTTTTCCTAGACTGTAGGGTTTCTGTTGAGAAATTGGCTGTCTGATGGGGTTTCCTTTATATGTGACTTTTCTCTGGCTGCTTTTAGAATTCTCTCTTTGTCATTGACTTTTGACAGCTTGACTAGAACGTGCTGGAGAAAACTTGTGGAGTTATATCTGTTTGAGAATCTGAGCTTTCTATATCCTGTATCTTGGTACACTTGGGAAGTTTTCAACTATTATTTCATTAAATAGGTTTTCTATAACTTTGGTCTTTTCTTTGTCTTCTTGAACACCCACAATTCAGATATTTGGTCACTTTTTTGTTCTTTTTTTTTTAATACTTCTCCTTTTCTGTTGCTTTTCTCTCTCTCCTTCCCCTTCCCCTTTCTCTCTCTCTCTCTTTTTTTTTTTTCCTGGCTTGTTTCAAAAGACCTGTCTTCAAGTTCTGAAATTCTTTCTTCTGCTTGATCTAGTCTACTGTTGAAGCTCTCAAGTGTATTCTTTTAAATTTCATTCCTTAAATTCTTTAGTTCCCAGATTTGTTTGATTCCTTTTTTAAGATATCTGTCTCTCTGGTGAATTTCTTATTCATATGATGAATTTTTAAAATTTCATTGTATTGTTAATCTCAATACAATTAAATAATTGTTAGTGTGTTCTCTTGTATCTCACTGAACTTCATTAATATCATTATTTTGAATTCTTTTTTCAGGATTT
>NW_012104621.1:2776938-2777666 GCF_000951045.1 Mandrillus leucophaeus
ATGTAGAGATTAGTAAGATAATTTCTTTTTTTTTGAGTCTCACCCTTTCACCCAGGCTGGAGTGCAATGGCGTGATCTCAGCTCACTGCAACCTCTGCCTCCCAGGTTCAAGCGATTCTCCTGCCTCAGCCTCCCAAGTAGCTGGGATTACAGGCAGGCACCACCACACCCCACTATTTTTTTTTTTTTGTATTTTTAGTAGAGACTGGGTTTCTCCATGTTGGTCAGGCTGGTCATGAAGCATTTGCTGAAGAGGCAACTGTAGTACAATTGAAATAACTGTTAACCTCAAGTTGGACATATGTGGGTTTGAATTGTAGCTCCACTGTTTCCTAGCTGTAAGCCTCAGACTTTCAATCTCTAAAAATGCCTATAATAATTACCTGGAAGGATGCTGTGAAGAGCAAATAAGACAATCTCTAATGAGCTCTGCAAAAGCTTCAAAGGCTGTCCAAATAGGGGTTCAGTAGACATTTGTCATTGGATCAAAGAACTGCAATACTGCTCCCCCTCAGCTGAGTGGGTCTCTTTATGGACATAACACTCCCTCTTCCATTGGCCCATTGTGTTTTTATGTGTGCGTGTGTGTATAAAGGACAAATATTTATGCATATCAAAGGGGAGGAGACTGAGAAATTCCATTATGCGCAAAGTCCTGGATGGCTCAGGTAATTAAGGGTCGAATGCTGGTTCGGTTACTTTTTAATTGTGTGCCTTCAGGCAAGTCT
>NW_012104621.1:2779036-2791536 GCF_000951045.1 Mandrillus leucophaeus
GGCTTGTTTCAAAAGACCTGTCTTCAAGTTCTGAAATTCTTTCTTCTGCTTGATCTAGTCTACTGTTGAAGCTCTCAAGTGTATTCTTTTAAATTTCATTCCTTAAATTCTTTAGTTCCCAGATTTGTTTGATTCCTTTTTTAAGATATCTGTCTCTCTGGTGAATTTCTTATTCATATGATGAATTTTTAAAATTTCATTGTATTGTTAATCTCAATACAATTAAATAATTGTTAGTGTGTTCTCTTGTATCTCACTGAACTTCATTAATATCATTATTTTGAATTCTTTTTTCAGGATTTTATAAATTTGTTTTTCATTGGAATCTGTTACTAGAAAATTATTGCTTTTTTTTTTGGAGGTGTCATATTTCCTTGCTTTTTCTTGTTTCTTGTGTCCTTACGTTGATATCTGTGCATCTGTTTTAAGTCACTTCTTCCATGTTTTTGGATTGGCTTTGATAGGGGGAGACTGTTTCCTAAAGATGTATCTATGGTGTTGGGTAGGGCACTTTAGCTTTGATTCTGGGTGCATGCACATGATTTTTTCTACCGTAAAAAGCATTGGTGGTATCTGTGATTTTCCTCAGTGACTTAGACTGCAGTTGTTAGTGGAGGCTGTGGTGAGGTTTTACTGGGGGTGGGGATGCCAGTCATCAGTCCTCAGGCCCCATTTGTGGCAGTGGTGAGCCAAGTGTGTCTTGGGCCTCCAGCAGGTGTGTCTGAGCACCAGCATTAGGGGGTCCAAACACGCCAATTCTTGGACCTCCAGGAGGCCCTTGCTATAGTGCTGGCAGTGACAGCAGTAGGCTGGGTGTGTGGCTGAGTCTGTCATTCTCTGGATAAGGTATGTGGCATGGGCAATGGCAGTAGCAGTGCTGGCACAACACTTGGACTCTGAAACAGTGTATGTTAGTGTTAGTGGTGGCTGCAACAGGCTTGGGAGGTGGTGTATGTGGGGGTGGGGGGGGGCACTGGGGCAGCAGGGGCAGGTTGGATAGACCCATCCATAGGCCCCTGGGAGGACTGCAGAGATGCCCGTGGTGGTGAATGAGGCAGGGCAATACCCATATCCCCAGGCAGTGCTTGAGCATGGCGGCTGGGGGCAGGGGGGTGTTGGCAGGTTGTGCCAGGCCAGGCAGGCCTGTCTTCAGGCCTCCTGGTGGTGTGCTCAGGTGCTGGCTGTGTTGGGCTGGGCAGGGCAGGGTGCTCCCCAGATCCCTGGTGGAATGTTCTGGTGGCTGCAGCAGCAGCAGCAATGGTTGGAGGACCCTGTCCTTAGGGCACATGCAACTATGTAGCAGTGGACCTGCTGTTGGCAGGTGGAGTCACTGCTAGTGGCATATGCTTTGGTTTCCCAGTGGCAGCAGCAGTGGCTGCAGTGGACAGTGGCAGAGTCTGTCCTCAGGGCATGTGCACAGCAGCTCCTCTGCTTGGGGGAGCTGAGTTGCTGCTTGTGGTAGCCCTCCCAGGCAGGCAGTTATCATGCCCTAGGGAACATGCATTTTTGATTCCCTTTGTCCCTGGGGTAGCTTCACTGGTGCATTACACCACTGATTCCTCAGAGTGTGGGGACACACTATGTGTGTTAGAATGCTGGGAACCCTGGTGTTCTGCTGGGTCCAATTGGTATTGTGCTCCTGTAGACCTCTGGGTGTACATGGGGGTATATCAGTGGGGCTCCAGGCATGTGGAGATGCAGGGGCCATCGTGCCCCAGGGTAGGATGCAGTCTGGTGTGGGCTGGGCTTGCAAAATGGTGCCATGCTGTAGCTGCTTAGGATTCAGGGAGTGTATGGGATCCAGCATGAGTTTCCCTGCTTGAGCAATGCTGTTGCATAGTCTCTAGGCAGCTCCCTATGCTAGTCTCTGGGCCTATGAAGATCCAGGGGCTGTCCCACGGCTAGGGTTGCAAGAGTCTGTGGTGGGAATGCAGACCACTGGGGATCTCTGCCTTTCCCCACACTAGCCTCTCTGGGCTCCTAGCCAATCCTGGTTGAACCAGTTGCCTAATTTCTCTCTCCTTCCATGCCTCAATTGTTTCCTGTCACTTCTCTGTTGAATTCTAGTGTTCTCTTGGATGCTCTATTCAAATGCCTCTAGTCAGCCATTTTGAAGCCTTCCCCTAGGTCTTTTTTTCCCAGGCTTACATCCCTAAGCTGCCGCAGCTCACCAATTTTCTATTACATAATAATATATTTTCTCTTGGATGAGTAGGACTCATCCAGATGGTCTCACCCCTTCAAAATAATTGCGAAGAAGATTAAAACTGCATTTAGGAACTGTTCTAGTTGGCTTTTGCCTTTCTCTGATGCATAGAGATTCATACCACAAACTAGGTATAAGGTTTTAAGGGATCTCTTACTTTATCTGCCCAACTTGCTTTTTTCTGGGAACAGCTTCCAATTTCTTCCTCAATATACCCCCTGTTCCCTTCTCCCAGCTATATGATTCCTGCTGCTGTATGATCCTAGATCTTGGCCACTATTGATGGGTTCAAGATTAGATTGCTGATCTGAGTCTGGCAACCCATAATACCTTGCCTCTGAACCTTGCTTCACTAATTTAAGGGAAGGCACCTGAACCAGGAAAGGTCCATCATAATCCCTCTCTGTTATTTTTTCAAACTCTGCAAAAGACAGCCAGTTCCTCTTTGGTGGTAGAAGTATTAAGATGGAGGGCTTGGCTTCACTGGTAGCATGTTTCCTGCTACAAAAGAGAAGTTAGTCTATCATGAAAGACAATGAAGTATCATGTAAAGAAATGGTGTTCTTGTGGTATTTGAATTCCTGGCTTCATTTGAACATCTAGCCTAGCTACATCCCTGTACTTCTCTTGATTCAATCGTGTAACTTTCCTTGAATTACACAATCTATCTCAGTAGCTTCCTAAAAATCTTCCCTTTCTGCCTAAGCTAGGGTTGGGTTAAACATTTTAAATATTTGCCCATATATCCTAACATATGGTAGTGTATTACTCTATTGAATTGAAGTGTTAAGTTAGGTTTCCAGGTTCTCTAATGCAAAGGAAGCATAAAATTCGGCTGAAAGCAAGCTGGTTAATGTAATTTGGTTTGAAAATAAACATCACCAATGTATTTTTTTGATAATTTTTTTTTTTTTGGTGTACTCTAAGCAGTTTTGCAATCTTTTCATGTCTTTTTTTCCTTGAGATTTTTCTTCATTTCTGCTTTTCAAATTTGCCTCTTAAAACTTTAAATATTTGCTAATAGAATTTAAAGTCAGTTGGTTTTTCCTCTGGACTGCTTATAGTAGAAAAAAGCTGGAGTAATCTCAATATATAATAATAAGGGATTATTATAAAGAACAAATTATGTATCTCATACAGGGCATTAGTTGGAAATACAAATGTCTACTATGTTGTAAACTTAGTAGACATAAGTGACCAACAGGATTATTTTATAGTTTATTGCTCAAATTTCTCTTTTCTGAGGAAAAAATCTAACTTAGGAAATATCAGAAACCATAAACAAAAAATTTCTGGCCCGGTCACTCTCACTGTGACACCAATGCCAAAACCCCACTCCTCTTGGCATAAACAGAGCTGCTGGCTCCAGCAGCCCCTTGGCTCAGGGGTCAGGATGGTAAAATTCTCCCTTCCCCTACCTCTCAAGAGTTGCTGCTTTATCAAGGACAGTTTAGAAAGTGGGTCATTGGGAAGACGCCCCTCCCCTCAGCTGGCAGGCATGAGAGCACTGTTGTCTGGATGATGGCACCTTCTCAGGCTATTGGGGACAGAGTTCGAGAGGGTTAAGGTTAGGAATGGAGTAAGGGGTTCAAATGAAGTGATAGAAGATAAGGGTTTTTTGATAAAAGTGGAAGTAGAGGAGGGCTGCAACTGTTCCTCTGTGTGAATTCAGACAGGTCCCTTCCTCTTTCTGGGCTTTTCCCATCTGTGCAATACCAAATTAGGTTAGGTGGCCTCTGGGGTCCCCATCAGCTTTGACTGGCTTTGATTCTGGGAGGTGGAAGGGCAAAGGAAGGAGATCACAGGACAGTTAGTGACCCTGGCAAAGGTGGACAGAGAAGGGCTGATTGTTATTAGAGATGGAGTGAGTAGAGTGGGGCAGTGAAGTGCTCTGGTGCTTCATTTTTACTCATTTTTTTTGAGACAGAGTTTTGCTCTTGTTGCCCAGGCTGGAGTGCAATGGCGTGATCTCAGCTCACTGCAACCTCTGCCTCCCAGGTTCAAGCGATTCTCCTGCCTCAGCCTCCCAAGTAGCTGGGATTACAGGCAGGCACCACCACACCCCACTATTTTTTTTTTTTTGTATTTTTAGTAGAGACTGGGTTTCTCCATGTTGGTCAGGCTGGTCATGAAGCATTTGCTGAAGAGGCAACTGTAGTACAATTGAAATAACTGTTAACCTCAAGTTGGACATATGTGGGTTTGAATTGTAGCTCCACTGTTTCCTAGCTGTAAGCCTCAGACTTTCAATCTCTAAAAATGCCTATAATAATTACCTGGAAGGATGCTGTGAAGAGCAAATAAGACAATCTCTAATGAGCTCTGCAAAAGCTTCAAAGGCTGTCCAAATAGGGGTTCAGTAGACATTTGTCATTGGATCAAAGAACTGCAATACTGCTCCCCCTCAGCTGAGTGGGTCTCTTTATGGACATAACACTCCCTCTTCCATTGGCCCATTGTGTTTTTATGTGTGCGTGTGTGTATAAAGGACAAATATTTATGCATATCAAAGGGGAGGAGACTGAGAAATTCCATTATGCGCAAAGTCCTGGATGGCTCAGGTAATTAAGGGTCGAATGCTGGTTCGGTTACTTTTTAATTGTGTGCCTTCAGGCAAGTCTCTCACCTCTCTGAGCTTGTGTATAAGACAGGGGATAACCATACTCACCTCAGAAGACTGATGGGAAGAGGAAAATGGACAGTAAATAGCAGAGTCTTGCTAAACCCAAAGACCTGTACAACTACAACTGCAGTGCTGCAGAGGGAGTTGTACTGAAAAAACATTACACAAAGAATTTGGTTAGGGTGAGGGCAGACTGAAGAATGATAAAGGGGTTGGACTTTGGAATCAGAGGGCCTTGAGATTCTGTCCATGCCTCAAGGCCGTGGAACACAGGCAAGTTGCTTAACTACATTCATCTAAAAGGGAAGAACACCTACACCTCAGTGAATTGTTGCGGAGTAAGCATCTGCTATGTATGTATCTCCTATCATGCCCTGCACAAAGTAATTACCAGAATTACTATGGATAAGGCCCGAATAATTCACCTTTAATGTTCCATGCTTCTATTTTCTCTAACTTCAGCTTAGTTTTGGAAGCTGTGAACACCTCTTAAGGGCAAAGTTCCATTCTAGGGTCCAGGAACCAGGAGCTGGAAGCTCATGGCAGGCAGGACTCTATTCCTCCCAGAGCTGTGAAATCTTATTGTTACTCACTCCGGCTTAGGACAATGAAGTGAAGCTAAAATCAGGGTCCATGGATCCACGTAGTCCATTTGGAAGGACCTGCATAAAAATGGTCAAATATGCAAATGTTTAGTGCTGCTTAGTAAGGTAAGCACCATGTTATAGGTCACAATGTGGCCAAGTCTAACCGTGCTAAACTCCGTAAGAGCCACCAGGCTTCCTGGAAAGGCGCCATTTCTCAGAAACACATGAACCAAATCATACCTTTTGTACTACATGGTAAGCTTTCTTGATGCCAAAGAAAATGGAATGCGACAGAACTTTTAATCCCATAAAAGACTCAATATATTTGGCACCCTCATTTTATAGTACTCCTTTTTGGTACAGAATCATTTTGCCAAAATACTCCTGTGACACAGATGTACATGATAAACTGTAAAATGGAATTTCACCCATTGAAGAGCCCCAAAAGAACAATATGGTAGTGCAGCATGAACCAACATGCAACTTCTAATTTTCAATATCCCCAAATTGCAAAATACTAATAGCTAATATATATACTACATGCCAAGTATTAAGTACTTTGTAATTATTATCACACTCTGTTACAACCGCACTATGAGGAAAGTAGAATAGTACAATTATCTCACTTTGCAGATGAAGAAGCTGAGGTACAGAGATTCATTTACTCAAAATCATATAGGCTATGAGGCTCTCTCAAGTCTAGCTTTTAAGAGTTGATAAATATGGAGCCTTTGGCTAGTAAGCTTTGCTACTCTTGGAAATGAATTTAGCCTTAGAAGTATGTTGAAAACTACTATTTATAATTTGCTGTTACACCAACAGGTAAACAGTGAACTATAAGTTACTGTCATGAAAAGATCAGTGTCATGAAAAGGCTAGAGTATATGGAGGGGGAAGATCACTTCTGGTTTGGGGGGTGGCCAGAAAGTCAAAGAAAGCTTTGCAGCAGTGGCATTTGAGCCAGGCCTTGGAAGATAAAAAAACATTTGTGTCCTGTACTTAGTAGGAGCTTGGTCAAGACAACACAAATATTAACAAAACTAATGACCTGGATGATATTAATAAGCCCTAAACAAGGTGCACAACACATGTGTGACCATATTCTTCAGTATTCACTTTACCCTAGTGTGCTGATTTCGTTTGGTTGTCATATCCATGTTCATAACAATACCAAAATAGATTATAGAGACCAAAATCTAATATTGTTTCTTTTTCATGATAAACATCTTTTATTACATCTTAGTGTGCAAAAATACAAATTATCTTAAAAAAATACAGAGCACTCTCGCTACGGATCTGGGCAAAGACATGACGAACAAAAATTCCCTAACAGATGACAGTGAACACTTCAGTGGATGGGAACTACAGTAGCCCTGTTCTCATTATACTATGAAGCCAAATTAATCAACTTTGATGATACACACTTAAACTATCAAAACCAATTAAGGCACAGTATCATTCAAAATTTATAGACAGAATAGCAATAATCCCAAGAAAATATAATTAAAATACTCTGCTGCACATGGAATTATACATTTGTAACTTAACACTGGCAAAATTTGGAATGATTATAGCATAAGAGACATTGTTTTTCTGAAAAGTGGACAAGGAGGTGTGGTATATAGGAAAGTGGCTCAGATTCAAGACTCAAGTTTATTTTTTAAAAGATCTCTTCTGCATTAGATTCTAGGTTTCTTTTTTGGTTTCAAAACTGGGTCCGCAATCCATAAAAATGACATTAATGAACACAGCGTAAAGATCTTAAAAAGAATCTGATTATACCAGCAGTTTGGTAACATATTGGTAGAGCTGTTCCGTAAATGCTTCAGAGGAAAATTTTTCCTTCACCCTGGCTCTTCCAGCCAGGCCCATGGTGGCTTTCAAGGAAGGTTCACGGATGAACTTTTCTATTGCTTCTGAGAAGTGCACTGGGTCAGGCTCACACAGAAACCCTGTGACACTGTGGTCAATGGACTCCAAGGGTCCCCCTGAATTAACAGCAATGACTGGGCACTGCATGTACATAGCTTCCAGAGGGACAATGCCAAAGTGCTCATTGCTTGGTGTGTAAAGCACACACGTGCAGCTATGGAGGAGGGAGATTTTCTGTTTGTCTGAGAAAGACCTCAAGAAGGTCACATACTGGCCAAGGTCAGACTGTTGGACCATTTGCTTCAATTCCTGGTAATGTTCCACATTCTCCAGGACTCTCTCGTCATAACCACCTGCCATGATCAGATGAACCCTCTCCCAATCTTGGGATGTCAATCTTCCACGCAGCTGTACTAGGGCTTCCAATGCCAAAGTCAGATTTTTCTTCCTTTCGTATCTGTTGATAGAGAGCAGCAGGAATTTTTTCCCCTTGGGAACTAGGTCATCAAGCTTTTCAGGAACAACTGAGTCAAAGCTGGTGACATTTAGAGATGGATAGAGGACATCAGGGTCTATGTGAGACAGGGACTTGAATGTTTTCTTAAAAACAGCAGCAGTGAACTGGCTGTTGACTAAGATGCAGTCTGCCATGCCTGTGGTGTATTCCTCTATCCAGTCAATCGGGGCCCTGTATAGCCGTTTAAGAAAAGAATCTCTCTTGGTGAGAAGCAGATCTGGGAAGTGACAGTAAAACAGGATCTTCTTCCGCCGTCTAGCCAGCCTGAACACTGGAATACAGGCGGACACCTAGCCAAAGCAAAAATCAACAGCAGATAAAGTGGTCAACTCAACTTCCACCAAACCAAAAACACAGACACCCACCCTGCATGCTAGTCTGTGGGCTCCTCATAGGAAATGTCTACTTCTGTTTTGTTCCCCAAGACTCTCAGCCAGTACCATATGCCTGGTGTACAGAAGGCTAGAGACGTTTGCTAGATGTGTGCTAAATATTTAAAGCTTCAAGTCCAGTGGTTTCCTCTTGAATAGTGCTGTCTAATAGAAATCTAGTAATATTAAAAATGTTTTCAAGGGTGAAACTAATTTTAACATATTATTTACCCAAAACATTATCATTTCAAAATGTAATCAATACTAAACAGTATTAATGAGATACTTTATATATACATATATTTCACGTTAAATCTTCAAAATCAGTTTGTATTTTAACTTTAGCGCATTTCAGTTTAGACTAGCCACATTTCAAGTGCTCAACAGCCACATGTGGCTAGTGGCTACCATACTGAACAGTGCCGCTCTAGATCTTTCTCCTCCTAAGGAAATGAATGAATGAACTACAGTAGTTGAGAGCACAAGCTCTAGATTCAAGACTGCCAGGGTTTGAATCTCAGCTCTACTAATTGTGTGGCCACGATCAAGTAATTTATCCCACTCTGGGCCTTAGTTTCCTCTTCTGTAACATGGTGACAATTATAGTTCAAAAAACCCATATAATTTTTGTGATGACTAAATGCACTGATATATGCAAAACACATGGAATTTAGCACACAGTATGTGCTCAATAAATATTAAAGCTAGTCATCATTGAGCATGAACTACATGCTGGCATTACTACAGACTTTCTTGTTGGGTAATCTTTACAAGTCATTTTAGTCTCAGCTAACTTAACACCTGAAGAAGGTAACTTTAGGCATAACGTGCAATTTATTCAAAGCCACTTAATTAAAGCAGTAGATAACAGAACTTGAATCCAGGATGCCTATTTCCAAGTCAATATTTTTCCTCTACCCACTATAGTCTCAGCTGCCTCATGCCTACTGACACATGCAGGATGTTTGGTAAATGTCCATATTACTTAAAAAGAAAGCTTCCATGCAAACAAGGATGATGAAAAGTAACTCAGGAGTCACAATTAAAGAAACACAAATACAAACGTGATGCCATTTGCACCTATCAGTTTGGCAAAGATTAAAATGGTTAGTTTTAATATCCAAGGCAGACAAAAGCATGGATCATATATTGTTGGGCAGTAAAGTGACACAGCCTCTTTGGTAGATAAACTTGGCAGTAGCTGTTAATATTTAAAATTAACAACTTTTAGACACACCAACTTTAGGAATTTCCTGAAAGGACGTATTTGCAGAAGTACAAAAAAATAAAAAAAAGAAAAGGATGTTCATAATAACACTGATGTATTCACAAAAAAACTAGTCACAGCATTAGTGTCCTTTAAGAAGAATGTTTAATTATGACACACTTAAACAAAAGTGGATTTTCTGGCCACTATGAAGAATGAAGTGAATCTCTAATATTGATACATAAGAATGTCCCGGCTGGGCACGGTGGCTCATGCTTGTAATCCCAGCACTTTGAGAGGCCGAAGTGGGCGGATCACGAGGTAAGGAGTTCGAGACCAGCCTGGCCAACATGGTGAAACCCCATCTCTACTAAAAATAGAAAAAAATTAGCCGGGCATAGGGCGCGCGGCTGTAATCCCAGCTACTCTGGAGGAGGAGGTTGCAGTGAGCCGAGATCACGCCATTGCACTCCAGCCTGGAAGACAGAGCAACTCTGTCTCTAAATAAATAAATAAATAAATTTTTGTTGAAAAAGAAGGAAGATGCCTAAGAGTAGGTATGTCATAATACCAATTATGTACCAATAAGAAGATATGCCTACGAAAAGAGACAGGCTGGTGTCACCACAACTTCTGAAAAAATACAAGAGAAACTTAACGGTGGCTATCTTCAGGGAGTAGAATAGGATGGGGCTTTTAGGTTACATCCTTCTATTTTTTTAGTCGAGTAAATGTTTAGTCGAGTAAATGTTACTTTTTAAAGTCATCTTTTTTAGGATGGGAAAAATGCATAAAGGAAAGAGTCGAGAATAGCTACAGGGCAGATCCAGGTGGACATTATTAACCAAGGTAAAAAGCTTGAACTTTTTTCCAAAAACCAATGGGGAGCCATGTACAAGTTTTAATAGGAGTATGATATATTCAGCTTGGCGTTTTTAACACATGACACTGCTGAGGACGGTGTGGCCTGGCTCCGAACACAAGGACAGCGGGATGCAAATGGTCTGAAAGGAGAGTCAACAAAAATAACAGATAAGAGATAAGACAACACGTGAGTTACTCATTAGTAAAAGGTGACTGAAGCTGACTTCGAATAACAGCGTTTCTCACAGCGAGCCCCAAGGACTAGCTGCATCCAAATCACCCTATGACCGAGTTAAAATGCAGATTTCTGGGCCCCACCTCATGGCTCCTGGATGAAAACTTCCTGGAGAGTGGAACCCTAGCAACCTGCAACTTTAAAAATCTCTAACACTAAAGTTAGGGGACCACAGGCTCGCTCCCAGCCCTGACTTCTCCAGGTCAGTTCCGATCTTTCCAAACTGCAGACAGGCAAGGCCCTCTCTCAGGGGTCATGTCCGCGGCCGCGCTCCACGGCGAGGTCCGCACTCGCGCAGCCGGCGCCGCGGCCGCCTCACCTGGTCGCACACTACCACGTCGAACTCCTCGTCGGCGAGGAACAGCACGTAGAGCGCCAGGAAGACCATGCGCACGTAGGCGCAGACGGCGGCGCCGTGGCCGCCCCAGCCCAGGCCGCGCGGCAGCCAGTCTCCGGCACAGTGGACCGGTAGTTCGCGGCTCTCGGCGAAGCAGTGGCCCGGGTCGTAGTGCGCTGTCCAGATCTTCACGTTACACCCGCGCGCCTGCAGAGCCAACGCCGCGTCCAACACCAGACGCTCAGCGCCTCCTACGCCGAGGTCTGGGTGCAGGAACAGCACCGACGGCTTGGGAACCAGGTCCCGTTGCCGGGCCTGCTCCTCCGCCATTGCCCTAGAGCCGCAACTGCTCCCCGCACCCTGAGGCGTCTTCTGCGCAAGCTCCACCCCTTAGCTCCCAGCTGGCCACTGCGGGCCGACCCCGCCCTGCCGTACGTGCGTCAGTTAGGCCACATCAGCGCAAATCTGTGAGAGCCTAGTAACTGCCTGAGAAAATAGCTTGTCTGACCCTGGTTATATTTTTCCTTCGGTAGGGATTGGACTCTATGAAGGACGTTGTGATCCAAAGGAAGGAGGCTGGAGGTATCTACTTCCCACATAGCAAGTAACTAAGTTATCTGTAGCAGACTATCTACAGGCATATCTTGAGACGACCCAGGCGTCCCTGGAGTCAGCGAGGACCTTGCCTGCAAGTCCGGGGGCGGGGCCTGAGCCTGTCTCGCCAGCTGCCGGTCCTTCGGCGTCTCCGCAACTTTTCTTCCGTCAGCGTCAGCTGCTTGCCACCGGTATCTCCAGCATGGTATGGCGTCCCTTCCATGATCTCCGCCTCTTCCAGGAGCCCTGACTCCTCCTGCTTTGCGCCGTGCCTTTCCTCTGCAGCTCCCTTGCTTCCCCCAGCCTCGGGTGCGGGTGTCTAGGCCGGGGTTTTGGGGGCCGCGCTCACCCGTCTGTCTACTTGTCTCCCGCTACAGCCTGGTCCGACCCCCAGTGGTACTAACGTGGGATCCTCAGGGCGCTCTCCCAGCAAAGCCGTGGCCGCCCGGGCGGCGGGATCCACTGTCCGGCAGAGGTAAGGAACCCTGCAGTTCGTTCGATTGCAGAGTCGGAGATAGGACCCAGGAACTCGCTGGTTCTGGGGTGGAGACCCTAATATATGAAGATTGACAGGGGCAAAATGAGCTTCTAGTGACGTGGCCATGGGAGTAAAGGCTTTTTGGGAGGAAGGCGACATTTTCTTCTCGTTGCTCAGTTTAGGGCACCACTCTTAAAAAAGGAAAGTTAACAAACTGGAATAGAGTCAGAGATAACTTTGAGAAAACCGATGTCATTAAACTGGTGTCTCTGGACCTGAGGTTTGCAGTCATATTTCCATCTGGAGGCCCCATAAGCAATCTGTCCTACAGATAACTCGTCCTACACAAAACTTAGTCTCTTTTCAGCTCAGCTCTCTCACTCTCAATTATATCTCCTTACTTCCATATGGCACTGTTGTACACTCATTTACTCGGAGCCAGAAACGTCAGCGTCATCTTGGATTTTTCTTATGCTCTCTGTCTATCCAGTCATATGCCATACTTTAAACTGTACTTGAAAGCCTTCTCATAAGCTCTTTCCTTCTCCCTTCCTACTGCCCTGCATTTGCTACTTAACCTTTCTCCTCAGCCTGTTTCCTTTCCAATCC
>NW_012104621.1:2795561-2799917 GCF_000951045.1 Mandrillus leucophaeus
CAAAAAACTAGTGACAACACATAACAAAGTAATTTTTTATAAAGTGCCCCATACTCTCTCTTGGGACCTGGATGTAATTAAAGCTTAAAGTTTTTGTCTCTTTGCAGTAAATATACTAATTTTAAAATACCTCTTTTAAAGTAGCCATTTTAAGATCAGCTTGTATGGATTCAGGGCATTTTAAAACAGGGATTTGTTATGTGGCTTCGTGAAAAATGCACGTGAGGAGAAAGTGAAATGCTTTGTCCATATGAGGCAGCTGGATGTTTTGGGCATGCAGATGGGCTCCAGGGTCAGAACTAGGTTCACGTCCCAGCTCAGCCACCTGTTGGCTGCAGGGTCTTAGGTACTTTGCTTAACTTTTTCTGAGACCAATTTGCCTCATTTATAAAATGGAAAAATCGTGACTGCTTTTCACGGTTATTGTATGCACTGGCATCAGGTAGGCACTTAGTTCATTGTGGTTTTCATGATCAAAGGAGTAAAAGCAGGAATTTGGGTGGAGTCTAGCAAAGAAAGTTTTTTGTTTTTGTGTTTTTTTGTTCCTTAACAGTATAATAATGGTAGCATATGTTATAATGCTATTCTAAGAATGACCAGAAAAGGCCATTTGTAACATTTTCCTCTCTTTCAGGAAAAATGCCAGCTGTGGGACAAGGAGTGCAGGCCGCACGACCTCGGCAGGCACCGGGGGGATGTGGCGATTCTATACAGAAGATTCACCTGGGCTCAAAGTGTAAGTCTTAGGAACAGTCCTTGTGTTTCTGTCCAGTGGCAGCAGGGCAGCAGTGGCAGCGCTCTGTCTCTGTCACCAGTGATGCTTGCTTTGATGAGATTTACTGTACACAACAGCCTCATTTGTGCCAGGATTTACTGTACACAACAGCCTCATTTGTGCCAGGCGGGCTGGGTTTGGTTTGCCTGTTTATCAACCGATTAGGCAGCGTAGGGCCAGGAATGACATCTCTTCACGAGTGAGGGAAGGGAAGGGAAGTTCTTCATGGTGCTATGTCGAAATAAATGATGAGAACAGAGAGAACTGGAGGGAAAACTGCTTAATTAGATGAAATTGCTCTTCATTTAGTGTTCTTGCCCCATACTGAGAAATAGAAGTAATCATTTGAATAGGAATTGGGTGATTTTTCAAAGTTCTCCTGAAGGCATAAGCTGATACTATTACAAACCTGATGGAGGTTTTCCCATTAGATTGTGTTACCAGGAGTTCCTTGGCCTCCTTGCCTTTGGTGGGTGGTGAGTAGACTCAGGAGGGTGAACATATAATACCAGTTTCCAAGTTGTTAGGCTTTGGAGTGCTCGTTAGGTGATGGGAAATGGGTATCCAGGGACCCCTATCCCCATGCCTTGCTCAGGGTTTCTGGTACTGTGTGATAGATCTGATCCCACAGATTTTTGTTAGGTTCTAGAACACCACTGCTTGCAACTGTTTGCTGACTAAACTTGGTGGATGAGGTTTAGAAATAATAACAGCAACTCTCATTTACATAGCACTTGGTACTTTTCAATGTCTGTTGTCTAATTTGATCTGCCCAGCAATCCAGGGAGGTGAGAGATGTTACCATTTTGTAGATAAGGACCTCAGGTTCAGAGAGGCAAAGTGACATGCTCAAAGACACACAGCAAGAGGAGGAACTGGATATTCTGATTAAGTCCTATGCTCTTTGCATATTGTCCATCTGGGTAAAAAAAAAAAAAAAAAAAAAGACAATTGAATTAATTTGGAGTAGTTTTATTTAATTTAACCAGCATCTTGACTTGGATCACAAATTTAGTTTACAAAACCTTCCCTGGAATTCTCGTTTCCTCTTATATTGGAGACTTATATGATAACATAAGAATATATCTAGGAAGTAATTCTTGGGGTTGGGGATATGTGAGGTAGGGATGTCCTGACTGCCAACCTTTTGGTCTTTGGTGGAGGTAGTTTGAGTATTTCAGAGAGAATTTTTTTTTCTCCTTTAGGGATAGGGTTTTGCTCTGTCACCCAGGCTGGAGTGCAATGGCGTGATCATAGCTCATTGTAGTCTTGAATTCCTGGGCTCAAGTGATCTTTACTCCAGGAGACAAAATTGGATAAATTTGGATTAGTTAATTAGTCCTGAGTAGTTGGGACTACAGGTGTGCACAACCATGCCTGGCTAATTTTTTGTACAAGCAGAATCTCGCTGTGTTGCCCAGGCTGGTTTCTAACTCCTGGCCTCAGCCTCTCAAGGTGCTGTGATTATAGGCTTGAGACACTGTACCCAGCCTCAGAGAGAACATTTGAAGCCCCTTGCTCTTCAGGGGACTCATTTTAAACCCTTCTCAAGAAGGTTGTCTTTTAATTTTTATGGGCATACAGGTGTATATATTTATGGGTTATGTGAGGTATTTTGATACAGACATACAATGTGTAATAATCACATCAGGGTGCATGGGATATCCATTACCTTAAGCATTTATCCTTTGTGTTATAAACAATCCAATTATACTGTTAGTTATTTTACAATATACAATTAAATTATTTTTTACTGTAGTTATCTTGGTGTGCTAGCAAATACTAGGTCTTATTCAGAAGGTTGTCTTTAAATAAATCTTAATTTGAAAAAGAAAAGTTTGGTAATTGGTTCATTTGCACTGAAAGACTTTTCTTTTTATTTGAGAATACAACAAATACTTGAAATTAGATTAATGTCTCCAGGACATCAGATCATTTCATTTGTATATATTTTGATATGTTTTACTAAAAGATAAGGGCTCGTCCTTTCTAAACACAATTGCAGTGCCATCATCACATGCTCAAAATATCCACAATAATAATTTTAGGAATTTTTTAAATGATATAAATAATGTTTCTGGATGAACCTTGAGTGCTGCCCACCTTACCTCTACTTTTCCCCTAGGTAATCTTTAGTATTGCAGACCTAATAATATATTATTACTAAAAGTAAGCATGCTTTCTCTTCTTATTTCTAGTGGCCCTGTTCCAGTATTGGTTATGAGTCTTCTGTTCATCGCTTCTGTATTTATGTTGCACATTTGGGGCAAGTACACTCGTTCGTAGATTCAGTTACATCCATCTGTCATCTGAAGAAGGAGGAAAAAACCCAACATTTCTTGGACCAAAAGTATAGTGACTATCTGTTCATGAGAGAAATTTTCTGTAAGCTTGCTGTTTTACAGGGGATTTATCAATAATTGATTTTGAGGAATCAGTTTTTTTCTATGGCTAATAAACTTTTTAATTCACTTATACCGAGTCTGATCATTGATGCCTCACTGCTAGGGCCCTTAGTCTTTCTGCCTTTAGATTTGTAAGTAAATATGTAGAAAATATGTCTTGTGAATATTGAGTTTTTTGTTGGATTGACAGTTCCTCACATGACCATGTGGTTATTCAAGTCCAAGATTCTGTAATTGCCCTTGGCTTGTTTTCTTCTAGGTATTTCTGCCCTGGTGATTGTCCTTTTGGGTATTCTGTGGTTATCAAGGAGTGTGTCTCTGACTCCATCAGACAGTTCTGTGTCCAAAGGCAGCTAGTACTCAAGAGAACAATCAAACAGGAAACCAGAGATACTGGATGAAATGTTGTCGCAGTCTGTTCTTTTGTCTTTAAGGCCATAGATTATATTTTGCCTCTTCTTTCTCAGTTCTTAATTTTATGAGTGTAGACCAGGGATTTCCATTCATCTACCTCTTATTGTTAAACCCTTTTTGAGAGAATTCATTTGATAAATTGGATTTCTCAAAATTTGGTAAGACTTATCCAGTGAGAGTGAGATACTAGCATTTCTGCACTGAGTCGATATAATTCTAACCAGAAATAAAACTTAAGTTTCACTTAGCTTATGTTGCCATACTGGGTATAAAGATTCAGTTTCTGGTAGGCCCTAGGAAATACTAAGAATTGCTCAAAGGTAGCGTACTGCAGCCACAACTCCAAGCCAGAATTTCTGACAAGAGAGGGCATTCCCTGGGAAGTGTCCTAGTTGTCCAACAGAGTCACAAAATGATAAAGAGGTATATTATTAATAGTTAAGAAAAAAAAGATAATTTTAGAAACATCTTTTTCATAAACTAAGCCTATTTTTGAGAAAAAGCCTGAACAGTTAGGAAGTTTCTTAAGTGTTCTTTAAAATCCTAGCTGTAAAGTACTTTTAGATTCAAAGTGTCAAATTTAAATGATGAGAATATGTATCTTTAAAAAAGATTTCCTAGGGAAATATATTGGTAAGTGAGCTCTTGTAAATTCTAACAAATGGCATTTTATTGGGAAAAAATTGATGAGAAACTGGTTTTCTTGGATCCTGTGAGTTGCTTATTACATGAAACAGGTGTCTTCATTTTTGAAATGCAGGG
>NW_012104621.1:2799967-2805427 GCF_000951045.1 Mandrillus leucophaeus
CCACGCCCGGCTAATTTTTTGTATTTTTAGTAGAGATGGGGTTTCACCGTGTTAGCCAGGATGGTCTCGATCTCCTGACCTCATAATCCTCCCACCTCGGTCTCCCAAAGTGCTGGAATTACAGGCGTGAGCCACCGCGCCCGGCCTTCAGCCTAATCTTTCTTTGCTGTCCTATGATCCAGCACTCATGAACTCATTACTGTTTTCTGAATTCACAAACTTTCTCCCTCACCTCAAGGCAAATTTCTATTTATTTTCCAAGACTAAGCTCAGGGGTTATTTCCTCTTGAGGCCTTCTCTGACTGTAAGCAGCAGTAGCTACTAGTTTTCCCTTTTGCTCACATAACATTTTGTTCATATTATTGTAAGACCAGTGATGTTTCCATGTCTATCTCCTTCATTAGACTTTTAACAGAGAACCTGTTCAAGTCATTTCTGTCCCCAGCACCCACCATAAGGCATGACATAATAAATAATGACTGCAGGAAGGAATCAAGCAACCATGTTGTTTTGGGATTTTTGAAGGAGCTAGTGGGGTTTTATCTAGGAAGGAAAAGATCTTGACCGCATGCATGGAAACTTCTTAAGGATGTGAAGAGGGATGTGACATTTGTTGATTGCAATAGGTAAATCTAAAACTGATGATTTGAACTTACATGAAGTATTTCACATCAGAACAAAGAAATTCTAATAGAACTATCAGAAATGTAAAATTATCCTGAATGATTGTGAGTTCCCTGTCACTGGGATGTTCAAGAGGAGTGTATCAGGCTGTGGTTTAACTTATATGGGCTTTGAGTGCTGTCCCCTTCCCACCCTGGGTTTCAGAGATTGTGCAGGAATGGAAAACATGCCCTGTGGGTGCGGTTCCTTGGGAATGGTTCTGCTTAATGAGAATTGGTAATACTGTGGCAGGGACGTTTGGCCATCCGAGAATTTGTAAGGAAATAAAAGAAAAAGCACTTATTTATCAAATGTACATACGATAATGGAATTATTTATTTAATAGTAAAAATGAAATAACTGATGCACAAGTGAAATGGATAACTTAAACATTTGAAGACAGATGCAGTTTTTCAAGTTGTGGGTGTTGGTGTGTCATCTTTTAGGATTCCGTGTGATAGAGCGAGTGTAACTAGAAAGACCGTGGTTGTATGGATTGAGAGACCTGACATTGTTTCCTTCCAGAATTTTGGTAGTGATTAAGTATCATTTCATAAGTATAATGTAGTAAGTATTGGTTGTGTAAGAATATCCTTGCTTTATAAGTCTTTGAGAAAACATTGGAAGTTAATGATTCATAATAGTGCTTTGGATTATGTTGTCTGCAGAGTTGCATTCTCCATGCTTGATGAGGTAATAGATACTACCTTGGAGGAGAAATGTTATTAAGTTTAAGCTCAGGCCGGAGTTGGTGTTCTTGCTCTCCTAAATACAATGAAAACGAACTTGCTGTGAGGAGCAATAATGCTTTATAAACTGTAAAGGTGTGAAGCACCACATATTGTTCTAGCAGGATTAATGGGAATCAGGGATATTAAGATGGCGGAATAGCCACCAATGTATAGACGTCAAGGTATTTAGGTCTACTACATGCCAAATGCTGTTTCATCTCCGAAGATGGGTCTGTGAACAAGATAGGCAAGGTTTGGACTCATGAACCTTGTATTCCACTGTGGGAGATCAAAAACAAGGAAAATAAGACAATGTAATTTCAGGCAATAAAGGCTATGAAGATAAAGCTGGGTGGGGGATAGAGAGCGGTGGGGATAGGGTGAAGGTAGGTAGTTGTTTTAGACAGGATGTTCACAGTAGGTAATACCTGAGTAGATACCTGAAAGAAGCAAGAGAGCAAATCACACAATGGTTTGGGGATGAGTAGGCTTCCTAGGCAAAAAGAGTGGGTAAGTATGAAGATTCTGAGGTCAATAAGCTTGGCTTTGAGGAGCAGACAGAAGCACCATGTTAGAACAAAGTGTGTAACTGGTTAGTTATGAAAACCATTGTGTTGAGGTATAGAACGGAGAGGCAGTTATACAGTGACCAGAAAGAAAGGGTAAAATAGCCCCCAGATACAAATTTGAGAGATTCAAGTGTGCTTTATTAACCTTTACCTAGCTTCTCCTAGGGAATGGGAGGTATTTTGAGTACACTTTAGTATTTCTAGGGGCCCTGGTTTTCAAATACTCTTCTGTGTTCCATGTGCCAGCAGAAATAAGAAAGCTTAAGAGAAGCCAGACTGATTCCTCTGGGGCTCCTGTAATTCCAGGAAACTTTGAAGTCAGGAACTGGAGGTGGGAGATTGTGGGAATAGTAGGAAGTACATGGGTCCAAGTCCTGGCTCAGTCCATGACTTACTATAATATGTTCACACAGAGTTTATCTTCTAGCTTAAAATCCTTTTCAGTGAACAAGGAGGAAGATTTCAGCTGCATACCCCACAGATGAAATGACATGTATCTGTGTGTGAAACCTTTTCTAAGGGCATGAATTTTTCTGTAAATCCCTGTACAGTTATGTTTTGCCATTTACAATCAGTTTTCCCGTAGAAATGGTCACACAGTGAAGTTTTAAGGTCCCAGGATACCACGTAGTCCATAATTAATGTATCTGAAATACAATCTTTGTAGTACAATAGACCCAACTCATGGTTTGACACTGATTGCTTTCAGAGTTCGGGCATGATCACAGCTCTTTCTGTTAGAACCAGGACTGCACTCTCCCACTCCGTCATGTAGCAGGGCAGGCTCCCTGAGCTGTAGACGGTGCTTCCTGCATTCAGAGTGTGGAGTAAAGACCGTGGTTGGGTAAAGTGGGCATGAGGACCAGAATGGGGAGGAAAGCAAGAAGAGATGGTAGGGGTAGGGTTTTCACTTCTGTTCTCTTCCCTATATGCCCTTCCCTTTTTCAAAAATCGAGAATCATCGGCCCGTAGATAGTGGAAGGAGATTTTGAGGGAGGGTATATCGGGATTTGATGCTGAATGGTGCAGGCAGCAATGAGACAGGCTTCCCCTCTCTCCTCCCTAGTAGGACTTCTGAGTTGTTGATACATGAGCTGAAGAAGATTGCTTGTGACTTCTCGCCACTTGCCGCTTACCCCCATATTGTATCACTCCAACATGGGAAGCGATGAACAGCCGGGGTTGGGGAAGTACTGCATGGAAGGGTAGTTGCTGAGTCGGATTCTCCGGTGACTGAGGGCTTCTCCCAAAGAGGAGAGAAAGAATTCCTTGGGCCTGTTCCTGGTCAGCGGAGTCCTAAGTGCTGCTAGACTGCTTCTGTTTGCCAGGGCTGCGTGTGTCACATAGTGTATCTTACAAGCCTTGATCCCCTTGTGAGAGACACGTTTTGGTTGGGTGTTCTCTGCATTTTTTTACATTCTACCTCTCTCTGCAAGATCTGTGGTCACTATACTAAAGTAGTGAAAACACGGCTAGGTGCGATGGCTCGCGCCTGTAATCCCAGCACTTTGGGAGGCCGTAGCGGGCGGATCATGAGGTCAGGAGTTCAAGACCAGCCTGGCCAATATGGTGAAAAAGCTGTCTATACTAAAAATACAAAAATTAGCTGGGCGTGGTGGTGCGTGCCTGTAATCCCAGCTATTCAGGAGGCTGAGGCAGAAGAATCGCTTGAACCCAGGAGGCGGAGGTTGCAGTGAGCCAAGATTGCACTACTGCACTCCAGCCTGGGCGACAGAGTGAAACTCCATCTCAAAAAAACAAAACAAAACAAAAAAAACAAAAAACTAGTGACAACACATAACAAAGTAATTTTTTATAAAGTGCCCCATACTCTCTCTTGGGACCTGGATGTAATTAAAGCTTAAAGTTTTTGTCTCTTTGCAGTAAATATACTAATTTTAAAATACCTCTTTTAAAGTAGCCATTTTAAGATCAGCTTGTATGGATTCAGGGCATTTTAAAACAGGGATTTGTTATGTGGCTTCGTGAAAAATGCACGTGAGGAGAAAGTGAAATGCTTTGTCCATATGAGGCAGCTGGATGTTTTGGGCATGCAGATGGGCTCCAGGGTCAGAACTAGGTTCACGTCCCAGCTCAGCCACCTGTTGGCTGCAGGGTCTTAGGTACTTTGCTTAACTTTTTCTGAGACCAATTTGCCTCATTTATAAAATGGAAAAATCGTGACTGCTTTTCACGGTTATTGTATGCACTGGCATCAGGTAGGCACTTAGTTCATTGTGGTTTTCATGATCAAAGGAGTAAAAGCAGGAATTTGGGTGGAGTCTAGCAAAGAAAGTTTTTTGTTTTTGTGTTTTTTTGTTCCTTAACAGTATAATAATGGTAGCATATGTTATAATGCTATTCTAAGAATGACCAGAAAAGGCCATTTGTAACATTTTCCTCTCTTTCAGGAAAAATGCCAGCTGTGGGACAAGGAGTGCAGGCCGCACGACCTCGGCAGGCACCGGGGGGATGTGGCGATTCTATACAGAAGATTCACCTGGGCTCAAAGTGTAAGTCTTAGGAACAGTCCTTGTGTTTCTGTCCAGTGGCAGCAGGGCAGCAGTGGCAGCGCTCTGTCTCTGTCACCAGTGATGCTTGCTTTGATGAGATTTACTGTACACAACAGCCTCATTTGTGCCAGGATTTACTGTACACAACAGCCTCATTTGTGCCAGGCGGGCTGGGTTTGGTTTGCCTGTTTATCAACCGATTAGGCAGCGTAGGGCCAGGAATGACATCTCTTCACGAGTGAGGGAAGGGAAGGGAAGTTCTTCATGGTGCTATGTCGAAATAAATGATGAGAACAGAGAGAACTGGAGGGAAAACTGCTTCATTAGATGAAATTGCTCTTCATTTAGTGTTCTTGCCCCATACTGAGAAATAGAAGTAATCATTTGAATAGGAATTGGGTGATTTTTCAAAGTTCTCCTGAAGGCATAAGCTGATACTATTACAAACCTGATGGAGGTTTTCCCATTAGATTGTGTTACCAGGAGTTCCTTGGCCTCCTTGCCTTTGGTGGGTGGTGAGTAGACTCAGGAGGGTGAACATATAATACCAGTTTCCAAGTTGTTAGGCTTTGGAGTGCTCGTTAGGTGATGGGAAATGGGTATCCAGGGACCCCTATCCCCATGCCTTGCTCAGGGTTTCTGGTACTGTGTGATAGATCTGATCCCACAGATTTTTGTTAGGTTCTAGAACACCACTGCTTGCAACTGTTTGCTGACTAAACTTGGTGGATGAGGTTTAGAAATAATAACAGCAACTCTCATTTACATAGCACTTGGTACTTTTCAATGTCTGTTGTCTAATTTGATCTGCCCAGCAATCCAGGGAGGTGAGAGATGTTACCATTTTGTAGATAAGGACCTCAGGTTCAGAGAGGCAAAGTGACATGCTCAAAGACACACAGCAAGAGGAGGAACTGGATATTCTGATTAAGTCCTATGCTCTTTGCATATTGTCCATCTGGGTAAAAAAAAAAAAAAAAAAAA
>NW_012104622.1:0-296 GCF_000951045.1 Mandrillus leucophaeus
GGGCATTTGTGGGCCCAGCTACTCCAGAGGCTGAGGTGGGAGGATCACTTGAACCAGGGAGGTGGAGGTTGCAGCAAGCTGAGATCACGCTACTGCATTCCAGCCTGGGTGACAGAGTGAGACTCCATCTCAAAAAAACAAAATAAAATAACAATAAAATAATATTCAACAGTAGGAGAATGATGAAGTAGATTACAGTATTAATGCATTATCATTTATTTTACACTTACTCTGTACTAGGTACAGGCTAACTACTAGGCTAAGTGTTTTGATTTTTAATTTAATTTTTTTTTTTT
>NW_012104622.1:2710-3666 GCF_000951045.1 Mandrillus leucophaeus
GCTCACTGCAACCTCCGCCTCCCGGGTTCAAGTGATTCTCCTGCCTCAGTCTCCCAAGTCGCTGGGATTACAGGCGCCAGACACCACGCCCGGCTAATTTTTGTATTTTTAGTAGAGACAGGGTTTCGCCAGGTTGGCCAGCCTGGTCTCAAACTCTTGACTTCAGGTGATCCACCCACCTCGGCCTCCCAAAGTGCTGGGATTACAGGTGTGAGCCACTATGCCTGGCCAGAACCATTTTTAAAAGCTGTTTTGTATGAATATAGAGAAAGGTCTGCGGCCAGGCACGGTGGCTCATGCCTGTAATCCCAACACTTTGGGAGGCCTAGGCGGGGGGATCACTTGAGGTCAGGAGTTTGAGACCAGCCTGGCCGCCATGGCAAAACCCCGTCTCTACTAAAAATATAAAAATTAGCCTGGCATTGCAGCGCACACCTGTAATACCAGCTACTCAGAAGGTTGAGGCAGGAGAATCGCTTGAACCCGGGAGGCGGAGGTTGCAGTGAGCTAATCCGGCCACTGCACTCTAGCCTGAGCATCAGAGCGATATTTCATCTCATTAAAAAAAAAAAAAAAAAAGGTCTGCAAGGATAAAAACTAAACTGTTAAAAGAACTGTTAAAAGTGGTTCTCGGGTTGGGGTAGAGGGGAGGGATAGCATTAGGGGATGTACCTAATATAAATGACGAGTTAATGGGTGCAGCACACCAACATGGCACATGTATACATATGTAACAAACCTGCACGTTGTGCGCATGTACCCTAGAACATAAAGTGTAATAATAAAAAAAAAGTGGTTCTTCCTGAGGCATGAGGGGAAAAAGAATTAAAGTGAAAAATTTTATTTTTCTTTACATATTTCTGAATTTTTTTTACAGTAAGTATGTATTACTTTTATAATAAAAAAGGAATATGGAAAACAATTAATGTTTTCTTTTCTTTTTTTTTTTTTTTTTT
>NW_012104623.1:0-334 GCF_000951045.1 Mandrillus leucophaeus
CACACGGGCTGCTCGATCCTCACACACACGAGCTGCTCGATCCTCACCCACACGGGCTGTCCATCCTCACCCACACGTGTGGGCTGCTCCATCCTCACCCACACGGGCTGCTCCATCCTCACCCACACGGCTGCTCCATCCTCACCCACATCCCACCGGTGACTGATGCCCTGCTGCCACTTCCTACTCCTGCCGCCCCTGAGTCATCTGGTTTAGGAAGTGCCCTGAAGAGCCTACAAGTCCTGGGCTTTTAAGACCATATCACCACAGGACCATCTGTTCTCCAGGCCTCATCCCCGCTCTTCCAAATAGCTGGAAACCAGAGGCAGATGCT
>NW_012104623.1:2667-4943 GCF_000951045.1 Mandrillus leucophaeus
TCAGTGTTTCATGTGGAATAATTTAGATGTGGTAAGGAATTACACCACGGTCAGAGCAATTTCACGTGGTTCTGCAGCTAGTCAAAGGCCTGCACCACACAGGTCATTCAACTGTAGCCAGCAAAGTGCAGGGCATTTTGGACCTTTCTGGATTTCCAGAGATGGAAATTCTTACTATCCCAGTGTCTACTTTGTTGAAAAGGCCAAGGGCTCAGAGAAAATGGTATGTAAACCTCCAGGAGGGGGAATGGCACAGATTGCCCAAGCCCACATGAAGAGCCTGGCGTGAGCACACTTTCCAGAACTACAGTGGAAATGACTACTGCTCTTCCTCCGAGGAGCCCAGTACAAGCCTCAAAAGCATTCCAAGTGGATTAAATTCTTAGACATACAAAGAAAAACTTTAAGAAGAAAATACAGGGCACAGTGGCTCACACCTGTAATTCCAGAACTTTAGGAGGCTGAGGCAGGTGGATCACCTGAGGTCAGGAGTTTGAGACCAGCCTGGCCAACATGGAGAAACCTCGTCTCTACTAAAAATACAAAAATTAGCCGAGTGTGGTGGTGCGTGCCTGTAATCCCAGCTACTTGGGAGGCTGAGGCAGGAGAATCGCTTGAACCTGGGAGGTTTGCACTACAGCCTGGGTGACAGAGCAAGACACTGTCTCAAAAAAAAAAAAAAGAAAAAAAAAAGAGGAAGAAAATACAGAGATTATTTTCATTGCTTATGGGTGGAGAAGAATGTCAACCATGAGAAAAAATGAACCACCTACCCTAAAATGAAAGGAGTCTATATCAGAAGAAACAAACAAAGTAAAAGACAAGACACAAATCAGGAGAAGATATGTGCAACATTGACAAGGGAACGGGGTTCAGAACATGAAGATTCCTACACATCAACAGGAAAAGGACGAACTATCCCAACAGCGACACAACAACAGGCAAACAATACCAACACTGGATTCACAACAGGCAAACACTACCAACACTGGATTCACAAAAGAGGAAACTCAAATGCCCGAAAGGCATATGAAATGACACATCACCTGATTAGTAATTGAGAAATGCAAATTAAAGCCACAGATGTCCATAACACACCCATCAGAGTCAGAGGTAAACAGGTGATAAATCTAGCATGGGCACAGCCACACTGAAATGCAGACTCGTGGTGAGAACAGAAGTTAGTTCAAGCACGTTAGGGGAAATTCAGTGACATTTCCTTAGGTGGAGATGTATATAACCCGTAACAGCATTTATACTTATATCCATTAGAGAAATTCTTGCCCACGTAAAAACGTTCCCTGCATCTGCTATTTATAAAAGCAAAAGTTTGGAAACAACCTACACGTCCATCAACAGTGGAATGAATGAACAAATGACAGCGCATTTGCCCAGTGGAGTATGATGCTGAGGTTAAAATGAATGGGTGCACACAGCATGCATCAACATGCATAAATCTCAGAAAATAGTAAGTCGGGCAAAAAAAGCAAGTGGGGAAATGATATGTCTAATGCCATTTATATAGTTTTAAACTATGCAAAACAAAATCATATATCATTTGTGAATATATACACATATAACATATCAAAACACATATGAGAAAAAAATCAAAATCACAACAGTATTTACTTTGGGGCATGGAGGAAGGGATGGGCAGGGTGGGGTTCACGGGGACGGTCTTCAGCAATAACCGTAATGATTTACTTTATATAAAAATGATCTAAAGCAGGCTGGGTGTGGCGGCTCATGCCTATCATCCCAGCATTTTGGGAGGCTGAGGCAGACGGATCGCCTGAGGCCAGGTATTAGATTACCCTGGGCAACACAGTGAAACCTTGTCTCTACAAAAACAAAAATAAAAAAATTAGCAGGCACAGTGGCACACACTTGTAGTCTCAGCTACTTAGGAGGCTGAGGTGGGAAGATGGCTTAAGCCCAAGAATTCCAGGTTGCAGTGAGCTATGATGGCACCACTGCACTCCAGCCTGGGAGACAGAGTGGGACCCTGTCTCTTAGGAAAAGAAAGAAAAAAAAAAGGGCCAGGCGCGGTGTCTCACGCCTGTAATCTCAGAACTTTGGGAGGCCGAGGTGAGCGGATCACTTAAGGTCAGGAGTTGACCAGCCTGGCCAACATGGTGAGACCCCATCTCTACTAAAAATACAAAAATTAGCCGGACATGGTGGTGCACACCTGTAATTCCAGCTACTCGGGAGGCTGAGGCAGAAGAATTGCTTGAACTCGGGAGGTGAAGGTTGCAGTGAGCTGAGATCGCGCC
>NW_012104624.1:0-516 GCF_000951045.1 Mandrillus leucophaeus
AGGAAGGACAGTGGTGAAAGTTCCACATGGTGCCACCTTACAGGGATTTGCAGTGAGTGCAGCACCAAGGTGCTGACCAGAAGGTGAGTGACATCCAGGCCCTGCTCTGCTTTCCAGCTTGGACATCCCGGAGTGTCACTGAGAACTCACAAAAGGACACAAAAGTAGCAGATGATTGCCAAGACAAGTCCTATGAATGCATTGATTTGAGTCCAGGATAAACTGTTTTAACCTAAAACCTCTAAAATGTAACGATTGAAATAATCTAGAAGGTTGTTTTCCCTGGTGTAACATTATACGTGCATGTGGTCTAGGGCTGGTAGCATCACTCTGCCACCTTCATTGTGCTGGCCAATCTCAGTGAGTTCAAAGCTGCTCCAAAGGCGCTACGCCTCGGCCTTCTGGGATAGAGATGGAACCTATGAAGCCACAGGCATCCCTTACATAGGGCAAGAAACACAAATAGCACGCATCACTTCTTCTCACTTCCCATTAGTGAGAAGCTAATCACACGGC
>NW_012104624.1:3041-4232 GCF_000951045.1 Mandrillus leucophaeus
TGGCAGGCACTAGTAATCCCAGTTACTCGGGAGGCTGAGGCAGGAGAATCACTTGAACCCAGGAGGCAGGGGTGGCAGTGAGCCGAAATTGCACCACTGCACTCCAGCCTGGGTGACAAGAGTGAAACTCCCATCAAAAAAGAAAAAGGAAAGAAAAGAAAGTCATAAAGAGGAAAAAGTGCATTTACTATACATTAAGTGGAAGTGGATCATCATAAAGGTCTTCATCCTTGTCATCTTCCCGTTGAGTAGCCTGAAGAGGAGGAGGAGGAAGAGGGGTTGGTCTTACTGTCTCAGGGGTGGCAGAGGCAGAAGGAAATCTGCATAAAATTGGATTCATGCAGTTCAAACTCATGTTGTTCAAGGATCAATTGTATATACATTTAGTACATATACACAGTTGAATACATATGAGTGTGTATGTGTGTGTATACAGAAAGGTATTACATCTTTCCTATAACTCTTTGAGGAAAATATTATCATCCTTATAGAACTGATAAGGACACAGAGCCCAGGAGTACTGGGTGACCTGACAGCAGAACTCGGGTCCAGAATCCAAACTCAGATCTGCTAACACCAAACACACATTCATTTCCCTGAATTCTGTCTTTTTCACTTCATTAAATAAAAAAGATTTATCCGTTTTCTAAACTTGATCAAGTGAGAGAATTTGGGGACATCTTCCTAAATTATACTAATATGTAAACATATTTCTATTCCATCTAAAATGATTTTTTGCAAAACCCATCTAAATTTGCAAACAAGTCACTGCTATATCCTATTAAAAAGCATATTAGAAACCTCTGATGTTTTTGTTCTTGAAAAATGGCCTGTGGCAGCTTTAGTGCCTGTGAGCTACAGGGTTCTTACCTTTATGGTTCACTCTCTGATCATTAGTTTTATGGTAGGACATAATTTCTTTAGGATTTCAAGGAATACGAAAAATACAGTTAAGCCATATTACTGGTTTTGACTTAATTAATTATAATAATTACTATCAATTGATTAATAGTGTTGGTTAATATTCAATTGTTAATTTAATTGAATAATAATCAGAGCAGAAACTTGAAATGGTGTTGAAACACAGAGGACGGATTTCATAAACATCAAACCTAAAGAGGATAGCTCAGTGGTTCACGACTAAGCCTCAAAGGTATAAATCAAGATTTGCCCTGGCTTTGCAGGGAATGT
>NW_012104625.1:0-1557 GCF_000951045.1 Mandrillus leucophaeus
ATTCCTGACCTGTAAAGAATATATGCATGTAGGCCAGGCGCGGTAGCTCACGCCTGTAATCCTAGCACTTTGTGGGGCTGAGGCAGGCAGATCATGAGGTCAGGAGATCGAGACCATCCTGGCTAACACGGTGAAACCCCGTCTCCACTAAAAATACAAAAAATTAGCTGGGCGTGGTGGCAGGCACCTGTAGTCCCAGCTACTCGGGAGGCTGAGGCAGGAGAATGGCATGAACCCCGGGAGGCAGAGCTTGCAGTGAGCCGAGATCAGGCCATTGCACTTTGGCCTCCGTGACAGAGCGAAACTCCATCTCAAAAAAAAAAAAAAAAAAAAGGGAAAAGAAAGAAATTGCATCAACACAATAAGGAAAGGAACTCCACAAATAAATTGGTAAAAAAAATAATTTTACTATTGTAATTGAGTGTTATTGTTATAAAACTCCTAACTCGGTAGGGTCTTCCTGAACACTTTGTCTTCTGTCCAAACTGGGAAGGGAAATAGCCAGTGTGCATGTCACTAGGGACGAGTTTGGACCTGTAGGCTGCACAGAACTGAATAAAGCGGTGTATTTCTGGGAGAAGGGGAGCAGGATTAACCCGTATCATTGAAAACTGAAAGCACCTAGATCCAAAATGTTGTTTTTCCAGGCTGTCATCGGGAGGCAATGATTCCTTGTTCATTCCCCATTCCACATTTTCAATTGATACCTTTCATCTGGCTATATTTATTTTCACTTTAGTATTTGAAAAGTGAAGGAGTGTGTGCCTGTCCTGTGGGTGACCTGAATAAGGGCAGCACAGTGCAGTCACTGCCAATGGTTAAGCATTTGCCACTGCTGGATGAGTGGCAGAGCCGACACTATGTCCCAACTGTGTGGCTTACTCAAAGAGCCATGCCACAGCTAATTGGGTTCACAAAATTTTTTAGTCCATTGGTTCAGCTGCAGTGGTTTAGACACGGGTCTTTCCTCACAGTAGGGGCCAGGCTGGAGCGCTTTCTAAATGACTGAAATGACCAGCAGCAAAGCCTGTCATTCAGATCACTCCTTCGGTGCAGACACAACCCGTGAGCACAGGCTGAAATTACGGGTTGAACTGATGCAGCGTTTCTTTTTTTCCAACGTGGAAAAACTGAGCAAACTGTGTTTGTTGTTTTGCTATTTTAGGTACAGCAGAATGTTTAACTACTAAGTTAATTTCACAACTTTTTGGACAATTGTATAATAGAAGCATTTATATAAAGACTGTCTTTTTCTTAATAAAAGATTTTCCTCCTCAATGTTGATGAGTGACTTTCTTTCACCTCTCCAGCTAAGGGTCTCATCTCAACCCCATCACCATGTTATACGTGGTTCTTCTGAACCTTTCTGCTCAAACATCTCCAGCGCCAACTCATCTCTGTGGTACCTAACTCAGAACACACCCTAGCTGAGCCATGTACAAGTCCACCTATCATCTTTAGGCTCTCAGACCTCCATTATTGGTTCAGAAACCCAAGAGAGTACAGTCTGACCTGAGATCTTCAGCTAAGTGATCTAAACCACAGATTTTTAGAGAA
>NW_012104626.1:0-325 GCF_000951045.1 Mandrillus leucophaeus
AGTGTTCTGTTAATTCATCTCACAGAGTTACATCTGTATTTCGTGGATCTCTTTGCTAGCTTTATTTCCGTGGAATCTGAGAACAGATATTTCCGATCCCTTTGGAGACTATAGGGCCAAAGGAAATATCCTCCGATAACAATGAGAAAGAAGCTCCCTGAGAAACTTCTTTGTGTTCTGTGAAATCATCTCACAGAGTTACAGCTTTCCCCTCCAGACGCCCTTTGCTAAGACAGATCTTGTGGAAATGGCAAAGTGATATTTGCAATACCATACATGGCAATGGTGAAAAAGGAAATATCCTCAGATGAAATCTGGAAAGAAG
>NW_012104626.1:375-951 GCF_000951045.1 Mandrillus leucophaeus
AGTGTTCTGTTAATTCATCTCCCAGAGTTATATCTGTATTTCGTGGATCTCCTTGCTAGCCTTTTTTCTGAGGAATCTGAGAACAGATATGTCGGATCCCTTTGAAGACTGAAAGGCCAAAGGAAATATCCTTTGATAACAAAGAGAAAGAAGCTTTCTGAGAAACTTCTTTGTGTTCAGTGAAATCCTCTCAAGGAGTTACAGCTTTCCTCTCAAGAAGCTTTTCGCAATAACAGTTCTTGTGGAATTGGCAAAGTGATATTTGGAATCCCATAGACGGCAATGGTGAAAAAGGAAATATCCTCAGATGAAATCTGGAAAGAAGCTTTCTGAGAAACTACTGAGTGTTCTGCTAATTCATCTCACAGAGTTACATCTGTATTTCGTGGATCAATTTGCTAGCCTTGTTTCTGTGGAGTCTGAGAACAGATATTTCGGATCCCTTTGAAGAGTACAGGGCCAAAGGAAATGTCCTCCGATAGCAAAGAGAAAGAAGCTTTCTGAGAAACTTCTTTGTGTTCTGTGAAATCATCTCACAGTTGCAGCTTTCCCCTCAAGAAGCCTTTCGCTAAGACA